>NC_058134.1:282276388-282313866 GCF_016433145.1 Gracilinanus agilis
GAGAAAAAAAAGAGAGAGAGAGAGAGAGAGAGAGAGAGAGAGAGAGAGAGAGAGAAAGAAGAGAGAAGAGAGAGAGAGAGGTGGGGGAGAGGGAGAGATGAGGGGGAGGTGGGTAGAGAGAGGGAGAGATTTACTTATCACTAGCCCCAGGGAGAGGAAGGAGTTGAAATGGGAGTTGGGGAAATGGTGTGGGACACAACATACAAAGAAAAAATGGGCAGTAGAGCTCAAATCAGTGAACTGGCCACATTTCAAATGTGGGAATCTCAAGTAAACAATGCATTTTCTTCTCTCTTCCTGCAGGGAAGCAGCAGGGCTCCAGAACAGATGGGCAGAGACTGAACCCCAACGCCTACACCAAAACACTCCAAACCCAGCCCCTGGACAGGATGGCCCAGCTTGCACCATTCTCTCACCTCCGGCCCCACTCTTCCTCTGCCCCGTTGCTCTCTTCTTTAGCATCTTCTTTTTATGGCAATTTTGTTTTATACCATTTTGCTTTCCAAATTCCCCTCTGCTTCTCCCCATCCCACTGAGCTGTCCCTTCTGCAAAACCACCAAAAAGGCCATCATGGGTTTGTGCACACGCATGTGCCTAGCACTCACTTTTGCAGGATTTCCCATCACTGCCCAGGCTAAAGCCTGAACGACAGCGGCACGTCCGGGCTTTGTGGCTATTGGCCAGAAGGCAGATGTCTGAGCAGCCTCCTGGTTTCCCATATTGATCGTTCTCACAGGCATGGCTCCTCACTGTAGGGGGAAAGGGAGAAAGGATCAGGGAGCCCACTTTTCCTGTCCCAAGACTGGAGAAGGTTCCCCCCTTAATGCTAAATAGGCTTCCATCTTAACCAGCCCTTCATTTCCCTCTCCAAGGGTGGGAAGGAAAAGCTCCCCATCTCCCTTTTCTGCCTCTGAGTTGGTGCTCCGGTGAGAACGGAATGCATCTGCTCAGAAACCTGGTTTTGGCGACCATCCTGTCCCTCACTAGCTTTGTAACCCCTGAGCGAGTCACCTAACTTTTCTCAAAGTTTTTGATTTTTCTTCAGCCTTGATTTCTTCCTCTACCGAAAGGGGACACCATCACTTCGCTGCCTGCTTCCCAGGGCTTTTGTAAGGAAAGTGTTATGTAAACCTGGAGGCATTCTAACTAAGTGAGTTGTCCTTAGGTTCGCTATTCCTAATAAATGGGGTTCACGGAGGCAGGGGGTCCTCAGGAGGCTACCAGTGATTCTAGAAGACCCGGCCGAAGGTCCTTCTTACCTCGGGGTTGGCGCCGTTGGTGATAAATATGGAGAGCCCCCCCCTTGTCCACCCGAGTGACCACCTGGTATTCTGTGCTGTTGAATCGATTCACTCGGATGACACTCGTTTTCTGCTGTGAGTTGGCATTGTCTGAGTTGGTGGCGTACAGATAGTTCTCAAACACGGTCAGGCCATACAGGTGCTCGATCTAGGGAGGAATGGGAGGAATCATGTGAAATGGAAGGAATGTGGACCCCCTCCCAGCCAGATCCCAGACACCCCAAATGCCATTTCCTAAGCTTTGTGCAGATCTTCACTCGTAAAACCAGGGATAAGACAGTCTTGCCTTTCTCATAGGATTACCGTGAAGATCAGAAGTAAAAGGGACAGCTGGTTGGCTCAGTGGATTGAGAACCAGGCTGGGAGATGGGAAGTTCTGGGTTCAACTCTGGCCTCAGACACTTCCTAGCTGTATGACCCTAGGCAAGTCACTTAACTCCAAGTGCCTAATCCTCTGCCTTGGAACCATTACATAGTATTGTAGAAGGTTTTATTTTATTTTTTAATTTTAAAGATCAAAGGTACAGAGAAAGGGAAAGGGACAGGAATAGACCTGTAATTTGACTGGTATAGGGACTCCCAGGTGAGGAAACTCCCTCTGCCAATGCAAGTTGGCACCTCTCTCTCCAGTCTTGGAGAGTTGTTGGGAGCACCGAGAGTTTAAGTGACTTGCCCAGGGTCACACAGCCAGTGTATATTAGAGGCAGGATTTGAACCCAGATCTTCTTCGCTTTGAGGTTCTATCATGTCATACTGCCTTAAAGATAATGTAGTTTTGTTATCGGAGGGAAGCCACATCCAGGGCCTCTCACACTGCCCTTTAGCCCAAAGACTCTTAATCTGGAGCTTGTGGGTTTGTTTTTACAAGAATATCCGGAGAAGTATATTTCAATATAATTGGTTTCCTCTGTGACTCTATGTATTTTGCTTATGATTTTAGAAACAATTCTGAGAAGGGGTCCATGGTCTTCCCCAGACTGCCAAAGGGGTCAAGGACTCTACTGTATCAGCCCTAACCTTCCTTGGGATGCCCTGGGATGGTGGTTTCTCTCCTCACCCGGATACCCTGAGATCATAATTCCTGCTTCTCAGCCAGGAGGCCATATGATGATGCCCCCTCATTCCTAACCAGCACGCCTTGGGATGATAATCCTCTTCTTCCCAACCAAGGACCAATGGGCTCTGGACCTCAGGCACCCAGCCAGGACACTCTGGGGTAATGATCTCCTCGTCTCTTAGCAGCATGGCGTGGTGGGACAGTTCTGGGCTGGGAAAGGGCTTAGAAATCATCCCCACTCGCCCATCCTCACCAGGATGCCTTGGATGATGGTCTGCCGACCCTTGCCCTCATAGTCCACCACCTCGATGTAGTCCAGGTAGGCATCGGCCCAGTACACAAGCCGACTGACCAGATCCAGAGTGATACCATGGGGGAACACGATCTTACTATCCACCAACTTGGTTCGGTTCTGCCCATCCATGTCACAGCGCTCCACCTTTGGGATCTGCCCATAGTCCGTGAAGAATACCTTCCTGTAGGTGGGTGATATATGACATTGAGGGAGTTTCCCCACTGGGTTTAGTAAGCTCTCCCTCCCCACAGCTCCCCCCCAACTCTCTGCTCTCCCTTGCCAAGGGAGAGTAAGATGTATCAGTGTAAAGGAGGGGTTGGGTTCCTCACTCCTGGCTCCCCTTGTGCCCACCCCATGCCCCCTCTCACCCCATGGCAGGGTCAAGAGCAATGCCCTTGGGATTGTAAAGCTCCACGTCCAACAGAGTGACACAGGTGTCCCCATTCTGGTTGCACACAAAGATTCTGTCATCGATGTCATCCACAAAATAGAAGTTGCCCGTGAGCCAATCAATGGCCATCTGCTCCACATCTGGGTGTTGTGAGAACACATTTTGTGAGTAGGAACCAGCCCCAACCAAGGCGCCACCCGCCCTTCCTTTGCACAACCTTCCCATGGATGACTTCCTCCCCTGACCCATGTAAGTCCTCTCCTTTTGGTTCTTAACCACTTTTCATTACCACTTCCATTAAACCTTCCCTAACCATGGCGGCCCAAAGTGCCTTTTCTCCCCTCTCATCCACTAATCCTCCCACATATCACCCCTGCTGCTTCACACTGGGTTACCTTTCTAGGTCACCTTTGTTTCCCCAAAAGTCATCAAGAAACTGATTCTTAGGCTTTTGTATCCCGTTCCCAAATGGAAGGAACTCACATAGAGTCCAAGTACTTAGCTGCTTAATAAATGCTATTGATAATAATAATTAGCATTAAAAAAACCCTTAACCTTCCATCTTAGAATCAATGCTATATATTGGCTTCAAGGCAGAAGAGTGGTAAGGGCAGGCAATGGGGGTCAAGTGACTTGCCCAGGGTCACACAACTAGGAAGTGTCTGAGGCCAGATTTGAATCCAAGACCTCCCATCTCTAGGCCGGGCTCTCCATTCACTGAGCCACCCAGCTGCCCCCCCCCCCAATAACTAGCATTTTTAGATTGTTTTAGGACTGGCAAAGTGCTATGCATGTTATCTCAGTTGATGTGAGGTAGGTAATATGATTATGCCCACTTTACAGACAAGGAAACTGAGGTGGATGGTGAATAAGTGGCTTGCTCAGGTTCACACAACTATTAAGTGACTAGGATAAGATTTTAACTCAGAACTTCCTGATTGCAAGTCTAGCATCCTATCTACTTTGTTGCTTGGCTGCCTAACAAATGTTCTTTGGTTGGCAAGAACCTCATCTCCCTGCACCCATCTTTTTATTTTCAATTCCTTTCTCCATGTCCTTGGCCCTATTTCTTCAAAGACCCAAGGTCTTGTGGGACTGAGATAAGCCAGGGTCATTTGGGATCCCTGGGTAGCTGTGGATCGTGGGACTCATATCTGGGTCCCTCCATTCTGGCTTCCCCTGCCATGGAGTGAGAGGGGGAATGGGGTGGGCACAAGGAGGACAAAGGGCAGAGGCTGGGACAATAGGAATCATGAAAAAGGGAAGTCTGATGAGAAATGGAAGGTGACAAGAAGTTTAGGAGAGATTGCTCCAGCAGAAAGTCCTGACTCAGATAAATTCTCACGTGAGGGTCCAGACACGGATGTGGGTTTCTATTAGCTGATTCCCCTATTGGAGCATTCTTTTACATCAATGTCCCAAGCACAGGGACTCTCTTGTTTGAAGAAATCTTTGGTCAACCAAAGTTCTTCCAGCCAAGCTCTAAAAGCCACGTGAGCTTTCTGTTCCACTCGCGTGGCAGCCCTCCTTGGTATTTAACCATCTCCCTTAGCTAGAAGAGTCAGTCCCCAGAGGAACAGCTAAGCAAATTGTGAGCCGTGAATGGAACCGAATATTACTACTCGTCATTCAGAAGTGATGAGCATGGGACAACGGGGTGGCTCATGGATAGAGAGCAAGGACTGGAATGGGAGGTCTTCAATTCTAATCTGACCTCAGACACTTTCCAGCTGGGTGACCCTGGGCAAGTCACTTAACTCCAATGGCTTAACCCTGACCATTCTTCTGTCTTAGAACCTATCTGTTGTATTGATTCAGAAGGGAAGAGTTGAAAAAAGAAAAAGAGAAAGAAATGATGAACATGAAGAATTCAGATAAATCCAAGAAGACATAAGAAATGAGGTAACAAAGGCAGACAGCAAGGCTGGTCCTGGACATTATAAAATCTATTACCAGAGGAGTTCTAGAAGCATTTCTAGTCTATTAAAACCTGCTTCTCTTTTGCTGGCATGGTCTTCATAAGGCTGCCGGGATGCTATGGTTACCACCATGCCCAACAACAATGCAATAATATACCTGCTGACTATAGCCATGCAAACGCAAAGACAAAAGAGGGAATTCTAATCAATAAACTTGTCTCCAAAGATGTCACATTAGAAAATGCACTTCGGTCCCTTTGCAGAGGCTGGGGACTCTGGGCATGGGACAGGGAATTGAAAAGATGATTGTCAGATTGTGGTTAGCTTGGTGACTTGTGCTGAACAATTTCCCCCTATCTATTTCTTCTTTTTTACTTTTCACCTTCAGAAATGGCTCACTGGGTGTAGGAGAAATTAAAAAAAAAGTCCCTAATCCCACTTAACAATCTGTCCTGGACCCCTAGCTAGAGGTGGAAGGAGTTAATCATTTTTTATTTCTCTCTCCCTCCCCAGTTCTCCAGACACAGGGGTTGCTTGCCCATAGGAACTTGGGGGTGTGGACCAGGAGGGCCAAGAACATGGTTCCCTAGGAATTTGGCTGAGCTCTGATACTGACTCACAGTCACAGGACTTGGGCCCAGGGAGGAAGGAGGAGCATGTGGAGGTAGGGAGGGGGAGGTACAAAAACAGCTGGAGATGGGACGAAGGAGAGAGCAAACTCCAGGCGAGCCCTAAATTATCCTTTTTGGAGAGTCCCTACTACTTCACCCAAGAAGAAACACAAGGGGGCTGGGCAAAGACAAGGTCTATGAGATTGGGCATATGGATCAGATCTTTAACCCTTTTGAGGGTTTCCTGGACCCCTCTGACAGTCTGGGAAAACCCATGAACCCCTTCTCAGAATTCTGTTTGTAAGGGCATCAAAAAACAAACTTTAGAGTTCAAAGGAAACCAATTCTACCGAAATGCAGTTATAAAAACACATGTATATATATATATATATTATTTTAAAAACCCTTACCTTCTATTGTAGAATCATAATTGTGTATTGGCTCCAAGGTAGAAGAGTGGTGAGGGCTAGGCAATGGGGCTTAAGTGACTTGCCCAGGGTCACTCATCGAGGAAGTATCTGAGACCAGATTCGAACCCAGATCCTACTGTCTCTAGGCCTGGCTCTCCACCCATTGAGCCACCCAGCTGCTCCCCCAAAAAGCTATATATATATATATTTTTTTTAAAATTTTAAACCCTTAATTTCTGTGTATTGACTTATAGGTGGAAGAGTGGTAAGGGTAGGCAATGGGGGTCAAGTGACTTGCCCAGGGTCACACAGCTGGGAAGTATCTGAGGCCAGATTTGAACCTAGGACCTCCATTCTCTAGGGATGGCTCTCAATCCACTGAGCTACCTAGCTGCCCCAAAGCTATATATTTTTAAAACTCAAACTCCCAGTTTCCAGGCTAAGCATCCCTAATCCACCCAATTCCCCCCAAATCCTAATCATCTTGACCTCAGCCCCTTTCTTCCAAGAGTCTCTCTAGCTCCCAGCTCCATTCAGATTGGCTTTGCTTAGAGGTTAGTATTGTCCCTGATCCCTGAGAGACCAGTCTTTTCCAAGGAGGATGGAGATCCGAGGGCCATCCTGGGGGATTCGGGTAAATCATACTGGATTCTCCCCCAAAAGGAATGCTTTTTGTTTAGGTTAAAAAAGGAAGGTTTCAAGGAGAAAATCCATCCTCAGAGCTCAAATGTAGCTTGGTGTATGGGGAAGCTAGATGGGCAATCTCACCTTTTGGCTTTGGGGTGAGAAGGGGCAGTAGGTGGGCAGAGGAGAGGAGTCTATTAGTTATGGGCAATTTGTCTAACTATAGGACTCAGAATGTTAGGGGATTTTGGTGGCATCTGGGAACAGTGCCATCTCGTTTCCTCTCTCCCAAGATGTAACAGTAGTTAACATTTATATAGCATTTTAGGCTTTGTGAAACACTTTACATATATTATCTCACTTCAGCCATATAATAACTCTGGAAGATTGGTGCTGTTATTAATCATATTTTGCAAAAAAAGGAAACTGAGGCTGAGAGAATCTAAATGACTTGCCCAGGATCACATAGTTAGTTCGTGACTGAGGACAAATTCAAACTTAGGACTTCTTAACTTCAACTTCAGCAATACTCATCACAAAAGAAAAAGGACTTTAAGGTCCATCTTCACTCTCCAATCCAGATCCTGGACTCTCCTTTGTAATGACCTCCCCAAGGTACCCTGACCCCTCTCCTTATCCCCCTCTATTCCACAAAACAAAAACACGGACTCTCTCCTCCTCTTCTCTAAATTAGGGATGGGAAAAGAACGCTACCCACATTCAGAGGAAGAACTACAGGAGGGGAAGCAGAGAAGAAAAGCAACTGCTTGAACACATGGGTTGAGGAGGACACGATTGGGGAGGTAGACTCTTAATGACCACTCTAGAACAATTATCAATAATATGGAAATAGGTCTTGATCGATGACACAGGAAGAAAGCAGTGGAAATATGTGTCAGCTACTGGGGTTGGGGGGGCGGGAAGAGATCAAGAACATGAATTGTGTAACCATGGAAAAGATTTTTCTAAAAAATAACAAAATTCAAAAATAAATAAACAAACAAACAAACAAATAAATGAAGGATGGGAAGAGAAGAGATGAAGAGAGGGGGTGATACAGAAGCCATTTTGTGCCTCCCATCTCTCCAGGAAAGCCTCAGGAGGGCCCCAGCCCCAGTGTCCCTTTCAGTATTTTTGCAGTTAAAGCTGCATATTTTCCTGCAAAGCCCTCTGGTATCAAAGCCACCCAGATCATTTCCCTTTCTCTCTTAAATCCTATGTATCTGTGTCCCTTGAGGAAGCCGGAGGAGCACCAGGAGGGGAGTTCCCATGGCTTTCCCCATCCTTCACTGGTGTCCTGCCAGATTTAGCTCTTTGTAGTGGCAACGTTTGGACATGGGAATATGGTCAAGGCCTACGGCTGGAGGAGAATGGACCCAGAAACCCCAATTATTCCCCAAACTATAGTTGATGCTTTTAAACTCCAGTGGACTTGCTGTTCCTCTCTTTTCCACCAGGGTCCTCATCTCTCCATGTTTATTCTAGGAAAGGATGCCTCCTCTCCCTGAGCCACCAATCTCCCAACCTGTCTGATCCCAAAGATCCCAAGTGGGAGAGCTTGGAATGGGGGTAGAGTAGGACAGCCTTTGGAGGAGGATCTCAGCAATACGGGAGAGGGAGTCTGGTGATCAAGGCTTATGAGGCGCAGAGGCCACACTGGAAGGATGATGTAAGAGACTTTCAGTTCCAGGCCTCAAAATAAGCTTGGTTTTGTGTTGATCCTTTCTGGGTACCACCCTTCCCTCTCTCCTCATCGGAGGTCCATCCGACATTCTCCACCCCTCCAGATTGCTCCAGCTACTCAGATGGTCAACATCTACTTCCTCAAATGAGTGTTCCTTCCAAAAAAGCACCCATTCCTCTCCTTTCCAAGATAGATGCCTCCCCAAACATTGGAGCTGGGATTCGGCTCCTGGAGCTGGGTGTCACCCCCAAAAGAAGGGCCTTCACTGGACAGAGACTTCATCCCATATAGGAGAGCTCTCTCCCCCACAGAAGAGAGAGAGCTTAGCTTCTCCAGGCATCAGTTTCTTCATCTGTAGTCATCTTTGATGCCTTTAAACTCCAATGGAATTGATATTCTGCTCTTTTCCAACAGGGTCCTCATCTCTCCATGTTTATTCTAGGAAAGAATCTCTAAGATTCCTTCCAAATCTATGATTACATTAGGGGGCTGCAAAGCTAGGACAGTCCCAGGATGTGTGGGAAGAGGGTTCAATGGCGTTGACGGTCATTGCCTGGTCTGTCCGATGGGTGGTAACCCGGCTGCTCTGGGGTTAGGATTCCATTTTCTCCTCCTCCTTCAGACCCCAGACCCCCCCTTTCCCAGCCCCTCTTGTTTCACATGCAGCCCTGCAGGGGCCAGAGAGGAGGGACCCATCCCCAAAGACTGGTGAGACGGGAAGGGATCACTTAGCTAGCCAGAAGCTTTGTTTTTATTTCACCCTAGAAGGAAGGGCTGGAAGACACAAGAAGGAAGCAAAAGGGTTATATGGCGAGCACCTCTCAGAACAAACCAAGGAGAGATTTGACAAGATTATGGCTGGCTCATACCCACGGGGGTCAAAGTGCCCGGGTCTTGTGGTGGCAGTAGCGTGTGTATGTGGCGGGGAGGGGGGAAGGGGTATGTGTGGCGGGCAGGCTAGCAGGGGGAAGGGCAGAGAGAGATATCCTTAGCTCTCCTTACCAGAAAACCTCTAACCCAGACACCGTTCTCTTACCACCCACTTCCCCTCGGCTCACTTCTCCTTCCAAGTTGGTCCTTTCACAGGGAGCTAATATCAGGGGCCGGTGTCCTCCCTGTCTGAGCCTGGCTGCCTAGCTCTTCTTTCTCTCCTGCTAAATTCTGCTGTAGAGTATCTGTCTCTTACTACTGGGAAATCCATCCTAAGTTCGAATCATCCCCATCCCTCTTGCTCCAGTATGAAAACAGAGGGGGGCAGGGCGGAGAGAGGCAACTTCAAGGAGACAGCGGGGGAGTTGAGGGCCAGGAGCTGGATCCAGGCCAGGGAGACAGGGCCAGCCCTGACTGGGCCAGAGGGAGAAAGCAAGAGCCACTAAATTATTATAGGAAACTCAGAGTCAACAGGGAAAGTTAAAGCAAAACATCGACTGCAGGAAACGGCGACTGAGGCCAAGGGAGCAGAGCACCCCCTCCAGCACACTCACTGGCTGCTCCCTGGGGACCCCCGAAAGGATCCAAAATGGAGAGGAGAGCTGTTGGGGGTGGGGAAGTACAGAGAGGAAACTCAAGGGAGAGACAGCTCAGCGTCTGCTCTGGGAGGAGAGGGGATACCAGGGTAGCAGGAGGTAACTGCTTTTCTTGAAGTCCCCCTCCTCCCCAAATCTCTAACCCATTTCCTGTTGTGATTTTGAAATATGAAAACAGAGAAGGAGAGAGAGGGAGAAAGAAGGAGAGAGGTAGGGGTGGGGGGGTTAGGGAAACAGAGAGAAAGAGAGAGAGGAGAGAGAGAGAGAAAAGAGAGACGGAGACACAGAGAAGAGAAAGAGAGGAGAGAAAAGAGAAAGAAGAACAGAGAAAGAGAGGATGGAGAGAGTTCAGAGAAGGACAGAGCCACTGAAAGAGGGGAGGGAGAGAGAAGGACAGAGAGAAAGAGAAAGAGAAGAGAGAGAGAGAGAGGACAGAGAGACAGAGACAGAGAAGAGGGAGAGAGAAGGAGAGAGGACAGAGACAGAGAAGAGAAAGAGAGGAGAGAAAAGAGAGAGGACAGAGAGAAAGAGAAAGAGAGGAGAGAGGACAGAGACAGAGAGAGGAGGGAGGGAGAGAAAAGAGAAGAGAGAGAAAAGAGAGAGAAGGACAGAGACACAGAGAAGAGAAAGAGAGAGAGAAAAGAGAGAGGACAGAGAGACAGAGAAAGAGAGGAGAGAGAGAAAAAAAGAGGAGGGAAGAGAGAGGACAGAGACAGAGAAGAGAAAGAGAGGAGAGAAAAGAGAGAGGACAGAGAGACAGAGAAAGAGAGGAGAGAGGACAGAGACAGAGAGAGGAGGGAGGGAGAGAAAAGAGAGGAGAGAGAGAAAAGAGAGAGAAGGACAGAGAGACCGAGAGATGAGGGAGAGAGAAGGACAGAGACACAGAGAAGAGAAAGAGAGAGAGAAAAGAGAGAGGACAGAGAGACAGAGAAAGAGAGGAGAGAGAGAAAAAAAGAGGAGGGAAGAGAGAGGACAGAGAGAGCATACACAGAGAAAGAGAGAGAGGAGAGAGAAAAAGAGAAAGAAGAGATACAGAAACAGAGGCAGAGAGGCATAGAGGCACAGAGATTGACAGAGCGAAACAGAGACAGAGAGACATAGAGACAGACAGATAGGCAGAGATAGACACAGGCTGAGAGACACGGAGAGAGAGACAGAGAGACAGAGACAGAGAGAGAAGAGAAAAGAAAGGCATTAAGGGGCCCTGCCAGCTGGACCTGGAGACCCATTTCCCAATCCAGCAGATTGAGGGGGGGGGGGGAGGAATCTTCCCACCCGGCCGCTCAAACCGCCAGCAGAGGGCCTCCTTCCCCACCACATGCTGGGCTGGGTCCAGAACTAGCCCCAAACTGCAAATTGCCAAGTCATTTGAGCTAATCCCTGCCCCTTTCCAGGACTCTGGCTCCCACCCCAGGGCCTCGCCACACACACAAAGGGCCATGGAGATGCTAAATACCAGCCCCCCAACCCCTTCCAAGCCCGGGCTCAGGCTCCCAGTGTCCACCCTCATTCCCTCCTGCTGCAGCATAAGCTCATTTTCTGGCTCCAGGAAAGATTAGACCTAGAGGGGATGCGAGGCAAAGCAGCTTGGACCAGGAAACCCAGGGACAAATGGGGGAGGAAGGCCTGAGCTTCACTGGAACATCGGATGTTGCCAAGTCTCCCCTCCCCCTGAGCAAATGGTCCTCATGGACAGACTAGTAAGGAGCCAGGGCTGTGCTGGTAATACTTGGGGGAGGATTACAGCACTAGATCCAGGAGGGCTCCCTGGCTGTGGAAGGCCGTGGCACGGAGGCTCTCCCAGAAGACCTTGAGGGGCACCGTCGGGTGATGGATGGAATCATGAAAATACAGATTTGGATCCCATCTCAGATATGGACAAGCTGTGTGTCCTTGAGCAAGTCCCTTTAAGCCTTTCTGGGACTCGGTTTTCCTAGTCTGTAAAATGGGGGCAGGGCAGATTCAGTGGCCTCTAAGTCCTCTTCCAGATGGCTATTCCTTGAATGCATAGGCTGTTTCATCACCGGTTCCCCGGAGGCTTTGCATGCTTTAAAAATATTTGTTCGCTTTCAATGGAAGATTGGGCGTTGGGGACTGAAATGTTGGCCACACACAAATCTGTCTGGGATGGACAGAGCCCTCACTGGTCTACACACTCTTACTTACTCTCTCCCAGGCAAAACGGAGAATGGGAGACCTAGTGAAAGCAAGCCCTCACAGAGACAAGAAGGGGTGCCTCATGGCAGGGCAGCACAGGCTGAGAGGAGGATCCACCCCCGACCCCAAACTTCCGCCCAAAGAGCCAACAGAAGAGCAAAGGGGCCGGACAGACCTCTCGCCTCGGAGGCATTCCCCCACATGAGCCCATCCCCAAGCTCTTCTCCTCCTCCCCCCCAATCCTGAGAGCAGGGGCCACTTCTGGACGCAGGCTGTACCAATCCAGGCTCATGGATGGACCACAGAGATGGATCCCCAAGGGAACCCAGGCACTCAGGGGAAATATCGGCTCCTCATCTGCTTTCTCTAGATTTCTGGGGTATTTTTGTAAAACCCTTCCCTTCTGTCTTAGAATCTATACCAAGTATCCATTTCAAGGCAGAAGAGTGGTAAGGGCTAGGCTATGGGGGTTAAGTGACTTGCCCAGGGTCACACAGCTGGGAAGTGTCAGAGGCCAGATTTGAACCTAGGACCTTCTGTCTCCCAGCCTGGCTCTCGATCTGTGAAGATGCCTAGTGGCCCCCATTTCTGGGGTATTTTAATTTCCGCTCCCTAGTGTTTTCCTTGATGGAGGGAGGGCATCAGTGGCAGGCTTCCCTTCCCCCTCCCCTTATTTACAGAGGAGGGGGCAAGGCAGGACAAAGTGTTTGGACTCCCTGTCTCCCCAGATAGATATACAGAATCTGGGGCAGATCTCTGACATGTGGTCCCCTTCTGGCCTCCTCAAACCCAGAGGGTACAGGGAGCTCAGAACCCATTGGTATTCGAACACCCCATCCTGGGTCAAGGGACCATTGGGGCACAAGAATCCATGAAGCCCCCTCCCCTGGACCCTTTGGCTGTTGCAAAGGAAGGCTCGGTGGGTTGGGGGTGAGGAGGTCTTGCCTCATTTCCTTTCCATTGCCTGTCAAAGACTGAGTTATATCCCTTGAAATCACCCTCCCAAAGAGAAGGTCGGGGTTCAGCTTCCTCGCCCCAGGCCCCAAAGGCTAAATCAGACAAGAGTGGGCATCCACAGACTTTCCTGGGAAGAAGGATGAACTGGGGGGGGGGGGAGGCGGGAGGGCGCTGATGGCAGGGGAGCCAGGGGACGCTGGCAAAGGGACCATAATTAGCCTTCCCAGGCAGAGGCAAACAACCATTTTGGGGGGGACGGGCAGACATCCGGGCGGCATTAGGGTGTATGTTTATGTGGCTGTGAGGTGTGTGCCAGGGCAGGTAACCCTGGAGGAGGAGACTTTGTTCCATTCTCCGAAGGGGCCTGGGGAAGAGCTCTGTAGCCTCTTTTGTCCATCCTGCACACACCTCTTCAACCAACCCCCGAATTCTTGAAATCTCCCTTTTCCTCCAGGCTCCTGGACTCTGCACCCAAATGGGGCCCTAATGAAATAATGAGTAGGCAAGATCTGTTTGCCAAATGAGGTGGGGCTGGTTTAAGGCCATTTCCTGTTTCTCAGGAGGCAGAGAAGAAGGGGACAGGACAGAACTAGGGTAACCTCCTCCTTCTCATGGGGCACCCACCCTTCCCCTAGGGGTGGGGAGGGAACTGCAGGAGCCAAGAGTTTGCCTAGATCCGCCTAAGTGAGGCCCAGGGAGTTGGGGTGGGTTGGGGGGCAGGAGATGCAAGTCTGGGGACTGAGAGCCCCACTTATGCCACTTGGAGGATGATGGTTGTACTGCTCCCCAAATCCATTATACAGGGGTTGCTTCCTCCTCAGGGCCAGAGAGCCAGGACTCCTTTGGAGGGCTCAGCTCCCTAACCAATGGGCCCCCACAAAGAGTCAGTATGCAAACAGAGTCCAGTCTGAGGAGTCACTCTTCCCAGAGGGGGCCTGAGAGGCAGAGGGACAGGAGAGACATCCTCTCAAGGGCATCCCTTTTAGTTTCTAGTCTGTTTGGGGCTGCTCGAGAGCTAATTAATTCAGGGAGCATAGTTTCAGATACTTCTCCCTCCATAAAGGTCATCCTATCCTTCTTTTTGCTTCTCAGGCTCAATTCACCAAGACAGAGGTCTCTTCAAAGAAGCAGATGGCGAAGCCGTCCTTACCTCAGGAAGTCTCTCAAAACTCACTCATCCTCTTCCTTGCAGTCCAGGTGCTCTCTTTCTCTCTCCTCTCTCTGTCTCTGTCTCTGTCTCTGTCCTTCTCTCTTTCTCTGTCTGTCTTTATCTGTTTCTGTCCTTCTCTCTGTCTCTTTCTCCTTTCTCATTCTCTCTTTTTCTCTCTCTTGTCTCTCTGTCCTTTTATATCCCTGTCTTTCTCTCTCCTCTCTTGTTTATTCTCTCTGTTTCTGTCTCTGTCCTTCTCTCTGTCTCTCTGTCCTTTTCTCTGTCTTTAACTCTCCCCTCTCTCATTTTTTCTCTCTGTCTCTGTCTCTCTGCCTCTCTCTCTTTCTCTCTTGCTGTCCTCTTTTTTCTCTGTCTTTCTCTCTCTATCCTTCTATCTGTCTCTTTCTCCTCTGCCTCTCTGTCCTTTTCTGTCTTTCTCTCTCCTCTCTGGCTCAGTCTCTGGCCTTCTCTCTTTCTCTGTCTGCCTCTATCTCTCTTCTCAGCAGGAAATCTTGACCTATCTGCAAATCAGAGTCTCTCAATGATTTGGGGGGCCCCTTCCCTCTCTGACATATGAATTAAATTCCCCAAAGTCTTTTTCTTACCCAAGTTTCATTTGGTCAAGGCTCTGTGGGCCATGCTTTGTATAAAAGCACCACAGATCAGTGGGTGAGCAGCCCTGACCCTTGTTTTAAGAGGGTGGATTTTGTTTAAGAAGCAATTTTTTTTCAAAATACAAAACTGCTTCAAGGAAGGGTCTATGTCAGCCAATGCATCTTCTCTCAAATTTGTGCAAACCTACCCTGCCCAATTCTGCCCACATTCGGTATCTGAGGAAAGAACCGGAGGCCTCCCTTCCAACCATAGCACATGAGAAACGGAAGGTGGTAATGGTGTTTCACAAAAACACTAGTGCAAAACAAGTCATCACTTTCCCTTCTGAAGTTCCCTATTGCACCATCGCTCTCGTTCACATCATCAAACCTACTCCACCCTGGATGGTGGGAAGCCCTGAGGTCAGCCCACTCCATCTCAGAATCCCAAGGGCCTTGAGGAGGGAAGTGTCGATCGAGCCTAGCTTTGAGGCCCCAGACTGAAATGGTCGGCAAAGACTACTGACAACCTAAGTGGCAATCTTGCCTTCTTTAGCTGTAGGCTGAGAAGCCCGGGTTAGACTAGATCACGGGTTCTTCTCTTTATGTAACACTAACCCCTCTGACACTGGGGAAACCTCCAAAAGGGTTTGGTCTTTTAACCTTTACCTCCTGTCTTAGAATTGATGTTAAGTATCAGGTCTGAAGCTGAAAAGTGATAAAGGCTAGGCGATGGGGGTTAATTAAGTGACTCGCCCAGGGCCACATAGCTAGGAAATGTCTGAGGCCAGATTTGAACCCAGGACTTCCCATCTCCAGACTTGGCTCTCTATCCCCTGAACCACCTGGCTGCCCCCAGAAATGTTTTCAAATGCACAAAATAAAGTAGGTAGGATTGTAAAGAACAATTATCCAGTTTTCAAAAAAGAAAGTTCATCAACAACTGGTTAAGAATCCTTGGACTATGTGTCCCCTAAAGTCCCTTCTAGTTCCCAACACCATGATCCCAGTATTATCCAAGGAAGATGTCCCTGCTCTATTCCATCTGGCCTCTGAGATCATAGGAAGTCTCCTCCAAGGTCTAACTGTTTTCTTCCTACAACACTCTCTAGCTTCCTTGGGTCTTTTAAAATTGATTTCTTGTACTGGAGCTGTAATTTTCATTGGTATAGAGATCTCCTGATAGGGAATTCCTTCTGTCAACTAGCACCTCCTCTCCGATTGATATTTCTAGGGTGGTACCCAGGGCATTGAAAGTTAAGAGACTTGTCTAGGGTCATTCACCTGTCATGCATCAGAGGTGAGACTAAAATCTAGGTTTTCCTGACTCAGTCAATTCCCTACTCTCTCAGTTTTTTAGAAGAGAGGGCTATATCCTTGTCCTCATTCTTTAGAGATGTTTCCTCAGATCCCCTCTCAGTTTCCTCTTTGAATTTCCCCCCTCCTAATTCCTTCCTACAGTGGGCTAAGTGGCATCCTGGCCAGCCTCTAGCATCCATAACCCTAGGCCATGAGCAAAGGCATCATCTTAGCTCACCCCCTGCCTCTATCCAAGACAGAGAATATACAAGTCGCCCTGTTCAAATCCCTGACTTTGAATCAGACAGATGTAATTCAAACCATAATCCTATATCCATATCAGACAAGAGCCATTCCATTTGGATACCCTGCCCCGAGAGCAAACAGAAGCCATCCCATCCACCTTCTCGTCTATAAACCACACAGGAGTTAGCTTTCAGGATCGCACATTGCCACAGCAGACAGGAGCCACTCCTTCCAATCCTATGCTCTCACATCAAATGTGAATCATCCTATCCATCCTCCTTTGTCTGCATCCTAGACTGGAGTCATCCCGTCCACCACTGTCTCCATACCAGACAGGAGTCATCCCACCTTCACTGGTCTTCATGCTAGACAGGAATCCATCTCCCTTTGTCTCCATTACCAGACAGGAGTCATCCCCTCCATTCCCCCTTGTCACCGTACTAGACAGGAATCATGCTATCCAAGCCCCTGCATCCACACAGAATATAAGTTATCTTGTCCATCCCTATCCCTTGTATCCATGTGGACAGGAGTCACATCATCCAACTCCCTCCTCTCCATCAGTCATCCCATCCATCCCACTGTCTACATATTAGAAAGAAATCATTCTGACAATCCTGAACCTCCACATCAGGTATATGTCATCCCATCTACCCTCCCCTGACTCCATGTCAGATAGGAATCATGCTATCCAATCCCCTTGAATCCACATCAAATGCAGACCATCTCAACCATCTTCCCTTGACTCCATGCTGAACAGGAATCCTCCCATCTAATTCCTTTACCTCCACCCTGCCCCTGCATCAAATGGAGTCATCCCATCCATCCACCCTCCACCGTTTGCATACTAGACGAGAATCATCCCATTCGCTTTGCTACGTCCACATCAAATACAAGTCGCCCAGACTCCTGACCTCATATCGCACGTGAATGATACCCATCCTCTTTTGCCTCCATGACAGACAAGGGTCCAACCTCCTGCCAGCAAACTGGACAGAAAGATGACTATTCATCCTCTTGTTTCATCACCCAGTAGGAATCATCCCATCCAATCCCTTGCTTCCATATCAAACACGAATTATCCCATCCTCCTTCTAATTTCCATGTTAGATGGGAATCATTACATTTATTCTCCTCTCCACAAACCAGAAGGAGCCCTTCTGTCCATGCTCTTGTTTCGACACAAGTCAGGCAATCCATCTTATTGCCTACCCTGCACCTTAACTGCTGCTAAGAGGAAAGCTGTGCTACTATAGCGGGTAGTGACTCACGGTGCAGACTGAGAGAGATGTTGATCGAATACTCCTCCACAAAACCTTTGAGACCAGGCATCCGTGCACACTTCAGCAGGGTCTGGGCAGCACTGTCCCCTACGTGCACCCAACACACAGTTTCATTGGCATAACTGAAGTCCATGGCAGTAGTCTGGCGGGTGCCCGTGGGTGTGATGGTGGGCACTGGCACCCCACTTAGATATGTGGCCAAGATGTTCTGGGAGTTGGCAATCAGTAACACAGCGGGGCGGTCTACTGGCTCTGGGAAGGAGAGAATGAAAGAAGAGTCAAGGACGCCCCATCCTGGCTCTGAGCTGAGAGGTCAGGAAAAAGAGCTTCAGGGAAAAGGGGAGAGAGGAATCCTGGGGACACTGACAATTAGATATATCTTAAAGACGTTAGTTAACCCTTGAAAGTATTAAGTATGACACATACCAGCTCCAGGGAGAGGAAAAAGTGAAAGAACCCTGTCCACACAGCTCCAGTAAGAGAGAAAGGGCACCCTCCCACCAGATCTCACACACACACAGAGGATCAGGGAGAAGGCTCCCCACCACCTCCATTCTGATATACACAGAAGACATAAGAAAAGGAGGAAGAGGGAGAAGAAGGCACCAGCATGACCACCACACTAGCTCTAAGGACACAAGAGAGAGAAGAACAAGGCTGCAATGGGGCTCAGGGTCCCGCTTGGTCTTTCTGGATATACATACCATTCTTGGCCTTGCAGGAGCGGTTGTCAGGTTGTAGCAGGTAACCTTCCACACAGCTACAGGTAAAGGCTCCATCCGTGTTGGCGCACACCTGGCTGCATGTTCCATAGACGGAACACTCATCAAAGTCTTTGGGAAGAAAATACACAGTGAGACCCAGTGGTCACTAACCTCTATCTGTCCCCACACCCCAGGCCAAAGAGATCCCCATGAAAGGCACTGACTGCTTTCCATCCTCTCCTCCATGAAGCTTCCTTAACCCTGGGCTGAAGGGAATTCCTTCCCCCTTCATGCACCCAGAGGACTACCTTTTTTACTCCTCTTCTAACAATTTAATTAATTAAATATTCATTCAGTGCTTACTCAGATATGCAGAACATAGTAGGAGGCAAAGGGGAGACAAGAAGCTCATGGAAGATGGGCTCTCTTCCCTCATGGAGTTGACAGCCAAGTAGGGGGCTCTGTGGCACTGTCTCCTCATGTATTTATCTTCTTCCCTTGGTTTTTAGTGACGCTGCTCTCCCCTGGGTCTTCTCCTACCTGTCTGACCATTCCTTCTCAGGCTTCTCGGCTGACTGGCATTGCACATCATCTCCCCTAATAGTGGTTAAACCTAAAGCTCTGTCCTGGACTCTCTTCTTTTTTCCTTCCATCTTCTCTTTCAATGACCCCATCAGCTCCCAGGAGCTCAACTATCATCTCTCTGCAGCTGACTAGAAAACCAGCTCGAGTTTTTCGCATTGAATTCAGGCCTACATCATCAGTGGCCTACTGGAGATTTTGAACTGGCTACCCCACAGGCATCTCAAATTCAAGATGTCCCAAACACAAATACTTTCTCTTTTCCCCAAGCCGCTCTTCCACAGGAACAACTTGGAGTCATCCCTATCCTCCTTCACCCTCTCTTGCCATTTTTTGCCTTCTCCACACACATGGACAACTCTTCCTAGTTTCCTTCTCTCCACTCATTTGGTCACCAGCTGAAGTCATCCCCTTTCAGCTGGACTTCCAATGACTTCCCAAGTATCTCCCCTTTCCAAAGTGAAATGCCCCCAAACCAGATCTGAACCTTTGACTCCTCCACTCATAAAGCAGTGCCTGATTACCTCCAGAACAAGTACAAACTTCCCTGGCATTTAAAACCTTTTACTGACTGACTACAATCTACCTTCTCTTCCTGTTATACTTATCCCCTCCCTTCTCCCCAGAAAAACTTTAATCCAGCCAAACTAGTCTCTTTGGTGTTCTTCAAACACAACACTGCCTCTCCTATCATTATGCCTTTGCATCAGGTGGTCCCTCATCCCTGCAATGAACTCCCTTATCTCTGCCTTTTAAAATGCCTGGTTTCCGTCAAAACTCTGCTTAGATGTCACCTCCTCTATGAAACCTTTCCTGATTTTCCTAACTGCTAGAGCCTTGTCAAATAATTTACCTCGCACTTATATTTATTTATATGTATGTAGAAATTCCATATTCATATTTATACAGAAAATTTGTATTTACATTCACATATAGAAATTTATATCTATACATTTTGTGCTTATTTATGTTTAGAGAGAAATTTTATGAATTTATATTTACATATAGAAAATCTCGATTTACTTATGTCTTATGCTTATTTATATAGAGAAAATGTATACTTATTTGTGTTGAAATATAGAAATTGTATATTTATGTATGTTTTGTGTTTATATTATATATAGGAAATTTATACATATATAGAAAATTTATATTTATGGAAAAGTTTATACTTATTTATATTTATATAAATTTTATTTGTATACAGGAATTTTATATTTATGTATAAGTTTTATGCTTATATATTTATATAGAGAAAATTTATACTTATTTATAGATATATAGCAATACATAACATACAAATTTTATATTCATGTATAAATTTTATGCTTATATTTATATGGAGAAATTCTATTCTTATTTATATTTACAAATAGAAAATTTATATGTACACATGGAGATTTTATATTTACTACTATTTACACATAGAAATGTTATATTTATATAGAAAATGTATATTTATTTATATTTGCACATAGAGATTTTCTATTTATATATAAATGTTATATTTATATTTACACATGGATATTTTATATTTATATTTATACATAGAGATTTCATATTTGCATATAAATTATATATTTATATTTACACACAGAAATTTATATTTATAAATTTTATATTTGTATTTATACATGGAGATTTTATATTTATATATAAATTGTATACTTATTTCTATTTACTCACAGACGTATATTTATTTCTATTTACACAGAAATTTTATATTTATATATACATTTTATATTTATATTTGCACATGGAAAATTTATATTTATATTTACATAAAATTTTATATTTATTTCTATTTACTCACAGACATTGTATATTTATTTCTATTTACATATAGAAATTTTCTATGTATATTTCTAAATAGAAAGTTTAGATTTGTTGGGAGCTAGAAATGTAACACTAGTTTACATAGCTCTCATCAAGATTTTGGATACTGTTTCTGAATCTTTGAGAGAGAGAGAGAGAGAGAGAGAGAGAGAGAGAGAGAGAGAGAGAGAATAGGATCTTGGAGATACAGTTAACAGTCATCTGGAGAGAGTTAACTGCCATGGCTGAAGAGACCATGATGCAGAGAGCGCAAAGACTAAAGAGACTTCTTTCCAAAGGCTCTGAGTTAACTGGAAAGGAGTCTGAGGAAACATTTTGAGAGAATTAAATTTAAACCGTTTGGTGGAGAAGACATCCTAAGAAAAGACTCTTAAGTGCTATTTTGAGAGGACTGGATTATTATTCAGATCGTGGTGCAAGCCTGGAGAGTCAGTCAGCAGTCACAGTTGACAGTTACAGGTTATTCTCGATATAATCTTTCTCACAGCTGACTACATTGTTGAAATACTGAAGTGTGCCTCTATCGTTCATTATACAATAGATAAATTTTATGGCAAATAACATTGATGTTTATTAACGTAAGCCTAATTAGACTGGGGGGGGGGTGAGATGGAAGAGAAAGAGAGAGAGAAGAGAGACAGGGACAGAGGAAAAAGTGGTTTCTCTGGTTTATTTGTAAATTGTTGTGGGGGCTGACTGACTTAATTCATGAGAGGGATCATACATTTCTATTCATTGATGAGGAAATATCAGCACCTACCCTGAGACTGCCTTAGAACCGGGTAGAGGAGGAACAAGGAATGAAGCAGTATCAGATACGGAAGGATAAGGGTTGGAATGGTTTGGTTGTTGGCCAGCGAGGGTATTTGTACGTTCCCTACACGGGTCAGACATCCTAAACCCTGTTCTACTTCTGTGTGCACGTGCTGTCTCGTCCTATTGAATGTCAGCTCCTTGATGGCCAAGGCTGTTGGATTTTTGGTTTTGCATCTATAGGTTCTATCAGAATCCCAGGGACATATGAGGCTCTTGACAAATGCTTATTGCCTGACTGATTTAACTACAATATAAAATCAGACATACATGATACATATGTAAAGTCTGATCCTGACAAGCTCCATTGTCTACAAGATAAAATACATGATTCTCTGCCTGACACTTCAGGTTCTCAGCAATCTGGTTCGAATCTATCTTTCCAGAATCATTTCACATTATGCCCCTTAATTACCCTTGATGTTTCTGTCAAATTGGACTTCTAGCTGTTTCCTGATCGTGGTCTTGGTGCATCTGCACAGGCTTGGTATGTACATTCTTCTCCTTCCCACCTACTGAAATCCTTTTTTTTTTTTTTTCTTCAGGGCCCCGTTTGGCTGCTATCTTCTCTAAGAAGTCATCCCTGATCTTTGCCTGGAACTGCTCCCCCATCTCCTCCCTGGCTGACTATGATGTCTCTTGGCTCAACATGTTCAAAGAGCACTTTGTTGGGATCTTTCCTTAGCCCTTATCACAACCTGGACAATATGGTATACTGGAAAGAACACTGGAATAAAAATTAGAGGACCTGGATTCAAATCCCACATCCATGACTTATTAACCTGATTGGCCTTGGGAAAGTTATCTAAGCTCTCTCATCCTCAGGCTTCTTAGCTGTAAAAAAGGAAGACTCTGGACTAGATCAGGGGTCAGCAAATTATGGCCAGAGGTCCACATCCAGCTTGCCATCTGTAGCTTCCTCTATTTTAAAACTTCATTTAAAAATATAATAAGAAAATTATAAATAAAATAATAAAAATAAATAAAAACAAAACAATAACATTTTATTTTAAAATATAACAAATATTTAAAATGTAAAAAAAAAAACATCTTAGCTTATAAGGGCATTAGTTTCCCAACTAGTTCATTCCCAAGGTCCCTTTTACCTGCTCTATGCCAGAATCTAGGTAATCCTGACCTCGTACCATACTTGTTGATGTTATAACCACCCCCAAAGGAAGGTGAGGTCTTTGAGGGTAGCGCCTGTGCCCTTGCTCATCTTCGTGTCCCCACAGGCTAAAGTTGAACAAATCTTTGTTGAATTGATTTGAATAATTGGTACAAACAAAGTTTTAGGAAAGGTCGAAGGGGAGAAAGTCATTAGTGATTGGGAGTACTGGGTAAATCATTACCTAATATCGAAGAAGCCTCCAAAGCAGCTGAGTTGTGCTTTAAAGGTTGAGAAGGAATTCAATCAGCTTCAAGGGCTAGGGAAAAGCATTTGGGGCACACAATCCAAGAGTGTGAGCAAAGACACAGAGACAGATGAGGACAGTACTCACAGAAGATAGGAAGTACTCCTATCTGGCCAGAGCAGAGAGTATGCAGAAGCAGATGAGGCTGGAATGGTAGGGTGGTGTAGAATTACCCAGAGCTTGGAATGCCAAGCTGAGTTCAGGCTTTCCTGGAGAGTCCCTAGATGGGGAGCCATTCAAAAGTTTTGAGCAGAGAAATGATACAATTTGGCCCCATCCAGAAGGGCATGCTGTGTAAAGGATGGATTGGAGACGAAGGCAGGGAGAAGACTGGTAACGAGAAAGGGGAATAGGACCATGAGAGAGGTTCCAGAGGCAGAATCAACAGGGGGAGGCAGTTTTTTGGACATGAGAGAGATTATTTAAGAGGGAAGAATCAAAAGCAACTGCAAGTTTTCCAACCCCGAGAAAGGAGAAATGACTTTCACCCCTTAGAACTCTCCTAAAACTTTCTTTGTACCAATTGTTCAAATCAAGTGAACAAAGATGTGTTCAACTTTAGCCTACAGGGACACAAAGATGAGCAAGGAGACAGCTGCCACCCTCAAAGACCTTACAATCTGGTGGGGGTGATAAGTGGCCTTTTATGCTCTTTATCACACTCTGCCTGATATGGAACAGAAATATTCTGGATGTCAAAACTACCTCCACTATACTTACCAGCTACTCATTTATAACTTAGTCTTCCAGAACTGCCTGGATCATTAATAGATTAATTGACTTGCTTGGGGTCATACAGTCAGTATGTCAGAGGCAGGACTTGAAATCAGGTCCTCTTGATTCCTGGGCCAGCTCTCTATCTACTATATCACAGTCTCTTAATTTTGCCTTAGAAAAGTTATTTGTCTGTCTTATCTCTTCTAGTAAAATGTAAGCTCCTGGGGGTGGGGGAAGAGACTACTTTTGATCAACCCCAACCAGCTAGGATTTGGCCAGCCTGACCAAAAAAACCCCAACACAACCCTTATCTTCTGTCCTAGAATCAATACTAAGTATTAGTTCCAAGGCAGAAGATCGATAAGGTCACACAGTTAGGCAGTATCTGAAGCCACATTTGAACCTTGGGCCTCCTATATGCAGACTTGGCGCTCTATCCACTGAATCACCTAGCTGTCCCTTGCTTCTTACTTTTGTCATGCGCTTTTTTAGTTTTGATCTGATTGAGGTCTGTGAAATGGATGGAAATGACTTTTATTTCTGTCTTGGTATCCCCAGTGCCTCACACATAGGAAGCACTTAATAAAGATTTGTTGATTACTAATCTATTAATTGGTCATTCTGGCCATAGCATCCAGCACAGTGTTTAGCATGTAGTAAATGCTTAATATTTGTCTATTCACTTGATTTCTCTCCCCTTATCCTTCCTCCCTCCTCCATTCCCTCTCTCTCTTTAATCACCTCTCCAACCCTTTATCTTTTCCCCTCTATCTATCCTCCCTCCCTCCCTTTTTGACTTTCTCCCCCACCTTCTCTCTTTCTCCTCTCCCCCTCCCTCCCTGTCTCTCTCCCTCTTTCCCTGTTTCTCTCTCCCTCTCTCTCTGTCTTTCTCTCCCCCTCTCTGTCTCTCTCTCCCTTTGTTTCTCTCTCCCTCTCTCCCCTCCCTCCCTCTCTGTCTCTCTGTCTGTCTTTGTCTCTCTGTCTGTTTCTGTCTCTCTAACATCTCTCTCTCTCTCCCCTCCCTCCCTCCCTCTCCGTCTCTCTGTCTGTCTTTGACTCTCTGTCTGTTTTTCTGCCTCTCTAACATCTCTCTCTCTCCCCTTCCTCTCCCTCTCTGTCTCTGTCTCTCTATCCATCTCTTTCTCTCTCTCCCCCTCCCCCTCCCTCTCAGTCTCTGTCTCTTTTTTACACACACACACACACACACACAGACACACACATACATACAGACTCACACACATACACATACCTTTGCAGCTTTTATTGTCACTCTGGAGCTGGAAGCTGCTGTTGCAATAACAGGAGGGCCCACTGAGTGTGGGGACACAGTGATGTTGGCAGCCTGCTCGGGAGCAGTTGGCTCGGAGCTCTGGGGAAGGAGGAAGAGATGGTTACACGGACACAGAGTCCCATCATGCCTCCCTGGGGTCCTCTCCCCTAGGAAGGTTTCTGGCT
Organism: Gracilinanus agilis; assembly: GCF_016433145.1. Classification (NCBI taxonomy): domain Eukaryota; kingdom Metazoa; phylum Chordata; class Mammalia; order Didelphimorphia; family Didelphidae; genus Gracilinanus; species Gracilinanus agilis. Next base: position 282,301,415 of record NC_058134.1, read on the forward strand.
CTTCCTTAAGGAAAGGAAAAAGGACAAATGGTATCCTTGCCTCTGGCCTAAATAAGAAGATGGGGTGACCTGGGGCCGAGGACTCATGGGCCATGATATTCAGTGTGAGGGAGCGTGCCTCCCCTCTGAGCTCCACCTTCTGTCCTGCAGCTTCCCTCCCCCAACTTTCTAAGAACCCTGCTATTTTTGCCTTGGGGTGGTGGTGATGGTGGGTAGAAGAAACAGGAGGCCGAGGAAGCAAGACGTGGGTTTCTCTCTGCATCTTTTCTCCATTTCCTCCTTCTGCCCATGACCCACTTCCACCCAGAAGACAGAGGTGAATGAACTGAAAGGAGGAAGAAAGTGTGTGTGTAGGGGAACAGCTGCTCCCCCAGGCCTGAAACCCAATTAGCAGTCCTCGAGTGGGGCTGGGTGGCCCAGCAGGCCAACCACAAAGACCCCTTTGTCTATCTACCCACCAAGCCCCGGCATCAGAGATTGAGAACTGCCTGATCTGCTCAAAGGTTTAAAAGCTGTAAGCCTGGCAGAGGGAGCTTGGGGGTATTGGGAAGCAGACAATAGGGCTGCATCTATTTCTCCCCTCTCCCCAACGAGAATTAAAATGTTCTATTCTTTGGATCCCAGAGCTGAATATTCCCTTTTTTGGAGGCAGGGGAATGTCAGGGACTCCTGGGTTTTTGGGCATAGTTACAAGCCCCAGGAAGCTGATAAGCTCTGAGTTCAAACTCCAGGTTTAGATGTTTGGTTTTTGAAGGTGGGGGAGGAAAAAAACATTGTGACTTCAAAGAAAATGACCTTTAACCTGCCCACTTTTTGACCCCTGCCCCAATGCCCCTTGAAATGACCAATACAGGTGAAAAAGGGGGTGGGGGTGAATGAGAGTTCAAACTCTGGACCCTCTGCGTTCCCCCATTTCTACCCCACAGGCTCCAGAGACAAGAGCCAAAACAAACAAAAAGGAGGAAGAAAAAAAAATCTTTTGCAAATTCCTCTCCTCCCCACCCCCTATCCTCAAACAGTGAACAGAATCCAGATGTGACTCCTCCCAAAGGCAGATGTTTTCCAACTACTTGGCCCACGTGTACATGAAGAACCTTCCTCTTAACCTCCAGGACTAGTAAACTAGAGGGCCGACCCCACCATCTTCCAGCCAGGGTCTCATCCCCTCCTCCTCCTCGCCTCCAGTCTTGTCCACATTTCCTTCTCGACTCCCTTTTCCAGGCTTCCCATCCCAAGGCCAGGCTTCTCCAGGACGGCTGCCTTTGCCGCTCCCTGCGGTGTCAGCCTTCTCTCTTTGAGATGGGCAGCCATTCGGCCATCACCCCATTTATCCCCCCTGATATAGTACACACGGAAGCTTCTTTCAGGATCCCTCCCCTCATGGCAGCACTGACCCTCCCCATGAATCCCTGACTCTAAAGCCCCTCCTCATCTCAACCCTGACCAACTGACCGCTTCTCTGGCCAGGCCCAGGTCTCTGTGGTGACTACTATTCCCAAAGGGATGGGGAGGATTCAGAGTTTCAGGGAAGTGAGGAAGAGAAGCAAAAAGGCCCCATTTCCCTGAAAATAGCCTTGAACTTTCTCCCCCAAGGTGCGGGCTCCTCCTCTGTGACTCACTACAAACACACCCCGAGGACCCTGATCTCCACGGGCCCGTGTTCTCTCTTCTCAGATTCCATGAGACAGCAATATTTCTGCCCAAAGCAATGTGCCAACGACTGATTTCTTCCCCAAGAGAAACCCCATCCCAGGGCTGAGAGAGCTAAAACCATAGGAACCAACTCCTTCATTTTACAGGTTAGGAAACCCAGCTAGAGAGGGGGAAAGGTCCGGTAAAGATTGAGGGGCAGAACCGGGGCCAAAATTCAGGTCCTGACGTCCAGTCCACTGCTCTAGGAGAAGGACCACAAGAAGAGGTGCCGGTGGAGATGGTACTGACTTACCTCGGCAATGAGGGCCCTCATCAGAGCCATCGAAGCAGTCTTGTACCCCATTGCAGAGGCGGGACATGGGCACACACAGCTCTGTGCCAAGGCAATTGTACTCATTGGGCTGACATCTCTGGACCTTGCTCTGTGGACCTGGGGAAGGAGAGCATGAAGGAGAGGAGAATGATGGGGAGGAAGGTCAGTGGAAAGCTCTGGTTAATGTGGTTGAGCTAGCTGACTGTCCCCTCCAGGGTAGGGCAGTATCCTTCTCCTATCTGCCAGAAGTTTGAACTGAAACATTTGGAGTTCAAAGCCAACTCCTCTTCCCACCAAGAGCCTCCAACTCTTCTTCCCTTTCAGGGTCTTGTCCTGAGTTACCCCCATGAACAACAGGTCCCCAGCCTTTGCTTCCTCCCCAGAAGTGCTGATTAACACAAAGTCAAGGAGAAACTAGGCCTCAGGCAAGCACAATGACCAACACTATTGCCATGTACCCTGCCAGGCTCCAGGCCCTAGGTTCCTGGCAACCTAGGCTGCCTTATTGTTCTGGGCTAGGGGTGGAGGAGGAGTAGAAAGACCAGGGAAGAATGGTAGAGGGTCAGAGCAGGGGGAGGACAGGGGTTGTGTGTGTGTGTGTGTGTGTGTGTGTGTGTGTGTGTATGTGTGTGTGTATGTGTGTGTGTGTGAAAGAGAAACAGAGAGACAGAGAGAAAGAGAGTGAGAGAGAGAGAAAGAAAGACAGAGACAGAGAGAGACATAAAGGGGGAGAGAGAGATAGAAAGGGGGAAAGAGACAGAAAAGGGAAGAGAGAGACAGAAAGGAGGAAAAGAGAGAGAGAGAGAGAAAGAGAGAGAGAGAGAGAGAGAGAGAGAGTAGGTGGAATGATATTATAGTGTATCTAAAGCAGAAAATCCTACTATGTCACATTGGTCATAGTTCTGGTAAAGAACTAGGGCAAAGATGGAGCCTGGCTTGGACAGCCTGGCTGGGCAGGAAAATCTGGGAAAGGTCAAAGGTGGATTTCTGTCCACGTTATCTTTCCTGACCCTTAGTGGTAGGCTCAGGGACAGGCCAAGATTACACCAGAAATCCCTATTTCATAGAGTACTAAATGGTGAGACTAGGCTGGGAGGGGGGCCAGGACTTGCATCATGCTCTTTGGCTGGTCCCCCCCTCACTTCCAGGCAGCCCCTGTTTAGGCAAAACAGGGGTGATGGGAAGGGTGTGTGTGTGTGTGTGTGTGTGTGTGTTGGCAATGTCCTCGTTAAATCAAACAGAGAACATAAAGCAGGGGGGCAGCCTGTGTCCTGAACAGGACCCTGGGCACCTGGGGGTTAGGGCACCAAAGAATACTGGATGATGACTTACATGACTCTTTTCCCAAACCAAGGAATAGGGGAGAGAGAAATAGGGGAAGAAAGTGCCATTAGTACCATATGTCCTGACCCCTGCTCTGAAGGGTTGGCATCAATAGTTGTGGCTTTGAGACAGCCATTCTGCCTAGTGTCACTGGTCCATGGGCAGTGTGTGTGTGTGTGTGTGTGTGTGTGTGTGTGTGTGTGTGTGTGTGTGTGTGTGTGAAAGAGAGAGAGAGAGAGAGAGAGAGAGAGGGAGAGAAAGACAGGGACAGAGTCAGAGACAGATAGAGACAGACACAGAGACAGAGACATGGAGACAGAGAGACAGAGAGAGAGGGAGATAGAAAGGGACAGAGACAGAGACAAAGGGAGAGAAGGAGAGACAGAGAGGGAGGACAGAGGGAGAGTGAGAGAGAGACACAGAGAGAGAGAGAGAGATCAGAGAAAACTGGCAGCCCCTTATGATCCCTAATTACTCCTGGCAATTATTTTGGAGGGGGGGGTGGCAGGCATGTCTGGGAAGAGCCCGAGAAGCCCAAGTGTTTGGGGAAGTACAGATTTGGGTTCTGATTTGGTCAACAGTGGGGAGGAGGCTCATTCCTATTGCAAAGGAGTTGCACGGTCTTTGTGGGGAGCAGCAGGGTCATGTTGTCTAAGGAAGGGAGATGGCCCCAGTATTTGCCTGTGGCCTCCCAGGGCCCTCCCATCTGATTCCTCCACCCCCACAACCAGTCCTGGTTGGCAGGGAAGGGAACCTTTCTCCCAGTTTAAGCAGCTCATGTGGATTACACCATTTATTAGGGCAGGAGGAGGGGGAGGAGGCTAGGGTTGCAAGAAAGGGAACACTAAGGGGCAGTTGGGTGGCTCAGTGGATAGAAAGTCAGGCCTGAAGATGGGAGGTCCTGGGTTCAAATCTTGCCTCAGACACTTCCTAGCTGTGTGATCTTGGACAAGTCACTTCACCGCAATAGCCTAGCCCTTACTGCTCTGCTGCCTTGGACCCAATATTTAGTATTAATCTCTAAGACAGAACGTAAGTGTTTTAATAAAAAAGAAAGAGAACACTACAGTTCCAAGGGCAAGGAGGGGGTAGATGTGCACACAAGTGTGGGAGATATAGACAGCCAGGGTGCAAGGCCTCCAGGGCTGGATGGTCAATGATGGAGGAGCTGCTGGGCACAGTGTCCCAGCTCGAGGAGTGTGCGGGGCATACGGGTAGTGTACATGTCTACAGCCATTGTTTTCAATGTGATGGCAGCGAGCACCCCAATAGCAGCGAGCACCTCAAGAGCTCTTTAAGCACTTGACGAACATCACCTCACTGGACCCTCACACAACCCTGCCAGGTACTGCTTGCATTTCCCCCATGTTATAGAAGAGGAAACAAGCAACCAGAGGTTAAGTGACAAGCCTGGGCCACACAGGTAGTACATATCTGAGGCTGGATTTGAATTTGGGCCTCCCGGGCCTCAGGTCCAATCCACTGTGCCACCTGGCTGCCTCTTGACAAAATTGTCCTCGGCTCCTCCAGGGTTGGATAAAAAGTCTCTGCTTTCACAGGACCCTTTGCATGGCTGAGGGAATGTCTGAGGGGTAACCAGAGGTACATACAGATCTCAGGGGCCTCGTCGGAACCATCTGGACAGTCCTTTTCTCCATCACAGCGCCAGCCTTTGGAGATGCAGGTGATCTGGTCTCTGCAAGCAAATTGCTTGGGGCTGCAGGTCTTGGGGGCTGTGGGGGTCGGGGTGGAAAGAAAGGAAGAATAGGGGCATCAGAATGAGGATCTGGCGGGCCCCACACCGCTGGAATCTCCCTCTGGGGCTCGGAGCCCCCTGTTCCCTCCCCTAACACCATTCCCCCATCCAGCCTGGGCTCTTAGCCATGGCCTACATGCTGGAGGGAGGAGGGAGAGTCACGGCCAGAGCCTGCGGGTCACTCCCAGAACACCGTGTACCTGGAGAGGTGGGAGGGGGCTTGGAGGCAGGAACCTCCAGGGAACACATTCCACTTCCCCCTTTGCTCCCACCTCATAGCAGCCTCTGAGGAGGCCTTTCCTTTGTCCCCCCATGGGGTGACAGTCCCTCTGGCTCCTGGTCACTCGGGCCAGACACCGGCTTTGTCCCCTGTAAGATGCTGACGGATAAGGTTGACTTCCAAGAAAAAGCTAGGCTTTAAGGAGCTTTTCCCCTTACCTTGCCTGGTCCCTGTAACCAGACCTGGAGCATTAGCTCTTCCATACCTCCCGGCCACCTCCACCCTGTCCAGACATTCCTGGCTCCATCCCCACAGCCCCAAACCTCTGGCATCCACAAAGGGATGAGGTTCGAATTGCCCTCAGCACCAACCGTGGCTGGGCCACTAGCTAGCTAGCAGAGGCGCGGGGTGGCAAGGTTGGGGAGTCTCCCTCTTCCTTGGAGCCTCTTGGAGCAATGGCCAACTTGGTCTCCATTGAGAGGACCAGGATGATGGTATATCAGTGGGGTGGAGGCGAGGCACCAAGAAAGGGATCTCAGTTTGAGGCCCCACGGAGAAGGATCGAGGCAGCTGACGGCCCACCATAGCGCCGTGCCAAGGGACAAGGTGGAAGGAGCCAGGGGAAGCCTTTGGAGCGGGGGAGATACCCAGGGGCAGGAGGACAGCCCAAGACCAGGACCCTCAGGAGAGCCACATTTAAGGAAACCTCCAGAAAGAAAGAACGAGAAGTTCTATCACACTCAAGACTCCTCAGGCACCTCCTTCATTTTTCTGGTTCCCCACTCTGGCCTACCCAGACAGGGTCCAGGCAGGCTTTTTTCTCCAGGGTGGAAGGTCTCCTCATCCTTACCACCGGAGGCCTCACCTCCCTCCCGGAGCAGTGCAAACCCCCTCGCTTCTTGCTTTTCCTTCTCTAGGGAGAGGAAGCCCGTGGGTCTTTCTCTTCCAGAAAATGCCAAGCCAGGGTAGGGGGGCTCTCTCACCATTTCCTCCATCTTCCCTTTGGGGGCTCCAGACCTCTTAGATCCCTTTCCTCCCCACCCCCATGTCCTTTCTCCAGTCCTCCCCCCTCCCCACCAGGGGGCCCAGGCCTCTAGCCAGGACCTTAGCAAAACCCAGGAAATGCATCAAGGATGGTCTTGCCAGGCCCCAGGAGCTCCCCCACCCCCCATCCATCCTCGCCCTCAGCCCCAAATAAAGGGCCCTTGAGGAGGTAGATAATGCTGAGTTCATTGCCCCACTGGACCAGCTGTGAGGTCTTCCCGGGAAATGGAGCTCGTTAGCATTCGGAAGAACAGTCTTCTTCCCCACGACTCTGCGGGCTGGGGGGAGGAGCTGGGAGGGGTGCAGAATGGGATTCAGAGGCAGATGGGACACTTGAGGAGAGAACTAGCTCCCTGCCGCCCTACCCACATCCTCCACTTTTTTACATGGCCTCAGTTTCCCCTTCTGACAGTCACACTCAAAATCAGGGCCCAGGCAGGGTCCTTCATTGCCTCCCCCAGCCTTCCCCCATCTATGCCCCACTCAGCATCCTCCTCCCTTCCACCCACCCCCCAGCCTCTGTCCCCCCCTCCATTTTTGGCTAGAGTTCGACAGAGGAAACAGCAGCTGGCAAACTCCAAAAGCTGGAATGAGTGAGATTCACAAACCAGATGTGTTCTTGGGGGGGAGGGGAGGGACTGAAGAAGAAAGGGAAAGCAAGAAGCCTCGAGCCCAGGGTTCCTTTTGCCTTCCCCTGGCTAGGCAGCAGGATGGGGGGGGGGGCTCCTCTGGCCTCAGGGGTCTTGGGAGGAAGGGCCGGCCCATACCACTTGGGACCCTGGCCCAGGAGAAGAGAAGGAAGGGTTTTACTCTCGTCCCACCGGCCATCCCCATCTGGTGGGACTCAGAATTTGCTCCCCTTGGAGCTGGCAGACACCACTCCCTCCCCATCTGTATCACCTGAACCCAAACCCACGGGAACCCCAACACCCTTTGCCTAGCTCTAAAGCAGAGCGGGGCGGGCAGAGTGCTCAGACTTGGGAGCGATAAGATCCTTCTTTAAGAAGAATCAGGGATGTGCTCCCGAGTTGGTGGTGTTCCTTGACCAGCTGCATAGACAGGCTAAGATCCAGCAGGGCAGTGACAGGAGGCGATTTTTGGCCTATTTCCATTTGGAGGAGGAGAGGGAGCCGGAGTTTGGTGGGGGGGGCAGCTGGCTGGGTAACAAACTTCTGGGAGAAAGAAGAGAGAGGGAAAGGGAGGGAGAATACAGCCAGCAGGACAGAAGAGGCGTCTGTTCTCGGCTTCGCTTCTAGACGAATGTGACCGCCATGCTAAAGCTAGCTGACGCCCCTGCTCTTCCCACTCCCCACCCTGGGCTCCTGGCCCAGTCCTGGCCCCTGGGGCCACTAAGAATGACCCACTGGAAGCAGCAGGGCTTGGGGGTTCGGCCAGACACAACACAGACTCCCCTGTCTTGCTGACCATTTCTGGGACCAGAGGGAGAAGGGGCTAGCGTTGGGGGGGGGAGGTGGCCAAGAAGAGAACAAGGTCTGGAGAAGGAAAAGAAGGCAGAGGTGACCAGGTGGGGAAAAGAAGCTGGGACAGCGGAGTCTTGGAACAAGGGGTGCTGGTCGTCCCCTGCCCCTACAAAGGGAAGCTTGAGAGAGGACGGGAAGTGGTCTAGTAGGGGATTTCCCAAAAGGCTGGAGAGATGTGGGAACGAGAGAGTAGGGGAGATCCCCCATGCTTGGAGCAGAGGCCAAGGGAGACATGGATTTCCCTCTTCTGGGGCCATCTAAGGAAAGGAATCACATGGAATAAGTGTAGGGGAAGAGAGGAAGGTAGGGGCTGGAGCAGCCCCCTCTGGGAGGCACAGGGTACAAGAATCTGGACTTCCACATAGGCCCAGGGACAGAGAAGGGCCTCGCAGGCCCAAACCGAGAGCTTTTTACTTGATTTCATGTATTTTGGGTGTTACCCTGTAGCTCAGAAGGCTCCCAGAGGCTCAGACACATTTTTGTCATTCCTGAGTCTGGGCCTCTGCTCTGTGGCCAGGATGGATGGATGGGGTGGCTCAGACCGCTGCGGGAGGAGAAGCAGGCCCCCTCCACCCTGAGTCAATATTGACTCAGCAGGACATGAGCCTGACCCTTAACCCCACACCCGATTTTTCTCCCCCTCTCCCCAAATGAAACCCAGACCCCCGGGGCTGGCCCTGGAGGTCATCCCATCTATCCCTCTGCCTTCACAGCCCCAACCCTATGGGCCAATACTCTGTAAGGAAGTACATTCCCTCGGCTAACTGGACTCCCCATATGTCTCTCCTGGGCTCTTCAATTATTGGGAGGGAAATTCCTGGAGAAGTCTAAGCTCCTGCCTTCCCATGCTGCCTCAGCTCCCCCCACAGGGCAAAGCTCTGGCCCCAGGGCCGCTCCCTTCCATACCTGCAGCTTAAAGGGCAGAGGAAGCATTTCCTTTGGCCCCATCACCTGGGCCAGCACAAGAGAGGGCACACGACAGCCAGGCCCAGGGCAAAAAGAAAGGTAAGAGAGATGGAGAGAGAGGGAGACGGGGAGGGGTCGGCCACCTAGAAGAGCTGCCAGAGACAATGACATAGCTGTCCTGGGGTGAACCCAGCAAATGACACCATCGTGGAGGCAACCAGGAGGAAATGGGGCTGATGAGACCAAGGCCTCTTCCTAGCTGCCTGCACTCAGCCTGGGCTCGCCAGGAGCCAGGGACAAGCTCCTGCTCCCCAGAGGAGGAAAGAGGCTAGGAGTCTCTCCAGTCAAGGCCTTTCCAATGGGAAGGGGGAGAAGGGCCAACTGAGAGACGAGCATCTTCCATGAAAAGGTCCCTTGGGCTGGGGGAGGAGGAGCAGGCAGGGAACAAATGACCCCACCACCCCAGTTTCCCTCCATCACCACAGAGGGTGGTTTCACGCTTGGTGCCTCCAGGCCACAGGCACCGGAAACACTCTAGAGCCGACTGCTTCCTTCTCTAAACAATGCTGATTCCTGCTGATGGAGCTGAAACCTGGGGCATGGCTACAGGGCCAGGGATTGAAAGGAGAAGCTGGGCATCCCCAAGCCAAGCACCCATCCCCAGGCCTGCCTGGGATAGAACTCCCAGAGAAGACCTAGGTCAGGAAACCCCTCAAGGATTTCCCCAAAGCCAGTCACTGGCACCATCCCCTGAAGTCTTCCACTCATCATCTGGGGAGGGGTCAGGGCCCAATGACCCAGGGACTGGCCCTCCATTTTCTCTCACTGATGAGGGGTGAGGCTGAGACTGAGCAGAAGAAAGGATGATTAGGGTTGAAGGGAAACTCTGAGGAAACCACGGATGGCAATTCCTTGCCCCTGCTTTGACATAAGGGTGGGAAGAAGGAAGGGGGTCCCAGAAGACAGCTCTGGATGAGGTATGGTCTGAGCTCAGGGTTGGGGTGGGGGAGGAGAGGGAGATGATCCGGGGAGGGTAGAGAAGGGGTACACCACAGAGAAAATAGAGGGTGGACTGGATTTGGGGAGAAGGAATTCAAATCAAGTCCTCCCTCAAATCTTCTATCAATTCAAAGAGGCTAGCCTCCTCCTCTCCTTAACTACCACCACATGGCAAGAAGTGTCTAAAGAGGGAAACTGAGGGATGGAACTCAAACCACTCAGAAGTTTTCCTCCTAATATTAATTTGAATGTATATGTCACTTCAGAGTTCACAAAGCACTTTTCCCCACAGTGGCCCTGTGAGGCAGAGTACATGTATTACCATCGCATTTTACAAGTGGGGAAACTGAGGCTTGAAAAAGTGAAATAAATGTGTGCCCATCCAGAGCTATGAAATTCGGCTCCTTGACTTCCCTGAGAGCCCTCTCCCTGGTCTAACTGCTTCTCTTATCTCCTTCTTTGGGGTACAGCTTGGCTTGAGATACTGGAATCTGGGGAGGGGGCAATACTGGAAAAAGGCAACAAGAGGTCAGGAGAATAGGGCCTAAACTGTTAGTGTGGCTGAATGTGTCTGCGACGGCTCCCCCAACTCTCCCACTCCAGAGGGAGTAGCCAAAGCTAGCATTAGAACCCTTACACACAGGACAGCTGTGTCCCTTTCTCATCTCATTGTGAAACTCCAGCTGGGCCAGGGAGACCGTCTCAGGATGTTTTCTGTTCCCTGCAGTGGCCCCTCCAGCCTCTTCCACCCTCCACCAAAATGTTTTTCTCTCCTTGGCTTGACTTTTCTGGTTCTTCCTAATCTTTCCCAGACCCAGAAGGCCCAATTCTCTCTGTCTCACTTTCCCCTCCTGCCTCATAATGAAGAGAACAAGCCTTGATCTTCCTTCCTGAAGGGGAAAAGAAGCTAACTAGGTGGATGGGGTACATCGGGCAGAGCCAGGCTGGTTTGGGGAGAAGTGAAGTCCGCAATGCTCCCTTCCTGTGAGGGAACGGGTCACTTTCTGGTTTGCTTTCCCTGCTGGCCCAAAGAAGCCAAGAAGGATGCTGTAATTGAGGGAGGGAGGGGGCCTTGGATCTCCCCCTTCTCCACTCTGCTCCCCAAACTTCTCTCCCCCTCCCCAGTCTCACTCCTAACCAGAGTAAGAGGGTCTTGGATTCCCATTGAGGTCAGGGCATTGGATTTCTGAGAAAAACTTTCCCAACCCCAAACTTGGCAAAGTTATGGCCTTTGGAAGTGGGGGTTGGAGGCGTGGGGAGCCTGGGGAGGGAGAGTTATTTCTTGCTATGGGCAGAGAATGGAGCCCCCTGGGGGAAGAGAGTGGTGAGACACCCCCCCAACACACACTTTGGGGCTCAGTTTAGCCTAGCCCAACCCCCAATCTATTTGCCCCAGTTCAGGACTTAGACTAGACTTGAATCCATGACTCAGGGCTAAATAGGAAAGGTAGCCAAAGGAAAGGAAAGGAGAGGGAACAAGAGGTCACCCTCAGTTCCCCAAGGCACACATAGTTCTTGCTGGAGCTGATGTCTGCATTATGCAAAGGGGGAGGGGGGTTGAAATTAAAACCAAATTCACTTTAAGTTGCAGAATAGAAAATAGCAGCAGTATCCCCCTCACCAGTCTCATCACCCAACTCTCCTATTCTGTACCCCACCCCTCAGCGATCCCCAGCAGCCTCCCAGCCCCTCTCCCCACTGATGACGTCTGACGTTTCATCTCCAACCTCCAGAAATGAAGAAGGGAAATTCGAAGTAGCATAACAACCCCCACCCCTCCCACCTCCATCCCAATAGAGCTCCACCGAGCCCTGGCTACTGACAGAGGCCCACAAAAGGGGGAATGCAGAGAGGTGGAACCCCGAAGGCCTAGGCTAGAACCCAGGCATTCTAGAACCCACTGCTCCAGCCCTCTCCAGGCCCCAGTCCATCTTTTAGTTCCCACACCTCTGTCCGGTGCCCTGGGTACCTCAGCAAAGCACTTCCCCCTTGGGCTCTCTCCCTGCACGCATCAGGAACGCACTGCAGGACCCCCCCCCCCCTTTGCAGAGGTTGAATGCAAATCCAGATTCCTTCACAATTCAGACAGGGCTGGGGCTGGGGCTGGGGGGTGGGGGCAGGGGTGGGTGCCCAGGACACCTCCTCAGCCCCAGATCGAGCCGGCTCAGGCCTTCCTCTATCCTCGATGGCACTGAGGGGGCGTCTTTGTCTGAGCTGGGGGGTCCCGGCAGCATCCTACCCCCAAGCTCCGGCCCCAGCCCGGGCGCTGCAGTGTCAGCTGGCCCTGGCTAACAAAGGCCCCCCACCCCCAGGCGGCGCCTCCCTCCCCTTCTGCAGTAAGAGGTGGGGACTGGGGAGGGGGCGTCCTCGGGGGAGGGGGGCCCTCACTCACCATCCATCGCCGCTGCGGCCAGAGCCGAGAGCAGCGGCGGCAGCAGCAGCAGCGGCAGCGGGCTCAGTGGGCTCAGCGGGCTCAGCATGGTGGTGTGGGGCCGAGGCGAGCAGCCCCCTCCTCCGGAATCTGGCTCCTTTAGTCTCGGCCCCCCTCAGGGGGGTCCCCCCTTTTCCTCCCCGCCTTTAGTTTGGTCTTTCTTGCTCTGGGATCAGGTGAGGCGGGGGAGAGAAGGCGGCAGTTAGGAGCCCCCCAGCTGGAGCTCGCAGGCGGGGAGGATGCGCCCCCAAATCCGACCCCTCCACGTCCCCCCTCCCTCCTTTTCTCTTGGGCTTAGCTCAGAGCCCCATCTCGGAGCCGCCTCC
>NC_058134.1:282323681-282344221 GCF_016433145.1 Gracilinanus agilis
AGAGCCCACCTTAGTGCCCGGGACTCCCCGCCCCCATCCCTCTCCCCCCGCCCCCCGCACCCCACCTCGCCTGGAGCCGGGCAGGTTTGGGGCGAGCTATTTGGAAGGGAGTGAGTCATTGGATGGGTGGGGCGGCCTGTGCCACCGCCTCCCCCAGGAGGTCAGAGTTTTTTGGGCTTTTCCCACTTCCCGGAGGACTTCGGGAATGAGAGCTACGGACCGGTGTTCCAAGTTTCTGGGTTCTAGACTCTCGGGAACGAAGGCTTGCAATCAGAAAGGGGGGACTGAGATCCAGGCTGTAATTTGTAGGGTGCCCTGGGTTTTCGCCCGGGAGCGCCTAGGCTCTGAGTTTGCAGTCCTTAAGTTGTAGCAGGCAGCCCAGGAGCCCGGGTGAATGTGCGTCCCGCCATCGCCCCCTTCTGGCCACTCCGCTACCTACACTGCTGAGAGCCTGACCCAAGAGAGAGTGGGCACTAGGGCACGTCCCCTGGCAGATGGCGAAGTCCTGAAGCCAGTTGTTGGAGGCCTGGGCTGTTTGGGCAGAGAAAGGACGGCGGATCCAAAGGGCAGAATAGGGCCCAACGGGTGACCGTTATCGGAGGCAGACACCAGGCGGATAGGGGGGACATTCTCCAAAATTGAGTGATGGAGTTAGTTCCTATTCCCCAAAAGTCTCAGCGCCCTGATCCATCCTTCCCAGGAGAGTCTCCAGACATAGGTGGCTCCCTATGTCCAAGGACAGCGAGGTGGGGCAGAGTAGAGCACCAGGCTCTCAGTCCAGATGGCTCCGCTTCCCCGTGTTCAAATCCTGCCTTAGACTCTTCTTAGCCGTGTGATCCTGGGCAAGTTTGTTAATTCTGCTGTTCTCAGTTTCTTCATCTGTAAAATGAGCTGGAGGAGGAAATGGGGAATCACTCTGATATTTCTGCCAAGAAAACCTCAAAGTGGGGTCACTAAAATAAGTAGGAAGGAAACAAACATTTTATTAAGCAACAGCTTATGGATTGGGCAGCAATGCACAAATTAGTTTACATCTCATTTGATCCTTTCAGCAACTCTAGAAGGAAGATGCTAGTATTATCCCCATTTTACAATTGAGGAAACTGAAGCAGACAGTCAAGTGACTTGCCCAGAGTCACACAGCTAGTAAGTGTTGAGGCTGTATTTGAACTCAGATCTTCCTTACTCATTGGTCTGATGGTCATTAAGAATGTACACCATTGAGGCAGCTGGGTAGCTCAGTGGAGTGAGAGTCAGGCCTAGAGACAGGAGGTCCTAGGTTCAAACCAGGCCTCAGCCACTTCTCAGCTGTGTGACCCTGGGCAAGTCACTTGACCCCCATTGCCCACCCTTACCACTCTTCCACCTATGAGACAATACAACGAAGTACAAGGGTTTAAAAAAAAATTGGTAAAAAAAAAAAAAAAAAAGAATGTACACCATTAGGCTCCAAAATAGCCCTCCAACCTTTTTAAAAATTCTTTGAAAAATTATGACCTCAGCAAATAACACAAACATTTCTATGTACAAACTTAACAAGAACAGAATTGTTGTTATTCAATCATGTCCAACTCTTTGTGACCCCATGGACTGTCCATAGGATTTTCTTGGCAAGGATACTAGAGTAGTTTGCCATTTCTTTCTCCAGTGGATCCTTTTGTCAGGTAATCAGAGGATAAGTGATTTGCCCAGGGTTGCACAGCTAGGATGTGTCTTAGACTGGATTTGTACCCGGGTCTTCCTGACTCCAGGCCCAGAAAGAGATCACTTATGAAACTGGACTTCTCTCTCCTCTTTTTATGCAATTCAATTACCAGCCAAACTGGAAAACAAACTGTTCCTCAAACTTTGCAGGTCATGTGCTGCCTCTGTTTTCCTTCAGGTCATTCCCCATGTCATTCCTTAGCTCTGCCTCTCCTTATTTTCCTTCCAGGCTTGACTCCTGACCCTATTTTCTCCAAAAAGCCTCCCTGGAGGCTATGAGCACTCTTCCCAACTTTTCCTATGATCTTCAAGTTATATTTTGCCCTTTCCCTCTCCATCTTCCCTCTCTCTGTGTCTATGCTATATCATCCCAGTAGCATATAAGCTCTTGAATGGCAGCGACATTTCCTTTTTTGCCTTTGTAGCCCCAGCACCTCTGATAGAGCTTTACACACAGTAAAAGTTCTAGATTTCCCCTCCTGACCATGCTGCAGGCTGTCCTGTTTCCACTTGCATCCCTTTGCTGCCTTCTCCTCACCCTAGAACTTTCCTCTGCCATGATGGCTCCCTTCTCTTGGCTACTTTCCATCCTGGGTGTCCATTTTGGGAAGGGAACAGACAAAGCTGAGGGCCTTATTCCCTTCCTGACTCTGCAGGCTTCTCTACAGTGCCCCTCTGAAAGTACCTCTCTCTTCTGATGAAAATAAATATATGGGGGTTGGGTAGAATGGGTATAAATGATAGTAAATGAAGTATCACCGGGTTATCTAGCTGGGGTAACACAGTGGGTTCTTAACTGTTGGTGGTGTGCCAAACCACCAGATCTGGGTAAGGATTGTTCAAGGAGAGTCTGGTAGATAATAGAACAAGGTTTATTAACAAACTGGGACAGGAAGGGAAGGGAGTGGGATGAACTATCTTAGATAAAACATGTATTCCCTTCCCCCAAGGTCCAAAAGGGTGACACTACACTAACACACTAAAAATCCCTCGGTTGCCGAAAAATCAAACCTAACCAGAGTTCCTATTGAGGTATCAAAATGAAGGAAACTGGAAGGTGAACAGGTTCAGCTGAATAGGGTGGGGTCTCATGTATGCGTCCTCAAGGCAGGTCCACAGGAATCCAGTTGTTACTGACAGTATAATCCAATTTTGGAGACGGGAGTAAGGATATTGACACCAGTGTCCACCATTGAAAGTCTCACCTAAAACTCAACCAAACTCCAGCCAAAGATTTCTTGATAGTTGTTGATCTTACCCAAAGCAGGATACACAGAGAGAAAATCCAGCTATCCCCATACAAGGGAAATTCAGGAGCAACTGACACTTTTCTAGCCACCCACTCAAAGTTCTGGAACTTTTTTTTTCCTGTCAATCACCTTCACTTTGCTAATCTAATTTCCTATAACACTTCCTCTTCCTCTTCCTCTGTCTCTGTCTCTGTCTCTCTGTCTCTCTATCTCTCTCTCCATCTCTCTGTCTCTCTGTCTCTGTCTCTGTGTGTGTGTGTGTGTGTGTGTGTGTGTGTTTTTCTCTCTCTACCACTGTCCAGCTCTCCTTTATCTGTTTGTCCCGTTAGAATATAAGCTTTTTGAGGTCAGTGACTACCTGTCTTTTTGTTTTGTCTTTTGGTCCCTATTTGCAGTGCCTTACAAATAGTCATTGCTTAAATCTTAGTTGTCTGCCCATCTGGAATGATATTTAAACAGAAGCTGTTTGGTGACCTGTTGAAAATGAATACAGAATTTTTTAAAACCCTGACCTTCCATCCTAGAATCAATACTGTGAATTGGTTCCAAAACAGAACTGTAAGGGCTAGGCAATGAGGGTTAAGTGACTTGGAACACAGGGCATTAAAAAAAAACCAAACCCTTACCTTCTGTCTTAGAATCAATACTAAGTATCTATTCCAAAACAGAAGGGTAGTAAGGGCTAAGCAATTGGGTTAAGTGACTTTCCCAGGATCACAAAGCTAGGAAGTGTCTGAACATTTGAACCCAGGCTCTACTGACCACAGGCCTGGTGTTCTATCCACTGTGCTATCTAACTTGCCCCTGATTGGGGCATTTTTGCTTCAGGATTGGACTAGATGACCTTTGAGATCCTGTCTACCTCTGAAATAATATGATCCTACGAGCCTTTGCCTTCCAAAAACTCTGGGAAAGGAAGGTCCTATACTCTATGGTAGCCCCTATAGAGTTTCCATAGGAGCATTCTGGGAAATTGATCCCTTTCTGAACCTTTGAAATAGGGAAGAATCAGAACACTTAAAAAAATAAGCTGAGCATTGTTTCTCCAGAACTCTTTCCATTATTTCTGCCAGTGGTATACTACCATCTTTCTTCCAATATTCGAAGCTAGAAACCTAAGTGCCTTCTTTTTGTTTAACCTTAGCCGAGTGCCTGGTACATAGCAGTCACTTAATATTTAGCTGTTGAATTTTGTTGGAAATATTTCTGGGATTCACATCTTTCGGACTATTCCCACTGCCATCAATCTGGCCCTTCTGCCTCATTAACTTCATTTCTTTCTTCTTTAGTTCATTGTCTTCCTTCTGCCACCATATGTAGATATCCCCCAAGACTGTATTCAGCTTTCTTCTTTCTCTACCTCTTTTTCATTTATCATATCATTGATCACCTTATCAATCTCAGGGCCTCAGCTACCACCTTTATGTAGATGATTACTAATCAGATTGGGTCCAGGGGAGCTAATTTAGGGGCCAGTACATTGGGGTGTACCAAGGAACATTTGAAAAAATAAGTATATTTTAGTGCAAGGGGAAAAAAAACAATCTTTGGTACAGATGTCAAGATATGTTGGAAAATGTGTAACCAGAGTCCATGTGACCTCTTATCTTAATATTATTTTTATCTGTTTGTGCAAAGGGGATCATTCAAGAAGGAGGTGTGGTAAATTCAGACATATGCCCTTCCTGGGGATTTCCAAGAGCCATCTCTCTCAACAAAGTTTTATAATATTTAAGAAGGGGATTGGAGATTTATTCACTGGGATATAGGTCTCGGTTTCTCTTTCTTCATTGCCCTTGTTATTTAAACTTCCTCCTTGACGCTTGGCTACTGTTAGAGCCATACCTGATCACCATGTGAGGGGTTGGTTGCTGACTTTGAGAGTCAGACTTCTCAGTCACCATTTAAGAGGAGAATGAATGGGGACCTGCAATCTAAAAATAATAGATTTAGACTGCCAGCTGGCAAGGATACTAGCAGTGAGTGAGCAAGGAAGGGAAAACTGCTTCCTCTCACTGAACTTTCTCTGCTTTCCTTCTTATAGTTTGGAACCTTTCATAGGATCCCTTTAATCTGTTCTGTAACTTACAGCCTTGTGTGGTTTGGGAATTCCTTGGCCATACAAAAGAATGGAGAAGCCCCTCTTGGGGCCATGGTTGGATATGGATAGCCCCATGTAAGTGTGCTTAACCTTTTCCCTTCCATTTCATTATGTTCAATAAACTATGAAGTATGGTGAGTGCCCGTGTCCTGGAGATGGAATAGGTTATGATCATGGAATGGGGGTTCAAGAACTATAATTTAGTTTAAATTAAATTTTTTTTTTAATTTTTGAAATGTTTTGATCAAGAATTCATCTCTGCTAGCTCCTTGCTAAATTGTGAACGTGAACAATGAATGCAGCTTCTTACATACTGGGGAGCAGTCTAAACCTTTGGAGGCTGAAAGTCCTCTGGTGGGCAGGGGCAGTACTACAGCCTTCTGAGAGGCTAGCTTTTCCACGTACCAGAGAGGAATTGAAATGGTAACTGAAGATATCATCTCGTCATCAACTCAAATATTACACCTCCTCACTGGATAATTAATATGGTGGCATACTATTATCCTTTATGCTTATAGCAAATTTGGACTCCTGCCACAACTGAAGTGGTAGGCATCAAATATGGCTCAATATTACTTCAAGAAGAAAGTTGGAAGTTGATAGAACTTAACATTACAAAGAGGAGGTCTAAAAGACAAGACACAACAGATTCCTGCTGTGGGGATCATTTCAAAGCCAAAGACACTATTCTGTGTTTGGTCAGATCATTGACTGATTAGAACAAATGTCAAATCATTTTAAGTTATCAGAAAAGATGAGAAGATACCTTGTGCAGTTGTAAGAGTTCCAACCTAACTTAGTTTAACAAACTGTTGACTCTGAAAAATGGGAAATTAATAAAAGTAAAGACATTGACTCTAATTACCACCATTTCTTAGAGAAGTTTACTTTAAAATGTTCAAATTTATCTGTGCTCTTATTGATGGGAGTATATCCTCCCATCATCCATCTATGCCTGGCCATCCTGTGCAAGTCTTATCCATAATTTACCACAGGTTTTTAACTCAATGTGTTGGAAACCTTCCCCGAGTCTTCCTGTTATCCCAAGGATATCAATTAGCACTCACACTGTCCACCAATTATCAATGGCTCTTACCAAGGAAACAGCCCAACTTCTTTTATTATTTTTTCTACTGAGAAGTTGGATGACATCCTTTATATCACTTCTTCTTGCTTCTCTTTTTGTGATGTGTTGTAGCTTGTTCATACCACAATGCCCATTTCCATTGCCCTTTGGGTGATTTTCAATTTCAATTTCAAATTCACTGAATTATTCCATGACTCACAGACCTACATCACTGGAAGAATTTTGGCATTAAAAAGGTGTGTCTTGTTTCAGGGAGAAGCTTGAGGGTCATTAAAAAGAACTTTGCTATTTCCCAGAGTTAATCCAACCTGATCTCTTATTCTTGTATGTCTGAGCCCAACTCATATTGTCTACTTGTAGAGTTTATTTAAAGTACATATGGTGATGACTGAGCTCTACAGTTCTTCCTTCCAACACCATATCTAGACAATAGATGTTCTTAATCCCTTTGATTTTTCCTGTGTGGACTGTTAGGCTAAATTCTTTGAGTGATTATGGACCCAATTAGGAGGTTTTATAATATCCTGGGGCTAGATACAATCATTTGCCATGTCATCTGCAAGCAAAAGAAGTATCTAAAGGAACTTACCATCTATGGAGGATACCTCCTCAATCTAGACTTTGTGCTGGATTTTCGAGAATGAGAAGTAGAACCCAGTGTAAAACAGTTGCTATAGTGAGGAGGTCCTTTTGCTGAGGAACTGATCGACTGGCTGATTGTTAAAGGGAAACACACAGATGGGGGCTTATGACCTACAGGGTTAGGAGGATAACCCTCCATAGAATTACCACAAGAACCCTGAAAAGTAACAGAGTCCGCATTGGAAGGCTCAACCATGCCATTGCTGGTGCAGGTTAGAGGAACCGAAGTCAAAGGTAATGTTATATAGAAAAGGAATTATCCATGATGTAATGGGAGTAGAGGAAAGGAACAAACATCTCTCAAGTTCCTACTCTGTGCCAGGCATTGTGCTAAGTGCTTTTATAAGTAGTATTTCAATTTATTTCCCAGCTAGCACATGAGGTAGGTGCCATTATCATCTTCATTGTATAGTTGGAGAACACTGGATTTAGAATCAGAGGACCCATGTTTGAATCTTGATTATGCCAATTACAACTTCAGGCAAGTCACTTAATGCTTCTGGCCATAGATTTACTTATCTTAAAATAAAAGGATTGGACTAAATGCTTTATAAGGTCCCTTCCAGCATGAAATCTAGCATGCTACGAAATCTCCTAGAGGCAGCATAATCTCTAATGCATTTTTAAGGATCAATTTTTAAGATTTTTAAAGAAATGCCAAAGGATGGAAAATAAAATGGATGACATTATTATAAAAAAAACAAGATGTCAGAAATCTAACTGTTTGGCTTGCTTTCTTATCTTTATAAAGTCTTTTTTAAAAAAAACCCTTACCTTCTTAGAACCAATACTGTGTATTGGCTCCAAGGCAGAAGAGTAGTAAGGGTAGGCGATGGGGGTTAAGTGACTTGTCCAGGGTCACACAACTGGGAAGTGTCTGAGGCCAGATTTGAAACTAGGACCCCCATCTCTAGGCCTGACTCTCAATCTACTGAGCTACCCAGCTGCCCCCTTTATCAAATCTTTATGAGAATATTTCTTTATGTTTACAGAGGTTATCTTTGATGAGGAAGGAACAAGCATGCTTCCAAAGACAATATTGGAGAACAGCCAATATCTTTATCGTCACACAGAGAACTTAAAACTGTAGAGAATATAGCATCTTGCTGTGTTTTTTGGTTATAAAAAACCTATTTGACTTGATATTCTCTTCCAGTAAGGTTATTTTCATGCATATGGGAGAGGACTGGGAGCATGTCCAATTGATAAGCCTTCCTATGCAAGTTCATAAAGACAGGTACAGATATTCAGTGACTTGTTTGTCTACTTACTTTCTGGTGAAGCGGGGCCTTTTGGTTGGCTCTTGAACTGGAACTGAGAGTACACACAAAAGTTTCCAGAAGAGAAACTCATTCTTTTTTCATCGTGTTGGCTATGAAGTATAATTTTCTGAGCTCCAGAGGGCTGGTGGAGGAGGGGTTACCCTCTCCCCACCCCCCATCCAGGCTGTTCATGAATATATGACTCCCCAGTCAAGCCTATGTCTAGGATGTGACCACCTCCTGTTTGTGTACAAACTCCTTTGGTACAGGGCCTTGAGAGACTTTCAAAGGTCAGAGAAATAGAGGGTCATTGTTAGAAGTCCATACCAGAGTTTTCCAGAATCCAGGCTTGGTGTGCCAGAAAAGTCTGAGAAGTGACCTGCTTGACTCAACCCAGTAGCTGAGACTCCATGTCCTACAGCAAAAGAGAAACATCCTGTGGCTACGCTACACTTTTGGATGTAAATTTGGTGGGGTAAATGCTTTGTAGCAAATGCTTTAAGTTGAAGTCTACGCTTCCAGGGGACCATGGTGGAGGGTATACTCTTAATTTAGGGAGGGATATTTTTAGACTTATGTTCTTGCTATATCTTTGTCAAAGTCAATTAACTAAGTTGATAGTGGGGTGATAATCAAAGTCAATTAACTAAGTTGATAGTGGGGTGATGAGACAACTGGTGTTGGTGACTAACATTGGGGAGAACAAGTTGGGATGACAATGAAAGTAGATAGCATTACAGAATTATCTTCACTATCCCTTCAGATTACCCTTAGGAACAAGTGATGGCAAACCTATGGCGCAGGTGCCAAATATGGCAGGTGGCTGCCCTCCCCACCACCCTCCCTGCCCAGTTCATTAACTGTATTATTATTATATTAAATGTAGAAAGGCCGAGGGGCTCAGGCAGAGTTGGTCTCTTCCCTCTCTCCACCACACTTGATGACATTTTTTCATATCCCCCCACCTCTCTGCCTAGCAGCAAAATGAGAACGCACAGAGGACAAGGTGGGTAGCTCACAGGTGGCAGAGCTGGAAGGGAGCAGAGTGCTTGGACCACACCCCTCCCCCTCTCTTCACTTGCAAAGTACATTCCTCACTTCACCCAACCCCCACCCAGCAGCCCAATGGAAGTGCTTCCTCCCTCCCCTGTGTGGGGCAGGAGGGGGGGGCACACCCAACCCTCAATGGGGAGGAGGGGCATGGCACTCCATTTCTAGAAGGTTTGCTATCACTGTCTGAGAGGGAAATGGAGACAGATACCCTGTAGTGTACAAATAGGAGTCAGACTAAGTACCTCCAGAGTTTTTAAG
This sequence comes from Gracilinanus agilis, assembly GCF_016433145.1. Taxonomy (NCBI): domain Eukaryota; kingdom Metazoa; phylum Chordata; class Mammalia; order Didelphimorphia; family Didelphidae; genus Gracilinanus; species Gracilinanus agilis. The sequence continues at coordinate 282,333,039 of NC_058134.1, forward strand.
GGCTACACATGTGTTAAAATCATACATAAAATCATACCTTGATAGAGATAACCATAGTTTTTGCTGAACAATCCCTCAAGTTTCACTATCATGAGAGATGCAAAACATAGGGTTCTAGGATCCTAAGGGACATTAAAGATTATCTAATATTCAGAGACAAAAATTTTGACTAGCCAGGGTATAGATCTCTAGGAGATTGAAGCCCAGAGAGGGATTTATCCAAGGTGACAAACAGTAAGTAATATGTCCTTTGACACCATCACCAGCACTTATTCCACTTTACTACTTGTATAGCTGTCCACTAGATTTCAGGAAAGTTTATTATAAAATTGCTCTTTCTATTCTAGTGGACAAAAATGGAGAGAAGGGAGATGGATGACAGTAGTTAGGTAATTCAGAACTAGTTGGACAAGTGGGTCCCCAAAGCAGTGTTTTTTGGTTACAAAAAATCTGTTTGACTTGATATTCTCCTCCAATAAGATTATTTCCATACAAATGTAATGGAGGGAGGGGGCTAGAAACCCACATTTGGTGAGCATGCCTACGGAAGTTCACGAAGACATGGAATAGAAGTGGCATTGATAGATGGATGGATGGTGGTTCAGAGGGAGGTTTCTAGTGGAAGTTCCCTGGAGTTGCCTAGAGATTTAGGTCAACATTTTTATCTCTGATTTGCCATGGAAAGCAAGCTTGACAAATTTTTAGTCGTCAACAACCTGGGATAACTAATCCATTCGTGTCAAGATCCCAAATAAAATCTTGAGAGGGCAGAACAATGAACCCAATCCAATAAGACTCTTTTATCCATTCATCCCTTCAGACATTTTATTAGGCATGTACTATGTGTAGTACTAAATTCCTTCAGTAGACCTATGCTATTGTAACACCTTAGGTGTTGCTCCCATTGAAATGAATTTCTCTCTTTCAAGGAGAAGCTTAAGATATACCCATGAATTTATTTCCTGGTTATTGTTGTTATTTTCATAATTGTACAAAAATGATTTTATTTAGTTGGGGGACATGAGACTCATAGCTTCTCTAAGAACAACACAACCACCAGTGACAAATGGCTCCTTTTGTCATTTTTTTCCTTGCCTGCCTCTCTTATGACTCTTTTCTCCAGGCACTATCCACAAACTTTTAGTTTTCCTCCCTGGGTCGGTGAGTTGCCTTCATATCTGCACAAAAGGTAGACACAACAGGACTCCGTATGCCATGTTTGTTCTTTAGAGGACCATTTGAGGCACGCTGCTACTTTTCTCTTGGCTTTGAGCCACCTCTTTGGGGAAAGTATAGGCGTTAAGGAAAGACAGTGATAGTTAAGTAGGAATGACAAACTGTGTAGCATCTATACTCAGATTTTTTTTAACCTCTGCTTATATATTTCTCTGCTTTCAAATGATACAGCATTCTAACATGGACCAAAAAGGAAACCATGATGGAAAAAGGATGAGAAAGAGGATCACTGCTACCTATGAAGTAATACTCAGGCTAGACGCATATTTCATCCTTAATAAGTATGCTTTCCAAAAATCACATTTTTAGCAGATTATCCTGAAGGTTGATTTTAAAAGAAAGATTAAGACAATGCGAAAAAGAACCTCATAGAATATTTTCATTAACTAAAGATTATAAGAGAATTGTGTTCCCTTCTGGAGTTCTTTGATCTCTGATCCTGAAGGTTCATATACACATATTTTCTTTGAAATTTTATTTTTTCATAATTACCAAGCATTTTTTTTTCTCCCTTCTACTCCTCCCCTCCAGGGAGAAAAATCAAAGTCTTTGTAACCAAAAAGACATAGGTGGGGTAGTTGGGTTGTTCAGTGGATTGAAAGCCAGGCCTAGAGATGGGAGGTTCTAGGTTCAAATATGACCTCAAACTAGCTGTGTCACTTGATCCCCATTGCCTAGTCCTGCTCTTCTGCCTTAGAACCAAAACATAATATTGATTCTAGGGCAGAAGGTAAGGATTGGGGGGAGGGGAAGGCATAATCAAGAAAAATAACTTAATTTCTAAAGAAAAAAGAAGAAATTGTCAAGTATCTCAATCATATTTATTGACAGTAACAGTTAAATCATTCTGTTCTTTTCTGGAAGTTACTTTCAACTTTCTAATTGTGACTTTACAACAAAAGCTACAGTGTTGGAAGTTCAGTGAGTCTTGGTGGTCTTTCTTTTGCAAGCGCTGTAAGTCTGTAATAAAATTGGTTTAATTTGTAATGCAAGTTAGGTGCATGACAGCAGTGATTAAAAGTCTAACTTCTATTTTGATGACTTTTTGGCATTAATCTTCTCACCTTCCATTATCCTCTTGAGTTTCCTGTGAGGCCACACTTGGAGTCAGGATTTTCTGAAACTGTCTATCAGCAATGACATATCTAGGACCTGGGTCTGGGCACTGAAATGGGCTCATCTTGGTCTCTCTCTCTCCCTTCCCCTTTCTCTATTTCTCTTCCCCCTCCCTTCCTCTCTTTCCCTTTTTTTCTCTCTCTCTTTCTCTCTCACATACACTCACATACACACAAACCCAGAGTAGATCAGTATAAAATTAAACTTGATAGTGATAAGCATAAAGTTCTACACTTGGGTTAGAAGAATCAACTTGACAAGATCTGAAATTTGATAGAGTGCAAAGTCAATGAGTCAATAGTGTGATGTGACCAAAATAGCTACTTTAGGTGGAATGAAGAGAAGCATAAGGCCAGGGTGATAGCTCTATTTAGAATACATATAGAGCAAATATGATTAATGCTAATGTAACCCTGGTCTCAAAGCCCATTGGCTTTGGAGCTCTCTCCGTATTGGTAGAAACAAAAGTTCTGTCCTATGTCCATTGTTTAGAGGTGAGAGCTTCAGTTCTCCACCAGTAACCCTTTGGGGACTCTTCAAGTGAGAGTCTTTTTTGAACAAAGCATCCAGTTGACTTCCAGGGAGAAGATGGAAGAGGCCAATCCCATTTCAGTTTTCTGAAGGGGAAGATACTGGATAGACCTGAGGAGTGGGCAGTCTTCCTATTCCCAACAGGCCCTTTTCCCAGCATGCTATTCTAGAGATTTTGAGGAATTTCTCCTTGGTGAGATCCAGGACCCTCTTTCCTGGTTGAGCTGGATCATCTCAGTCCTAATGGAAGAGCTCCTTCACTCTGTGTATTCTCCTATATATGCCTATTCTGATTTCTCTTTTGTTATGATTTGGATAAATGGGCGTCTCTGTTAATCTCTAGGTATGCTCTTCATGGAGGTGATATTGGATGGGAAAGGCCTTTTGAAAGGATCTCTCTTCCTCTCCCCCAAATGACAGTGATCACAAATTTGCTTGAATCCATCATATCTCTTAGGTGAACAATATTTAAAGGAAAGCTAGAATTCTCTCTCTGAGGAGAGGAGAGTGGCCTCAGGCACAAATTGCTTGCTTCCCCTCCTGGTGGGAATGAAAGTCTCCTTTGGAGAAGAGGCTAATCTATCTATCTGCCTCCCTTCAAGACACATTGCAGCAGGGCCCTTGCCCCAGATGGACCTCTCTCTGCTGGTACAGGTCAGCTGCTTACTCCTCTTTCCTTACATTAGATACCAATTTTAGAAATCATTTGAACTAAACTGGAGTCTTGAAGAGTGTGACCGGTTGCTATCCATCCAGATAGCCCCTCTGGATCTCCGTTTCCTCATCTGTAAAATGAATGGGTTGTACTAGATTACCTCCGAGATCCCTTTTAGTCCTAGATTTCTGATCCTTTGAGAATTGGAAGCCAGGAAGGGGGCGGGGGGTGGGGGAGTGAAGGGGAAAGTAAAAGCAGGAATCATGTAACCATGGAAAAATTTTCTAAAAAAAATAAAATATTTAAATCTAAAAAAAAGAATTGGAAGCCATGACAAAAAGTTGAAAGAACTGAGGAAGTTGAACTTAGAGAAGACAAGACTTGGGAGTCATATGCAAGAGAAATACATTTAGATATATGAAGAACTGCATTATGGGATAGAGATAAGACTTGTTCAGCTTGGTTCCAAGAAACAGAACAAGTAGTAATGGACTGAAGTTGCAGAGAGGATTTCTCTTTGATGTAAGGAAAACCTTTCAAACAAAACCACTGGGTGGAGCAGTGGATATCGCCCTGAGCTTGGAAATAGGGAGCTCCGAGTTAAAATTTGACCTCATCCACTTATTTAGTTGTGTGACCCTGGGCAAGTCACTTGACCTCTGACTGCCTCAATTTTATCAACTATAAAATGAGAATAATAATATCAACTCTTTCAGGGTTCTTGTGAAGATCAAATGAGATAAAGTTGTAAAGTGCTTAGCACAGTATATGGAACATAATAGGTGTTTATTAGGAATAGCTGTTTCCTTAGTTACCTCAAGTAGAATGGGCTGCCTCAGGAGATTGTGAGTGGAGTCCCCAGTCATTGGAAGTAAAGTTGAGACTGAATGGCTACTAATTCTAACTTGTTTTCAAATTCCAAGATGGAATTAAATCTCCTATTTCCCTTCCAAAATATATTTTTCCATAAGCAATTACATACATATCTGGTGCTGCCAGATATATAGTGTGCTAAACGTTGTATGCTGGCATACGACCTAATGGAAGTTTTTGCTTGTCAGGAATGTTTAGAGAGGATTCTTATTCAAATATGGGTTGGATCCTTCCCTAGACGGTCCCTGAGGTGCCTTTTGTCTCTGTGATTTAGTGTCACCAAGACTGTCCTGGTCAGAATCCAGAGGGACGATCTATGGATGGTGAGGTTCTCCAGATGTTCTCTGTTGGCAAATTATATTATGTTGATTGCACTGAAGCCCAGAATACTCCTGGGCCTTCAAAGTGAGATCTCTAGCCATTCAAAAGAGATTGGACTAGCAATTCACATGGAAAAATAAAATGAAAGAAGACTACATGCTATCCAGATCATGATATATAGTGAGAGGGCATGTTATGGGGAGGGGAGTTAGTCCACAGATATATTGCAGTTAGACATAAACTCCCCCCAGAAATGAATGGGAGGAAGAATACAGACTGGATTGCCTTTGGGAAACTGCAATGATTCCAATTTCAATTTCAATGATCTCTGGCTTTTCCCTATTGTAAAAGCCCATGCATTAAACACCAATTCTTTCCCTGTACTGCTATATAGCTATGAATCATGGGGCACTATGATCTCAGAAAAAAACAAAACAAAAATGATTGGTGATACACAGGGCGATAAAAAGAGGAATGGGGGGTGTAAGTATACTATAACATATCCTTGTGAGAAGAGGATTGTCAAGGACGTGTGTGATCAGAAAAATGAAGTGGGGCCATCATTTGGTGAGAGCAAAGGTAGCAGATAACCTGTGTATTGTCTTGGTATCTCTGAAATATTAAAAAAAAACCAGAAGAAGTTAGTAGTCTGGGCAAATCCTTTATGGATGGCTAGTAGAGTGACATGAATAAGAATGAGAAAGGATGAAGAGCCATTAAAGAGTTGATCTAGAGACCTGGAAGGAATGCCTCTATTTATGACATTATGAATTGATGGAAGCAAATCACGTTACCTATGTTAATGGTGACAACTCTAATGTAGGGTCCCAGACAGGGAATTGATTTCCAGAAATAGGTACATATGACTTTTGAGTTTCACCCAGGACACACAGGTGCCTTTTCCTGTCTCCGTTTCCAAATTTACATCTTCTTCCTGCCTCCATAGTCCCACCAATTTCTTTCCTCATATAGACTCTTGTGTTTGCAACAACCTCCAGTACATCACAATAGTGCAGGGGCTAGAGACACAGTAAAACTTAGTCTCAAGTCTCGTTTTTAATACAGACTAGCTGCAAGGGTCCTAGCCAACTCTGACAAGGTTGTCATGCCTCGGTAGAAAGTTTCCTTATTTGGGTGTTTCTGTGCCAAGGACAGCCAGGTGGCACCATAGTGCATAGAGTGTTGAGCCTAGAGTAAGATAGAATTCAAATCTGACCTTGGAGATTTACTAGCTGAGGAACCCTAGGCAAGTCACTTAACCCTATTTGTCTCAGTTTCCACATAAACCTGAGGTGCATCTTTCCACAAATATACAAAGTGCCCACGGACACATGGGCACAAACTTAGACTACAGTGGGTAAGGAAGCATCTAGGAGGCTCAGTGGAGTAAGAGCCAAGCCTAGATATGGGAGATCCTGGGTTCAAATCTGACCTCAGACACTTTCTTAGCTAGGTGACCCTGGACAAATCAACTAACCCACACCGCCTAGCCTTTGCTGCTCTTCTGCCTTAGAATCAATATTGATTCTAACAAGGAAAGTTAAGAGTTAAAAAAAATAATACAGTGGGGAATGAGATATCCATGTGGAGAATACACATGGCTAATACTGCCAAACCTTGAAGTTCTTCCTCTCTCATAGAGTCTTCCCAAAGTTCACCCTGGGTGTAGTGTCTATACTGGGTGGATTGCCAATCTGAGCTCCCAGGATCTGTTCCTCTCCATGGATCAACTTTGGGTTTCCCAGTGATAATTCTTTCTTGATTCCACAGCTGACTTTCTTTGCTGCCATAGGCTTCCAGCCCCGACTGACTGCCTCTCTTTATTCATGTTTGTCTGGGGAGAATCTCTGCTCCTCAAACTCATTCAAGCTGACTCTTTAGATGCTGGATGGGCATTTCCATCAAGGTGGACTATTTTCAGTTTAGTCAATGATTGCACCTTAAAACTCAATCAGAAGTGTTCCGACTTCAGAAAGGGACAGCAAGGTGTCAACACCTCATCGACACACCTCACCATCTGTGATGATATCAATTAATCTGGGAGGGCGGAGGTCCTCCTCTTACCTGTACACAATTCTGATAATGTCACTTCATGTTGAAGTCCTTTGGAGTATACCTACTCCGTTTCCTACAGAATCAAGTCCAAATTCTTAAAGTTTAGGACATTCAAAGTTTTCCACAGTCTACCTTCATCCTTATCTCCAGCCAAGCTATTCCCTCTTTTTCAAAACTATCCATTGTCTCCCCATGTCTGTACCCTTACAGCTTGTACCCTTACACCATTCCTCAAAGCTAGAATCATCTCTACCCTTGCCCCCAGTTCCTGACTATAGATGTTGCCTACCCAGTAAGATTCAGCTCAGAAGACATCCAAGTAACCTGATCCCACCACTTTGACTCTCCTGGTAGTTGGTTTATAGCTTGCTAACAATTTCCTTTGTATTATATTTCTAAGGCAAGCTTCAGGAACTGCTCCCTTAAAGACTGTAAATATTTCTACTGTACCTTTAAGAGAAAGAGATCATGGATGATGACAGCCTTAGCTGTCATTCTATGAGGAGTCTGGAAGGAGACAGAGAATTTCGATGTTGCAATTTTAGTAATTAATGTGGAAATATTAGACTATACCCCTTAATTACCTTAGAATCTTGGATGAGAGAATAAATAAGAGAAATGAGCCAGTAGTATCCTTGGGTCAATTTAGTGACTTTTTGGGCATAATTCCAAATTGTTTTCCAGAATGACTGGACCAATTAACAGCTTCATCAACAGTGCAATAATGTACTTGTTTTTACTACAGTCCCTCCAATTATTGTCATTTTCTTTTCTTTGGTCATCTTTGCCAATCTGATGAGCGTAAGGCAGAAACTCAGAATTACTTTAATTTGCACTACTCTAATTATTAGTGATTAAGAGCATTTTTTTTTTCAGATGGTCATTAATAGCTTGAGTCTCTCTCTTTGAAAAGTGCCTGTTCAAATTTTAGGGAATGGCTTTTTGAATCAAATTTTTATCTATTTTGGACATGCTGCAAAGATTTTCTCCAGGTAGTTGTGTCCCTCCTACTTTAAACCGCACTGGATCTGTTTGTGCAAAAACAATTTTTATGTCATTGAAATTGTTCATTTTGCTCTCCATTATCTTCTCTCCCAAGGTATTGTTTGGTCATGAACACTTCCCCTGTTCATAGTTGTATAAGATATTTCCTTCCATGCTTTTAAAATTCATTTATAATGTTACCTTTTATACCTAAGTATGCTACATGGTATTAAATGTTGGTCTGTACCCAATTTCTGCCAGAATACTTTTCAGTTTTACCAGCAGATTTTATTATCTATTGAGTCCTTACGCTAGGAGATATGATGTTTAGGTTTCTGAAATACTATCCTAAGTAGTCTATGTTCCTTCGCTTCCGTATATTATGTACCAAATCTGTTCCATTGAGTGATCTCTCTCTTTTTTAAACTCATACCTTCTGTCTTAGAATTGATACTATAGGTCCATTCCAAGATGGAAGAGTGATAAGGCTACAGAATCAAAGTTAAGTGACTTGCCATAAAAAAGTCACATAGCTAGGAAGTATTTGAGGCCAAATTTGAACCCAGTATCTCCTGCCTTTAGACCTGGTTCTCCACCCATTGAGTAACCTAGCTGCTTTTGATCTCTCTATTTTTAACCAATAGCAAATAGTTTCATTTTATTTTTAAACCCTTATCTTCCATCTTAGAATCAATACTGTGTTCTAAGGCAGAAGAACAGTAAGGGCTAGGCAATGGGGGTCAAGTGACTTGCCCAGGGTCACACAGCTAGGAAATGTCTGAGGCCAGATTTGAACCCAGGACCTCCTGTCTCTAGGCATGGCTCTCAATCCACTGAGCCACCCAGCTGCCCCCCAGTAGCAAATAGTTTTGATGATTATTGCTTTGCAGTATAGTTTGAGAGTTAGTACTGCCTGACCTCTTTCCTTTTCATTCCCCCTCTCCTCAATCACCATCATTTTCTTTTGAGATTCCTAATCTCTCATCCTTTTTTCTAGTTCTAGAAAGCAATACTTCTATAGCATATCATAACTTTGTTTTGATATGTCATCAAATTAATTTGGGTAGTATTGTAATTTTTATTAGATTGATACAACCTGTCCAAGAGTAATTAGTATTTCTTCAATTATTAAAGTCTGCAGTTATTTCTATAAATAATATTTTGTGGTTATATTCATATGTGTGTCTAGATATGTAGGCTCCCAAGTATTTTATACCTTCTATGGAGAATCCAGTGGAATTTCTCTTTTGCTTCTAGGTTTTGTTGGTAATATACTGAAATCTGATTATGTGGATTGGTTTTATATCCTAAAGCTTTCCTAAAGTTATCTCACTTATTTTTCATTTTACACAATTTTCAAATTAACTCACATTACTTTTCTTTCCCACTCACCAATCAATACACAATTAAAAAAAATAAAAGAAAAACAAGACTCCTTCAACAAATATGTTCATTAAACAAACAAAAAAATCTCCCATTGTACATGTCTGAAAATGTATGTCTCATTCTACATCATGAATCCATCACCTTTCTGCCATCATCACAGACTAGATGCAAAGCGCATCATCAGTCCTTTGGAGTCACAGTTAGTCATTACAATGAGTTGTTTTTGTTTTTTTTAATGTTGTCATTGTATAAATTGTTCTTCTGGTTTTGCTAACTTAACTCTGGATCAGGTCACACCAGTCTTCCAAGGTTTCTCTGAAACTGTCCCTTTCAGCTTTTCTTGTGCCATGATATCATTCCTTGCATTCATATCACCATTATTTATTCAACCAGTCTCCAACTGATGAATAACTTGTTAGTTTCTCATTTTCTACCATTACAAAAAGAGATGTTATATGTATTTTCATAAATATGTATTCTTTTTCAACTTTCTTTGATCTCTTTGGAGTGTTGGCCTCATGGTGGTATTTCTGAGTCAAAGGATAGTTTTGTGACTTCTATGGGCATAGTTCCACATAGCTTTCCAGAATAGATAGACCAACTCACAGCTCTACTATTGGCACACCAATGTGCTTATTTGTCCACAGTCTCTCCTGTCATATTCCCTTTAAAATGTTTTTAAAATGAATTTTCAATGATGTCTTTTGTTTTTCACATTAGCATAATTTCCCCTAATATCTCCCCCTTCCCTTTCCTAAAAAGCTATTCTATGTAACAGAGAGGTTCTTTTTAAGGACAAAAGAAAGAATGTGGAAAAAATCAACAAAATTGTTCAATATATTGAAAAATTAAGGGCAGCTAGGCGGCTCAGTGAATCGAGAATCAGAACCAGAGATGAGACATCCTGGGTTCAAATCTGGCCTCAGACACTTCTCAGTTGTGTGATCTAAGCAAATCACTTAATCCCACTGCCTAGCTCTTACTGCTCTTCTGCCTTGGAACCAATACATAGTATTTATTCCAAGAAAGAATGTAAAGGTTTAAAAAACAAAAAACAAAATATTGAAAAATTCTGAGAATGTGTGCAATGTATAACATTTTTTCCCAGCTATGCTCATTTTTTAATCATCTTCCAAAATTTCACTTTTTATTTCTTTTGCTTGGTTGTTCTTTCAATTTCCATTGTTGTAGTGTTGACTCTGCTTTTTTCTTTCTGTATCAATTCATTCATATTTTTCCAGGCTTCTCTGTGTTCAGCACATTCATAATTTCTTCCAGTACAATAATAGTTCATTATACTCATGTGTCACTATTTGTTTAGCCATTCCCTAGTCAGTAGGAATCTTTCTTTTCAGTTCTTCACCATAGCAAAAAGTTCTGCTATAAATATTTTGGTATATATTGGGACTTTCTTCTTAGTAGCTTCCTTGTGGTAGATGCTGAGTAATAGAATCTCCGGGTCTGGTGTGATTTTCTTCTCCAGAGGTCTATTATATCTGACTTCTTTAAAGTTCTATTCATCTCCTTAATGTCTTTATTATTTTTTTGTTTGGATTTATCTACTTCTGAAAGGAGATAGTTGAGGTCACTCACTAGTATATTTTTAAAATTTAAACATTTATTGATAATCATTTTTAACATGGTTACATGATTCATGCTCCTACTTTCCCCTTCACCTCCCGCACTCCCCTCACCCATGGCCGATGCACATTTCCACTGGTTTTATCATGTGTCCTTGATCAAGACCTATTTCCAAATTGTTGGTGGTTGCATTGGTGTGGTAGTTTCGAGTCCACATCCCCAATCATGTCCACCCCAACCCATGCGTTCAAGCAGTTGCTTTTCTTATATGTTTCCTCTCCTGCAGTTCTTCCTCTGAATGTAGGTAGCGTTCTTTACCATACATCCCTCAGAGGTGTCCTGGGTCATTGCATTGCTGCTGGTACAGAAGCCCATTGCATTTGATTTTACCACAGTATATCGGTCTCTGTGTACAATGTTCTTCTGGCTCTGCTCCTTTCGCTCT
>NC_058134.1:282349189-282368931 GCF_016433145.1 Gracilinanus agilis
TTTGCTCGGTTGTCTGGATTTTCTCTGTGTAAAAGTTGTCGAGTGTTAAAGACTTCTTTTTTTTGTTGTTTATCTTTCTCTTCTGAACTTCCTGAGTCTGGGTAGCCATCATTAGCCCAGCAGCTTCTCAGCTTTATCCTCGCGCTCGGGGTCTGTCTGCAGTCTTTTGGCTCCTGAGGTCTGATTTCTGGTTTTTTCCAAGGTCAAGCCCCCTGGTGGACCCCCTTGCTTGATCCTCTGCCGGAGGTTCCTTTACAAGTCTCAGGGCGCTGCTTCCACAGTCGTATACCCGTCTACGCTGGTTCCCCACTCAGGGTTTTAGAGCTTTAGCTCGCGGCTGTGTCTGCCTCCTCCCACGCCTCTGTTGCTCCCGCGCTCAGAGTTCGCGTGCGTTCTTTGGCTTTTTGGGGTCCCAAATCTTGCTGCTCTCAGGAACAGGCCCTGGAGCTGCCAATGACTCGATGGGTGCCCCAAACTTGCTCTATTTCTTTTTAACTGGCTTCAGCACTATAGGTGGTGTGTGTGGTAGGGGTGGGGGTGGGGTGGTTGCTCAGCCCACGATTTAGTGAGAGCTGTTTCACCCCTTTATAACATGGAAATATCCCGATTCCACGTACCTTCCACGCTGCACCCTGTTGTGGGGTCCCTCCGTTTGTCTGGACTTGTTTTTATGTCCCCTTGAGGAGTTTTGTGTGTTTCGGTCAGGAGAGGTTAAGAGCTGCTTTTTACTCTGCCGCCATCTTAACCCGGAACTCCCACTAGTATATTTTTACCATCTATTTTCTCTTTTAATTCATGTAACTGCTCCTTTAGTCATTTGGATGCTATGTTTTTTGGTGTATATATGTTTAATATTGATATTGTTTCACTGTCTGTAGTTTCTTTTATCAAGATGCAATCTCCTTATCTCTTTTGATTAGACTGATGTTTACTTTTGCTTTGTCTGAGATCATGGTTGCTACCCCTACTTTTTTTTTTACTTCAGCTGAAGCATAATAGATTCTGTTCTAGCCCCTTAGTTTTACTCTGTGTGTTTTGCTGCTTTAAATGTGTTTCTTGTAGATAGCATATTTTGGGGTTTTGATTTTTAATTCTCTCTGCTATCTCTTTCCACTTTATGGGTGAGTTCTTCCCATTCGCATTCAGTTATGATTACTGTTTGTTTCTTTCCAACTTGTTTTCTCCTTGTTTACCACCTCCTCCCAACCTTTGGCTTTTCCCTGATCACAAATGTTTTGCTTTAGACCACTGCCTCCCCCAATTTGCCCTCCTTTTTGTCCATCCTCCCCTTTCTTATTCCCCTTCCTCCATTACTTCTCTCTATGGTAAAGTAGGTATCTATAGCTGGCTGAATATGAGTGTTATTTGCACTTTGAGCTAATTCTGATTAGAGTAGAATTCAAGAATTGCCTACCACACTCCCCATCTTCTCTTCCACTCTTTTGAATCTTAGGTGCCTCTTCATATGAGATAATTTATCCCCTTCTATCTCTCCTTTTCTCTTTTCCTTGTGTGCTCTTCCTTCCCATCCCTTGATTTTTTTATTAATCCATCCTGTCCCCTTCTTTCTTTCCATGTATATTCCTTCTTACTTCTGATAAGGTACTTTTGGCATCCTGAATACTTTAAATATCTTAAGTGTCATAGATATCTTAAGTATCTTAATTTTCCTCCCCAGTCTGAATGCACTCAATTTAATCTTATTGAAACCCTTCAGTTTTCAGTTTTATGTTTATATTTTATGCTTTTCTTGAGTGATGAATCTGTTACTTAATTTTTCTTTTCAGTTCTTTTTTTTGGGCAAGAATAACTAGAAGTCCTCTATTTCATTAAATATAACTTTTTTTTTCTTTCGGAGGATTATGCTTAGTTTCTTTTTTCTCATTTTTACTACATATGTTATTCTTAGTTGTAGGCCTAGATCTTTTGCCTTTGGGACTATCATATTCCATGCCACCTTCTGGTCCTTTAATGTAGAAGCATCCAGGTCCTGAATAATTTTGACTGTGGCTCTATGGTATTTGAATTATTTCTTTCTGGCTGCTTGTTATACTTTTTCCTAGGTCTTTTTCCTAGGTAAAGTATTGAATTTTGCTATAATAGTCCTGGGATATTTTATTTCCAGGTTTTTTCAGGGGATGATCAGTGGATTCTTTCAACTTCTATTTTTCCCTCCTGTTTGAGGATATAGGGAAGTTCTCCCTAATGATTTCTTGTAATATGATGTCTGGTCTCTTTAAAAAAAATCGTAGCTTTCAGGTATTCCAGTTCTTGTTAGACTGTCTCTCCTAGATCTATTTTCCAGATCAATTGTTTTTTCCAGTGAGGTATTTCAGACCTACTTTTTTTTTCATTCTTTTAATTTTGTCTTATTGTTTCCTGATGCCTTGTAGAGCCATTAACTTCTATTTCTTGTTTTTTAGAAAGTTATTTTCTTCCTTGAGTTTTTGTGCTTCCTTTTCCATTTGGCCCATTTTAGTCTTTAGAGAGTCATTTTCTTCAGTAGTTTTTTTTTACCTCCATTTCCATTTGACTTATCCTAGATTCCAAGTTGTTGATTCTTTTTACCATTTCTTTTATTTGATTTTTAAACTTCTTTTCAAAAATTTCCAAGAGTTCTTTTGGGGCCTGACATCCTTTTTACTTTCTTTTAGGGCTCTACATCTTCCTTTTGCTATTGTTGTCCTCTTATGACTTTATATTTTGATATTCCCTGTCACTACAGTTACTTTTTAAGGTTAGTTTTTTTCTTTGTCTCTTGCTAATTTTCCTGGTTATTATCTGAGGGGTTGGCCTGGCTGGCTTCTTCTGGGGAGGCCTTCAGCTGTTTTTTTTCCAGTTGGATTCTACTTCCCCTGCTGTTGGTTTCCCTGTTGTCTCCTGGGCAGAGCTGTTGTTCCCCACTCTGCCTGTTTGTTGTCTCAGGCCAACAAGTGAACTATTCCCCATTCTGCTGTTTTGCTGTCTCAGGATGTTTGGCAGCCTGTTGAGCTGCTCATCCTCTGCCCTTTCATTACCTTCAGTCAGTGTGGTAGGGCTGGTCTGTGTTCTGCTGATTCCTCCAGTGCTGCACTCCTTGGATTACTCTCCTTTCTTATTCCAGTGAAGCATATCCTTCCTGATTTCTTTTTGTTTTGAGTTGCTTTATCTTCTATTTTTGTGTGTTTGGAGGGTTTGTATGAGCTGAGTGAACCTTAATCTGCCACCTTAGCTTCCAGTATGCATCCAAATCAGCAGTAGTAGGCAACAAACATTTATTAAAGACCACCTAAGTCCTGAGCGCTGTGCTAAATTTTGTTGATACAAAGAAAAGACAAAATATAGTGCCTGTTCTCAAGGAGTTTACAATTTAAAAAAGGGAAACAACAAGCAAACTATGAACAAACTATATTCAGAAAAACAGGAAATAATTAAAAGAGAGAAGGCATTACAATTAAGAGAAGTTAGGAGAGGCTTCCTGTAGAAGATGGGATTTTGTTGGGAACTTAAGGAAGCCAGTAGGTAGAAATAAGGAGGGAGAGCATTCCAAACATGGGAGACAACCAGAGAAAATGCCCAGAGCCAAGAGATGGAATATTTTGTTTGTGGAACAGCAAGGAGGCAGGATGAAATGAGATCACTTGTGCAGGCATTGCAGTTACCCTTGATAATAATTAAAGCCACCTCTTCATGTGAGATAGGTGAAGGAGGAGATAGAGGTAGAAGTCATATGTCAAATGAGATGAGGAAGAGGGGAAAAGGAAGAATTCATGGTGAATGGCTTCGTTCTTTTCTGTAAAATATGAGGTAAGACTTTCAGCTGAGAAGGTAGGGAAAGGGGAAGCCATGGGAGAAGGAATGAAAAAGTTTGGAAGAGCTGCTGTAGAAAATAGGATAGTGAGTTTATAAGGGAGTGATAGTAGGATTGCCTAGCAGCAGTAAGAACACCTGTGAGACTGTGTAACATAAATCTAGTGGATTCAGTCTGAATGATTTTCTTTGCCTTCCTTTTAGCACCATGTGTGTAGGAATGAAGGCTTTAACATTGGGAATGATCAAAGGTTGGGTTTTGGCAGAGCACAATCAATGATATGACAAGAAGGACAGAGACTCAAGAGAAGAGAATAGGGTAGAATTGAACTGGTTCAGCAAGAGGTCAAGATGGGGAAGGGAGAGAGAGTGACTATTACAAGGGTATTAGCCTGGGAGAGCACTTAGGGATTGAAGGATTAAAGATCTTGGTGTGGAGTAGGGCAGGATTTGGTATGGGAAGGCAAGGGGTGGGGCAGAATCCAATAGATTAGATTTTGGAATTCTTGAACATGGAGTTGGTTCATTTGTGGGTGATGGCAAGATCAAGGGTATGATTATTTCTGTGTATGACTGAGGTGGGGTGGGGGAGTAGGTCATGGGAAATGAGTAGGTTGGGAAATTGAGTGGCTAGCAAGTTTGAGGGGGAGTTGATATGAATGTTTAGGTTCCCAAATATGAGAGCGAGAATTGAGGAGGAGAGAAAAATTATGAACCAGGTACTCCTGAACTTCTTTATGGTGGAGATTATCCTATATCTTATGGACTAGAGGTCTATAGTTAATAGCTACCAGTATTTTGATTAGGTAGTAGATATTAATTTCATGAACCTTAAAGGAGGAAAGGTTACAATATGATGAAGGTAGGAGAGAACATGAAAGGTGCAATAGAGAGCAAAGAGTACGCCAATTCCCTTTCCTTGAACAGCATGTTGAGAAGAATGAGTCAATGGTCTAGCTAGTATTAGAAATGGTGGCCAGAGAGGCTATGTCTTCAGAGGGAGCCAAATTTCCATAACAGCAGGAAGATGGAAGGGGAAGTTTAATTACTAGGGAACCAGAAGGCACAGTGGATGGAGTGGGTGGTATTTGTTTGAAACTTTGATGTGAAAGGGTTGAGAGGGATAAGAGTAAGGAATTGGGTGATAGGAAATAGAGAATGGAGTTTGAATGACTTATGGTGTTTTAGAATCATTGGCAAAGCCCAAGAAAGCAGAAGAAGTTAGATTAGAATAAGTTCATGATATGAAGATACTCAGCTCTGATAAAATGGCATCCAGTTGTCATTGACCTGTACCAGTCTCCACCAAATTCCAAAAAGCTGATGGACATATATAGGACCCAATGTGAATGTAAAGCTATGCTTGACCATTAAAGACACAACAACACCTAGCACTAAAGTATCCATATCCCTTCATGGATAAACCAAAGAAGCATAGCAGGAGAGTCGCACTCATAATCCAAATTCAAAGACTGAACTTTACAAGAAAATCTCTTGAAAGATATAACAGTAGACAAATGTGTCCTACTTGTAAAGACAAAATACAAGAGAAAAGAAGTCATGGAAATTTCATGCGTAATTACAAGCACAGAACCAGCAAATTCTCTTTTGTCACAAATATGGCCTGGCTTGGTATTAGAGTGATGAATGCATCTGAAATGGGAATGAAGAAATTGGGTATAAAAGGAGAATTCCCCAAAATATTCCCTGGGAAACAAAGATGGGGGCCAAGGATGGAGGTAGTCTAGGTCTTTGACATTAGTAATACTCTCATTATCAGTTCAAGTAGAGTAATTTCATACAACTCATCATCATCAAGATATGGTCAACTATTTTGTGTTACAAACAGAGACTAGGAGACCACAAATATGTCAAATACATATTTATTGTGAGGTTTGGGGAAAGCTGATTCTCAAGGAAACAATCTTAAGAACAAATAATGAATGGTATGAGGGCTAAGTTTGTTACCAAGAAGTGAAGCAGAGGCAGCTAGGTAGCACAGTAGATAGAGTGCCAAGCCTGAAGATGGGAGGACATGGAGTCAAATCTGACTTCAGACACTTCTTAGCTGTTACTGGTCAATTCACTTAACTCAGAATGCCTAGCCCTTGCCATTCTTCTGTCTTAGAATTAATACTAAGACAAAAGATAAGGGTTTTATAAGGGAAAAAAAAAGAAATGAAGAAAGTTTAGTGGGGGAATGGCCAATTGAGAGGTCATTTTATCCACAGAATGCTCTGACTCATGACATCCTCTTCCCCTAATGAATTTTGGGGAGTATTCTGTAACTTTTTTCATCCATTTACTTTGTGGTGAAGAATAGTCTTTTTAAAAATATAATTTTATTTTAAAAAATATTTTTCCATGGTTACATAATTTATATTCTCTCTCTCCTCTTCCCTCCCCCTTCCCAAAGCTGACAAGCAATTCCACTGGGTTATACATGCATTATCAAAGAGTAGTCTTTTTGATTGGCTGTCGAACTAGAACTAGGAGTAAATAGGCAACAGGGCTGGAAATCATGGCTAGTGTGCTTGGCTTATGAAACCTCCATAAAGAAGTAGTTGGGCAACCTGCTTCTGGAAAGGCACAACATGAAATAATGAAAGGGTGTAGCCCCCGATCTGTAATGCATGTAGACATTTTAGAACTGGTTCTGATAATCAGTTAACCATGTGGTGAAGAGAGAGACCACTGGATGGCTACAGACTGGAACTGGAACTAACCTGCCAAAGTGGGTTCTTGATTGGGCTATTTACTGTGTTGCTGATGTTTAAGAAAGAGAATGAGTTACTGTATGCATCTCAGTGGGGGAAATGACTTAAGTCCTCTCTTAACTGGAGATGGTATCCAAGTTGAAAGTACAGGGCCCTGCTCCCCTCTAACCCGTCTCTTCTTTCATGATTTTAGGTTAAGGGTTATTAGAGATGTCTATGATCCTGTGAGCTTCAAAAGGTCAGGAGAGCAACAGACCAGAAGTCAATGAGCTAAGATTTGCCAGAGGCCAGCTGGTAAGGAACGAAGTCTGGGGCAACCTGTTTCACCAAGCATAGATCAAAGGCAACCAAGAGAGATCTAGTGATTCATCTGTCTGCTATACCCTATGGACGCCTCTAATTCTCTCATTGGATTCTAAAACCTCTGTAGTTCAGTTTCTAGCCTCATCATCACTCCAAAGACACTAATGATACCTTAATTGCCAGACATTTTCTCAATCCTATCCTTCTTGACCTCTTTGCAGCCTTTGACATTGTAGTTCACTGTCTCCTCTTAGATATGCTCTCCTGTAGGTTTTCATGATTCTATTTTTTTCTTATCTTCCTCCTACCTGTCTGGCTCCTCAGATTCTGGTAGTTCCTTCTATGGAGTAGATAACATTTTGTTTTTGCTTTTTAACATGAGTCCTTTGGAGTTGTCCTGGATCCTTGCCTTGTGATAACAGTTAAGTTATTCACAGGTGATCATCAGACATTACTGTTGTAACAATGTTCTCCTGGTTCTGCTCAATTTACTTTCAATCCGTTCATGTAAGTCTTCCCAGGTTGTTTTTTTTTTTTTTGTGATTGTCTTGTTCATTATTTCTTATAGTACAATAGTAGGAAGAGTCCTTACCTGAATATTAACCCAAGACATACCCACTAACCTCAGGTGTCCTCAAAGGCTCTATTCCAGGCCATCTTCTCTTTTCTCTCTTTTCATTATCTTCCTTGGGGATTTCATTAGATCCCATGGGTTCAATTATCCTCTCTATGCAATTGATTTCTGAATTTATTTATCCAACCCTACTTTCTCTCTTCACTTGCAAGACTACACCACTGGCCACCTTTTAGAAATGTCAGGCTGGGTCCTAAAGACATTTCAAAAGTAACATGTTTAAAACAGAACTCATTATCTTTTCTACCAAACCCTCCCTTCTTCTGAACTTCACTATTACCATTGAGGACCTATCAGCCTTCCAGTCACCTAGGTTAGCAAACTCTTGGTTTCATTCTCAACTTCTTTCTCAATATGCAAACAAATATATACAAACCAAGCTCTATATTGGATGAATATACTATTGGGGAATAACTAAGAGAAAAAGGGAAGACACTAGAATTAAGAGGGATGGGAAAGGTTTCTTGTAAAAGATGGGATTTTAGTCGGGACTTAAAGGAAGCTAGAGATGTCAGTAGGCAGATTTGAAGACAGAGAGCACAGCTAATCAATATATTACCAAGTCTTGCCATTTATACATGCATTTCTTGGATATATTCACTCTCTCCCTTTACATGGCCACAGTCCTGGGGAAGGCCTTAATCACCTCATGCCTAGACTGTTGCAATAGCCTTTCAATTAATCTCCATGCCTCACATCTCTCCATTCCAAACAATTCTCCAGTCAGTTGCCAAAGGCATTTTCTTAAAATATGGGTCTGCCCCAAATAACAAATGGCCAAAGGATATGAACAGGCAATTCTCAGATGAAGAAATTAATACTATCTTTAGTTATATGAAAAAAATAATCCAAATCACTATTAATTAGAGAAATGCAAATTAAAATAATTCTGAAGTACTATCTCACCCCTATCAGACAAAAAGGAAAATGATAAATGTTGGAGGGGATATAGGAAAATTGGAACAGTGTAATAACACTGTTGGTGGAGCTATGAATTGATACAACCATTCTGGAGAGCAATTTGAAACCTTGCCCAAAGGGCTACACAATCATGGTGCATACTGTTTAACCCAGCAATATCAGGCCCATATCCCAAAATGGTCAAAGAAAGGGGAAAAGTACCTATATGT
This sequence comes from Gracilinanus agilis, assembly GCF_016433145.1. Taxonomy (NCBI): domain Eukaryota; kingdom Metazoa; phylum Chordata; class Mammalia; order Didelphimorphia; family Didelphidae; genus Gracilinanus; species Gracilinanus agilis. Next base: position 282,357,763 of record NC_058134.1, read on the forward strand.
ACAAAAATATTTCCAGTAGCTTTTTTTGTGTTGGCAAAGAATTGGAAACCGAAGGGATGTCCATTAATTGGGGAATGGCTGAACAAGTTGTGGCGTATGATTGAAATGAAATACTATTATGCTGTAAGAAATGATGAACAAGATGATCATGAAAAAAACCTGGAAAAGACTTATATGAAGTGATGCGAAGTGAAGAGAGCAGAACCAGAAGAACCTTGTACACAGTAACAGCAATAATGCATGATGACCTAACTATTATCAGCAATGCAAGGATCCAGAACAACTTCAAGGGACTCATGACAAAAGCAAAACCAAACCCAATATCTACTCCATAGAAGGAAGTGATAGAATCTCAATGCAGGTTGAAGCATACCATTCCAGTATAAGCAATATGTATCTTCTTTCACAACATGATGAACAAGGAATTATGAATTACATGATAGCATATGTATAACATATAACAAATGTCCTGCTGTGTCAGGGAGGAGGGAAGGACTGGAGAGAGGGAGAGAACATCAGAATATGATTATTAAAATTGCAAAAAAATTAAAGTATGGATCTACCCATGTTACCCTAGATATTGTTCAGCCATTTTTCAGTTGTGTCTGACTTTTAATGACTCCATATGAGATTTTCTTAGCAAAAATACTAGAATGGTATTCCATATCCTTCTCCAACTCATTTTACAGATGAAGATACTGAGGACAGTAGGGTTAAGTGACTTATCCAGGGTCACATAACTAAGTACATGTCTGAGGTCAGATTTAAACTCAGGGAGCTTAGTCTTCTTGACTTCAGGCTCAATGCTGCACCACCTAGCTGCCCTGTAATCTCTGGTAGCTTCCTCTTATTTCCAAGATCAAATATAAAATCCTCTGTTTGGCTTTTAAAACTCTTCACAACCTAACCCATTCTACCTTCCTAGTCTTCTTATGTTTTATTCTGCTCTCTGGACTCAGTGGTCCAACCACACTGGCCATCTTGGGTACCCCTCCATCTCTCAAATCTTCACCTTTTCTCTGGCTGTCCCCCATGCCTGGAGTGCTTTTTCTCTTCACTTCAACCTTTTAGCTTCCCTGACTCCTTTAATTCAACTCAAATTCCATCTTTGACGGATAGAAGGTCTTTCTCAGGTAGGTCCCCTCCGCCACTGCTAGTGCCTTTACTCTGAGATAGATTACCTTTCTGGTATTCTGCCTATAGCTTATATGTACATTGTTGTTTCTTTTTTTCCTCCTCTCCTGCTCTTTTTTCTCTCCTCCATCTTTTCTTGATATTCCCAGTGCTTGAAGCCGTCTAGCAGCTCCATGAAGATTCCTAGTGGGTTGGACACTTAGAAAGGGGAACCAAGGACTGAGTGAAAATGGGTAGCGGGTTAAAAACTAGTGGAAAGAGAACATAAGGTGAGAATAAAGACACGCAGACATAGAAAGTTTTGGGATAAGGTGGACAGACAGCGAGTAAGCTCTGGTGGTCAAGAGCTTAGATGGTTCAGAGCTCTGATGGTCAAGAGCTTCTTTCTCAACAGTCATATAGCTACTTTTATTGGGGTTACAACCGTAGATGGGGGGAAGGGGAGAGCCAAGTGGTCTGATACATACATAATCATCAGGAGATACAAACTGTTGGAACCTGAAATAACAGGTAGAGCAAACATCTAGATCAGGAATCCATGAGGCCTAAGGTCTTGATACAAATGCTGATTGATTGTTGAAGGTAAGGCAAGGAGACTGAGATAAATGACCAGTCTTCCAGAGTGTAGCCTTAGGGAAGGACTAGGAATTTGGCAAGGTTGAGGTTCAGTTTAACTCAAGGTTACAGAAATCAATCGTAAGCAATACAAGAGTCAGTTTTTTGAACACTCTCAAAATAATATCAAGATTAATGTATACCTGGATTGCTACAGTGCTTATCACAGTGCCTAGCACTAATAAATGCTTCTTGAAATGATGACTGGGATAATTTCAGAAAGAACTGGAAAGGCCTCCATGAACTGATTTAGACTGAAATAAGCAGAACCAGCAGAACATCGTACACAGTAACAGCAATATTGTAGAACGATCAACTGTGATAGACTTAGCTACCCTCAGCAAGGCAATGATCCAGGACAATTTCTGAGGGACTGAGGACAAAGAATGCTCTCCACCTTCAGAGAAAGAACTATTGGAATCAGAATGAATGGAGGCAGATGAAAGCATATGATTTTTCGTGTTATTTTATTTGAGTTTTTGTTTGGAGGTTTTATATGCTTTTTCTATTATAAAAATAATCAATATGAAAATATGTTTTTGCATGATAATGCATGTATAACCCAGATTGAATTATTTGCCAGCTCCAGGAATGGGGAAGGAAGGGAGGAAGAGAGGCAATTTGGATCATATAATTTCAGAAAACTTATGTGGAAATTTGTTACATGTAATTGGTAAAATAAAGTATCTTTATAATAAAAAAATGCTTCTTGACTAACTAGTTACAATGAATTTAAAAGTGAACTTGGAGGAGCAAATACTATAAACTGCTTAAGCTTAGACCCACTCTCCCCAACGATTGAAGAGAGGATAACAAATGCAGTGGTTCCCAAACTTTTTTGGCCTACTGTCCCCTTTCCAGAAAAAATATTACTTAGCCCCTTGGAAATTAATTTTTAAAAAAGTTTAATAGCAATTAATAGGAAAGATAAATGCACCTGTGGCCATCACCGCTTCCCTGGATAGCGATCCAGCACCCACCAGGAGGTGGTAGTGCCCACTTTGGGAATCACTGATGGAGAGTGTATCTGTATCCCCAGGTATTGGGGGGGGGAGGGTTTTTTACTGGGCCACATATGTATTATCATGCAAAATACACTTCCATATTGCTTATGGTAGTAAGAGCTCACTCATACAAAACCTAAACCCCCAAATAAAATCACAAATACACTGATATGAAAGGTAGTATGCTTTGATCTGGGGAAAGTGTTTAATTTCTATTTTTGCTGTATCTTTTTCAGTATCGGTTCCAAGGCAGAAGAGTAAGCTAGAGAATGGGGGTTAAATGACTTGCCCAGGGTCACATAGCTAGGAAGTCAGATTTCAACCACAGAATTTCAGTCTCCAGGCCTGGCTCTCTATCCACTTTGCTACCTAGCTGACTCTGACAATTATTTTTGTATACTGGAAAGCTAAGAACTAGAGAAAATTCCATAACTTTTTATGTTTATCCATATGGATGAGGAGGAGATGTAGCTGGACTGAATCATCATTGTAAAAGGAAGTCAGAATTAAGAATGCTCTCCCTGCCAAAGTCTGTCGAGGCTATACAAGATGACCATTTTCTTGAAATTTAAAAAAAAAAAACAGTTTTGCTGTTCAGAGAGTATTGGAGACTTGATAACCAAATAGAAAAACTTAAATATGAGCTAGCTCAGGAAGAAGAAACTGGAGAGTGAGGTAATCAAAGACCTATGCTTACAAGAAATTGGGATTTTTAGATTTGAGAGAGAAAAAGAGGTAGCTAGAGTCTGAAGCAAGTCCCAGGCTTGATACAAAAGAACTATTAAAAGATGCTCAAAAGGAAATCGCTACATTGAAAGAGATGTTCAAGAAGGTTGAAGCACAGATTACTTCCCAGCTACTGCGTAGAGAAAGGATCCTGACCAAGATATGACTTCAGGTTAAGCTGTAATTTTGTCCAAGACTGAGGAAGACCTCAGGTCTGATGAGGGGGAAAGAGAGGCTGGACCCAAAGGCAAGGGTCTCTCTTACCCAGGACCCCAGCTAGAGAAAAGACCCTAAAGGAAAGACAGGATTCTTTGAGCTTAGAAATACTAGTAACAAAGCATCTACAATGAAACAAAAAAGTAGAGATAGAGAGAAATTAGAAACATATTAGAACCAGAGTGCTATAAATAGGCTAAATTATGATGCTGCTGGAGAAGTTTTACTCTTTCAACTAGATGGAATTCATTTTGAGTTATGTATCATGTTTTTTTTTGTGTGTGTAATCCATGTATTGTTACTATACTTGTTAGTATCATTATTACTCTTGCTAGTGTTGTATCAGTTTTTTATTCTTATTTTAGAATCCTATTTCAAGCAGCCTATCAAATAGTGCTCTGCATTATGATAAGTGCATTTTATATAATATTAATGTGGATATGCTATACTCCAAATGAGTTTCAAGGATTAACATTTTTTTTGCCAAGAGAAAGATAAAACCAGTTTTAATAGACTCTTGTTTCTAATATTTTTACTATATCTTTAAGAAGGAACTGGCAGTTGGGTAACTTAGTAGATTGAGAGCCAGTAATAGAGATGGGATGCCCTGGGTTCAAATTTGACCTCATACACTTCCTAGCTGAGTGACCTTGGGCAAGACTTAACTCCCATTGCCTTACCACTCTTCTGCCTTATTTGTTCTAAGAAAGAAAGTTTTTTTTAAAAGAGAGAATAGAAACTTGAGAGACTATCAATTTAACTTGTTATGGAGATTTTTTTATAAATCAAATGAGAGAACGAGGAAAACACTGCTAAAGAAATGAGAGCAATGGAAGAAACCACTGGAAAGGGAATTAGCAAAAACAACTGCTTGAAAACACATGGGTTGAGGCGGACATGATTGGGGATGTAGACTCGAAACTACCACACCAATGCAACTATCAACAATTTAGAAATAGGTCTTGATCGATGACACATGTTAAAATCAGTGGAAATGCGCATCAGCTATGGGGGGGGCGGAGGTCGGGGGTGAAGGGGAAAGTAAGAGCATGAATCATGTAACCATGTTAACTTTTCTAAAAAATAAATATTATTAAATGTTTAAAAAAAGGGAATTAGCAACTTGGCACAAAAGGTATAAAGCCTTACCAAAGCAACAAATTCCTTAAAAATTAAAAAGAATCAAGTAGAAGTTAATGAAGTCATGAGGCAACAGGAAACATTAAAGTCAAAAGGCTGAAAAAAATGAAAGAAAATGTAAAATATCTCAAATTAGCAGATTGCCCAGATTGCTAGAAACCAAAGGACAAAGTGGAAATAGAATCCAGTAGTCATTTCCTGAAGGAAACCATAAAATGAAAACTCCTAGAAACATCACAGTCAAAATCTAGAGCTTCCAGGCCCAAGAGAAAACTATAAATAGCCAGAAGGAATTCAAATACTGAAAAACCACAATCAAGATCATATATGATTTAGCAGTCACCATTATAAAGCAGTGGAGAGCCTGGAGTACAGTATTGCAGAAGGCAAAGGATATGGGTTTCCAGCTAAGAATAACTTATCTAGCAAAACAGAATATAACACTACAGAGAAAACAATGGATCTTTAATGAAATTGAGGGCATTCTTTGTTTCAAAGAGGACCAATGACGTCACTGGGGATGTCTTGACTTGCTTGTGAATTGGATTTAAGTGAGGCAGAGTTTCACACTTACTCTCTCTTTCAGGGTAATTGAAATCCAGTGGCAAGACAAAAGTCAGGATGCCTGGGGATGGCCCAGGAAGCAGCAAATTACTCTTTGATGTTTCACTGAGCTCTAGGATATACTTCAACAGCTTTCAGGGCTGTTGGTACACATTGTTCTAATCCACCCATTCCACTGAGAAAAGTCTTCAAATGCATAGAGTAGACTAAGTCACTAAAGGGTTTGAGGCTTGTCAGTTACTCTCAACCTGGTGTAGCTCATCTGCCTAAATGATTCTACTAGAGTGTGAACACTGTGCCTGCTATAGCTTCTTAAAGCCACAGGTTAGAGTGACAGACAGTAAATGTGAATGAGCAGCCCTGAAAAAGATGTAGCAATTTTTTATGGTAGCAAAGAATTGGAAGTTATGGGGATATCCATCAAATGGAGAATGGCTGAACAAATTGTGGCACATGTTGATGATGAAATACTATTGTGCTATAAGAAATGATAGATAAGCAGGATGATTCCAGAAAATGCTGGAAAAACCTTCATGAACTGATACAAAGTGAAGTAAGCAGAATAAGGAGGGCATTTTACACAGTAACAGCAATTTTATGGAATGATCAACTGTGAAAGACTTAGCTGCTCTCAGCATTACAATTATCCAGGACAATTCCGAAAGACTTGGGACAAAGAATGCTCTCCACCGTCAGAGAAAGAGCCATTGGAGTCCAAATGCAGATGAAAGCAGATGATTTTTTCACATTAGTTTATTTATGATTTTATTTTGGAGTTTTTGTTTTATATGAGTTTTCTCTTACAACAACGACCAAAATGGAAATATGTTTTGCATGACAATACATGTAAATCCAGATCAAATTGCTTACCATCTCTGAGAGAGGTGAGGGAAGAGAGGGAAACAATTTGGAACGTATAATTTCAGAAAATATATGTTTAAAATTGTTACTACGTGTAATTGGAAAATAAACCCTTTTCAAACACCAGAAGTGCTAGCTCTTCCTGAATATGTATATACTCTTTTAGGCAAATATAGGGAAAGCTACTGATCTGGAAAACAGATAAAGAAGGAAACACTTAAGGATCACTGTATTAGCTGAACTCCATGACCAAAAAAAAATAGCCTAGAGAGCCTATTTCAGGAATTTTTTTAAAAGAAAACTGTCAAGATCTATAGAAACCAGAGGAAAAAGTGGAAAGAAACCTCAAAATGAAAACTCCTAGAGCATCATAGCCAAAATCTGGAGCTTAAGGGTCAAAGAAAAAATACTATAAGCAACCAGAAGGAATTCAAGAAAGTACTGAAGAGTCACAGTCAGTATTACATGTGATTTAGCAGCCACCATTCAAAAGAAGTAGAGAACTTGGAATACAATATTTCAGAAAGCAAAGAATAATTAACTAAGCTAAAAATAACATACCTAGCAAAACTGAGTATAATACTACAGGAAAAACAATGGATCTTTAATAAAATTGAAGACTTCCAAGCATTCCTCACAAAAAGATGAAAGACAGAAAAATTTTGAAGTTCAAATATAGGAATGAAGAGAAGCATCGAAAGGTGACCATGAATGAACAATGATAAAGGATACCCTTGTTTACAAGAATAAACTATTTATGGCAAAATATAGATACAGTATATGTATTCCCTCTAAACTCTATAATCATCAGGATTCATAAAGGGAGTCCAATTAGACAAGTCCTAAGTGATTCTGTTATGTCTTGATGATGTTAAGAAAAGAATGGAAAGAGAAAGGAAGAGGAAAAGCCAAGGAGGAAATGGGAAAAGGAGGTTAAGGAAAAGTCTCACACAATGGGTGTGACCAAGTAGGCATCTATGCAAACAAAGAGGAGAGAGTAGGAAAGAGGCTGACACTTTGAACCTCACTCTCATTTGAACTGGTCAAAAGAAGGAAGAATATTCACATGCACACACACAGAGTTGGATGCAGAAATACCTTTCACTCAACAGGAAAATAAGAGGGAAAGAAGAGAAGGGACATTAAGAGAGGGATTGTTCCTAAACAAGATCAACTCTAAGGATGTGCCAAAATATTTAAAGCTCTATTTGAGGTGGTAAGAAATGGAAATATGAGTTTTCCTAAATTGGGGAATAGATGAACAAGTTATGGTATATAAGTGTAATGGAATACTATTGTATTGAATTCTTATCATCATAATGACTAACCAAGTTATCAGAGGACTCGTGATGAAACATGCTTTCTCTCTCCTGAGAGAGAGGTGAAGAACTCAGAATGTAGAATGAGACAAATTTCTTTTGGATATGGCCAATATAGAAATTGTTTTTTGATTACCATACATATTGGTAATGTATTTTTAACATTCTCAGTTCAGTTTGGAGATGGGGATAGGAGGATAAGAAGAAGGTGGATCTTGCCTGCTTAAAACAAACAAAAAAATTTTTTTAAGAAGAGGCATTATGGTGTAGTGAGTGGCAGGCTTCAGAGACAGGAAGACCTGAGATGAAGTCCCACCACTGATACATCCTGTTTATATGTCCCCAGGCAAGTCAGCTAACTTCTCTGTGCCCAAGGAATAAGAACATATATTGCAGAGAAGGTCTATAATTGCATTTGAAGAGGATGTTTTTCACTGGGAACCCCTTGTACCAATGAAATACCTGTTCCTGTTCCTCTCCTTGGGAATAAATGTTATAAAAGAGTTGAGAGGTTTTAATTGCTATCCTGAGAGAGCTGAATTAGTAGGGCTGTGTTTCCAGAACTGAGAAGTCAGCAGTTATAGTGATGGTTAAATGTAGATTTGACTATGATCTTTCTCATGGCTAGTATATTGTAAAAAGTTATGTTTTTTCTTTATTGTTTCCCTGCTAATAAGTAGTGTAGTCAGTAACCTTAATGTCTATATAATGCTAGGAGATATTGGGGTTTGATCAGAGACAGAGCCAGAGAGGGAGAGGAAAGAGGGAGGGAGGGAAGGAGGGAAAAAGAGAGAGAGACCGAGAGACACACAGAGAGAGAAGGATGGAGTTAATGAAGGGAATGGGGAGGAGGAGGAAGTGAGGTGAATGTTTATGGGAAAGGAGGCTTCTTGAATTTATTAAATAAGTCATGTTTAATAAACTTTAAACCCGAACTTCATTGACTGATTAATGAGTTATATACTGAACTTTTAGTTATTAATTTAGAATCTGAGAACATATTCCATGATTTCTCTAGAACCTGGGATAAGAGAATGAACAAGGAAAATGAGACAATAGCAGATAGAGGGGTGATCATCCCATTTAGGCTACATATGTGTGTGTTGTAGGGGGTGGATGTCAATAATAAAATTTACTTGTGTACATGTTTTATTCTTTCATTTAGATTGTAGGCTTCTTGATGGCAAGGTCTTTATTTTTTTGACCTTTAAAAAACCCTCAGCCTTCCTTGTACACTGTCTTACCCATAGTAGTAGCTTAATAAGTGTTTGGTGAACGAATGTTTGGTGAATGAATATTTGTCCAATCAAGTAGTTCAAACCTTCATCCTCTTCTTGTATGAATTATTTTAATGGCTCCTGGCTTGTCTTGAAGCATCCCACTCCCCTGACCATCACTATAGAATCCATACCTCCTGAAAGAAGTTTAGAATTCGGCTGCATCACACTGTACTCTACCCCCATATCTGAGATAGTTACGACAAAAAGGTGCACACCAAGGGCAACCTCAAAGGGGAAAAAAACTTCATCTCTCAGGTTCTATGATCCTATATTTCTAGGTCAACATGGTCTGAAAATGGAAATAGAAGTTTTACTCTCATTGGGGGACTATAACCGAAGGGCCATAAAACTATGCATACCTTTGACCCAGAAACACCTCTACTAGGTCTATATCCCAAAAAGATAAAAGAAAAAAGAATATGACATATATGTACAAAAATATTCATAGCAGCTCTTCTTGTAATGGCAAAGAATTAGAAACAAGGAATAGCCATTGATTGGGGAAAAGCTAAACAAGATGTGGTATATGATTGTAATGGAATATTATTGTACCATAAGAAATGACAAACAGTATGAATTCAAAAAAACTTGGGAAGACTTACATGAAGTGATGCAAAGTGAAGTGAGCAGAATCAGGAGAACATTGTACACAGTGACAGCAATAATGTACAATGATTAATTATGAAGGACTAAACTATTATCAGCAAGACAAGGGATACATATTGGAAAAATACTATCCAGAGCCATAGAAGAAATTGTCAGATTCTGAATTCAGATCAAAGCTTACCATTTTCACTTTGTTTCCTTCATGAGCTTTTCCATGTATGCGAGATAGATATCTTCTTTAATGGCATAAGGAATATGGAAATATGTATTGCATGTCAGTATTATTATAAACTATAGTAAATTAATTACTATCTTAGGGAAGGAAGAGAGGAGGGAGGGAGAGAATCTGGATCACAAAATGTCAGAAAACAATAGTTTAAAAAATCATTGTTCCGACATGTAATTGGAAAAAAATTTAAGTGAAGAGCAGAACCAGAACATTGTATACAGTAATAGCAATATTATTATATTATATAATATATTATGTATAATATATTATACAATGATCAACTGTGAATGACTTAACTATTATCAACAAGGCAAGGATCCAAGACAATCCCAAGAGACTCATGATGAAAAAGGCTTCCTACCATCATAGGAGGAACTGATAGAATCTAAATGCCTATCAAAGCATGCCATTTTTCACTTTATTTCCTTCTTGAGTTTTTTTTAAATGTGTAGTATCTTCTTTCCTAACATGGCAAACACGAATGTATAATGTATGTATAACATCATATTTTTGTCACCTTAGGGAGGAGAAGAGGGGAAAGAGGTAGGAAGGGAGAAAATTTTGATTGCAAAATTTCAGAAAATAAATGTTAAAAATTATATCTGTATGCAATTGGGGAAAATACAACTTAAAATGTTTTAAAAAGAAATAAAACAATTGGGGAACTGGGGAGAGAAGGAAATAACTCTTTCTGCTTACATTGTATATAACAAATAGTTGTATGTTGCCTTCCCCATTTAGAATGTAAATTCATAATGATAAACATGGGAGAGGATACAGGAAAACTGAGATACTAATACATTGTTGGTGGAGTTGTGATATCATCCAACCATTCTGCAGAACAATTTGGAATTACGCTCAAAGGTCTTTAGAACTGTGCATTCCTTTTGATCTGTCAATAAAAGGGGAAAGGGCTTATTTGTACAAAAATGTTTATTGCAACTCTTTTTGTGGTAGCGAAGAATTGGAAATTGAGGGGTTGTCCATCAGTCAGGAAATGGCTGAAAAAGCTGTGGCATATGATTGTGATGGAATACTATTATACTATAAGAAATGACAAGCAGGATGATGTCAGAAAAATATGGAAAGACTTGCATGAACTGATGCAAAGTGAAGTAAGCAGAAGCAGAAGAACATTGTACACTGTGATAGCAATATTTCTTGATGAACTGTGAATGACCTAGTTATTCTCAGCAATACAATGATCCAAGACAATCCCAGACTCTCATGATGAAAAATGCCATCTGATCTCTGAGAAAGAATTTGAGTCTGAATGCAAACTGAAATATTCTATTTTTCTTTCTCCCTTTCTTTCCTTCCTTCCTTCCTTCTTTATTTCGTTCTTTCTTTTTCTCTCTTTTTTCTTCCTTTCTGTATTCCTCTCTTTCTGTATTCCTCTCTTTCTTTCTTTCTTTCTTTCTTTCTTTCTTTCTTTCTTTCTTTCTTTCTTTCTTTCTTTCTTTCTTTCTTTCTTT
>NC_058134.1:282368962-282378730 GCF_016433145.1 Gracilinanus agilis
TCTTTCTTTCTTTCTTTCCTTCTTTCTCTCTTTCTTTTTCTTCTTTTTCCTCTTCTCTTCATTTGTGATCTCTTCCATAAAACCACCACTATGAGAAAGTGTTCTACATGATAAAACATGTAAAATCGATATTAGATTGCTTACCATCTCAGAGATGGGGGAGGGGAGGGAGGGAGGGAAGGTCAGAAGAAAGGAGAGAGTTTGGAACTTAAAACTTTAAAAAATGTTTTTATATAGAATAGGAAAAGAAGAAGAAGAATGTGAATTCCTTGAAGTTAGGGACTTTGTTTTTTTCTTTGTTTCCTCAGAGCTTAGCATAGTGAATACGCACTTAACAACTGTATGTTGACTGACTGTTTGGTTTCTTGATCAAAGTAGCTCAATAGTAGGCAGTTCTAAGAAGGGTGTGATATCAGCTGAGAGGCAGCTAGATGGTACAATACATAGCAAGCTAACCCAGAGTCCAGAAGATCTGAGTTCAAATCTTCCTCAGACATTTGCTTAGCTGGGTGACTTCGGGCAAGTCACTCAATCTGATTGCCTGTTTCCTTATGCATAAGAATGAGGGTAATAATAGCATCCACTTTCCAATGTGACTGTGAGATAAAATGAGATCATAAATGTAAAGCGCTCTGCAAACCTGTATTGATTTGCCCTATTTCACATATTCTCCTTTCCTTCTCCAGCTCCATTGACCTAATACATCACGGCCAGACTTAACTCAATGGCCAAGTGCCTATGATTTTGTTGCTGTGGGTTTTCTCTCCACTAGGCAGATCATGACCCTTCTACAGTCTAGTAAGAGGTGTGGAAGATTGTTGTGGCCACATGATGATGAGACTGTATGAACTTGGAGAGCCCAGTACTGAACAACAGACACACAGCATGTCCGCGATCCATTCACAGACCCTTTTTTACTTTAGAATCTGCCAGAGCTTGTACTCTACTTTCATCCCCTTTTGTGACTTAGGGTCCCTTCTCATATATCCGAATGAGTCATCAGAGTTAGGTCTAGGCTTGGTCATGCTACCAGGCTTCCTTAATACTCTGACAACATAGACGTGAGTGCTCTATCAGCACCCACTGAAATCCATTCATATCTTCTTTACTTTGTTCTCCAGGTAGATTTACCCAATGCCTGGGAGACCTTCCTCTGAGTCTCCCATTTGATGGATATGAGTATAATACTCATGCTATGTATCTGCTATCCCATGATCTCAATACATGTGTGACTATTTCTTTTTTCTGAATAATATATATTACAAATATTCTTTTCTGGTTTTGCTTTATTATTTCCTCATTTATAAAATGGGGATAATAACAAAATCTACTTCTGTTGTTCTGACCAGGATTGTTGTAAGGATAGAAGGAAATAAGGTTTACAAAGTGGGGTAGAAGGGCAGCTAGGTGGCTCAGGGAATAGAGAACCAGGCCTGGAAAAGAGAGGTCCTGGGTTCAAATATGGCCTCAGACACTCTCTAGATGTGTGACCCTTACTTAAACCCAATTACCTAGCCTTTACTGCCTTGGACCCAAGAGTTAGTATCAATTCTAAGAAAAAGAAGGTAAGGAGCTGTTTTTTTTGTGTTTCTTTTTAAGTGGGGACGTAAAGAGACTATTTTCCTCTGCACACCCCACGTCCCCAGTAGAAAATGGCAATTTATAGAAGAAACATGAGACAAGCCAGAGAAGAGAGTTGTTGGTCTTTAGATCCTGGCCATATTTTTCTTTCTTTCTTTCTCCTTTTGTGAGCACCAGTCAATGTTTAGAGCTTCTGGGAGTGGTGGTGGGGCACCTTTCCCAGTCTAAGAGGATCTATGAATGCCAGAATTGACAAGTTCAAGTTTTCAGTTGCTGCATCTTCTGATCTCGAGGGAGATTTCTCAACAACATAATCTTTGAAGAAGGGATGACAATATGGCTTCTCTTCAGCCATAGGAGAAGATAAGACATTCTGGGAAGCCAAGTGAAATAGCAGAATGGGGGGAGACAGGAATACTTGGTGTGACAGTTAAAACACTTAACTTAGCCAGGGAAACTAATTAACTTTTTGTGAGTCCTTTGGGGTTATAGTGAGACAGTAGGAAGTAACATTAAAGGATTTTAGTAATAAAATAAGGTGAGGCAAATGGGAAATGGGGCAAACTATTCTTAACCACTACAGGCGGGAAGAAACGGGGTTTAGGTGGTCCAGGGAATCAGTGCAGGGGAGATAAAACTTACACTACACTAGAGTAGGCTAAATGCAAGCTTAACAGGGTTTGGGGGATCTCACTGCTTTCTCCAACAATGTTTTCAGCTGTCCCAGGGTCCAGGGTGTTGGTATGGTCCACAAACTCCACCCGGTCACTCCAATAGGCAGTCACAGGCCTGGAGGTCCGCCTTCCAAAGCTACTGATCCAGACCTATTTGTAATTCCTCAAAATGCAGTCTAAGTGGGATTTCTCCAGTGAGATCAGGGAACGAGCTCCTCCACCAGTGGCAAAAACTCCCAACTGTCCCAGAATTCAAAAGCCCTGTGACCTTTCGGCCACATTCCAAAAGCTCTTAGAATGTTCTGCTCAAGCTTACATTTTCCAATATACTCTTCTGAATTTTTCACCCATCTACCTTACCTTATTCCTTAGTACCCAAGAGATCTGGACCTTGCCAACCTCTTATGTCCGTGCTCTGAAGTGCTCAGAGAGTGCAGTTATGGAATGAATGAGGACTGCTTGTTTAGCATCCTTCCAGTGTTTTTACCTCACAAGAGGAATCTAATGGTCTATATGAATGTTTTGTTTCTATATCTGTTCATAGACATCTTTGAATTCTTTGCATATTATGCATTTTGTGGAGGGTGGAACATTAGCTGTCTAATATTTCATATGATTATTATACAGTGAGTGACTATGAGTTGGGAAATGTGTTACCCAACATTTGGGGAAACCTGGCTGCATGCTATTACTAAATTTTATCTAAGAGATTTTCCTGGAGTAAAATTCTAAGGTGGTAGTAAGAGTCAAAGAGAAAAACTGACCCTATCAGAGTCAAACTTCCAGGATTGGACCCACAGAATAGGTCCATCCCAGGGACTAGAAACAATATAATCAGATTCAATGATTCAATTTTGTGTACAGTGGCTATTTTTTGGTCAACAGCTTTTAAAATTGGATTATGTTAAAGCTATTATAATTGCATGAATTATCTTCATGGTTATCCTTCCTTCTAGTTTAGTTTCACTTTTGTCTTTGCTATAACTAGTTAATGGTTAGACCATACATAAACAACTGAATTTTGAAATGATTTCTATTTTAGTAACCAATTTTCTACTGTGTGTTAAGATGTAGTCCGTTTCACATTAAAATTATAAAGTATCAAGAAAAATTAGACAGGGGCAACTAAATCACTCAATGGAGAGAGAGCCAGGCCTGGAGATGGAAGGTCCTAGGTTCAAATCTGGCCTCAGACATTTCCCAGCTGTGTGACCCTGGGCAAGTCACCAACCCTAATTGCCTAGCCTTACTACTCTTTTGCTTTGAAACTGATACTTAGTATCAATTCTAAGACAGAAGGTAAGAGGTTTTTTTAAAGATTAGACAGATGGATAGATAAATAAGATAGGATAGATAGATTGTGGATGAATGGATGGATAGATAGATAAATAGAGAGATAGAGGGATGAAGAGGTGATGGATAGATGGATGGATGGATGGTTAGACAGATGATAGATGGATAGATAGACAGATAGATAAATGGATAGATGATGGATAGATAGATGGATAGATGGTGGATGGAGGATGGTTAGATAGATGAATAGACGGTGGATAGATAGCCAGATAGATAGATAAATGGATAGATAGAGCATTTATTAAGCACTTATGTGTCAGGCACTATGCTAAATTCTGGGGATACAAGGGAAAAGTCATCAAGACTGCCCCTACCCTTGAGAGGTTTATATTCTCCCTTTTTTATTTTATTTTTATTTTTTTTACAACCCTTACCTTCCTGTGTATTGGCTCCAAGGCAGAAGAGTGGTAAGGGTGGGTAATGGGGGTCAAGTGATTTGTCCAGAGTCACACAGCCGGGAAGTGTCTGAGGTCAGATTTGAAACTAGGATCTCCCGTCTCTAGGCCTGGTTCTCAATCCACTGAGATACCCAGCTGCCCCCAGAGGTTTACATTCTAATGGGAGAAATAACACACTAAGAAGTTGTGAATGCAGGTTTGGAAATGACTGAGAAGTGAGATGATGATCTATAGATTGACAAGATAAAGCTAAAACCCACCTATCAGAAGCCAGGGTAGTTCCAAAGGCAGAGGCCAAGTTTCAGGTAGGGAGGAGTTGGGGATGAAGATATATGCTGACTTGGTTTGGGGATCTTGTTTAGTTCCTTTTATGATTTCTCTTTGCCTTCCCTCCCTCCCTCTGCATATCAGCATTTTAGCTGCAATTGTCCTCTAGTGGTCAGTTTTTATCTTATCATGAACACTGCCAGTGGAGATGACCCAGTAGTTTATTAAATGATGTTTCTTGTTGCTTTTGAGCATATGATAATATCAACACTGCCAACTCCTTTATTCAGTTTTTTCTGAGGAGGATCTGTGAGTCCTCCTTCCATTTTGCTGTAATTCCCATATGTCTTCTTATTTCATTTCTAGTGGGAAAGTCAATATTGATATGATTCACTTCCTCTAGTAGTATATCAACTTATCACATCATTGGACAAAGATCTCACATGAATAATAAAATAATAATGGTGAGCATTTATAGAGTACTTTATGGCTTACAAAGCACTTTTAATTTATTTTTTAAAATAATAAGTCTTATTGATATACGCCACCCCCTTCCTGCAATAGAATCTTTCTGGTAACAAAGAAGAACAGTTCAATAAAACAGATACAGGTACTTCATCTAAGAAAAAGGCAAAGCCGGACATTTTACTCCCAGAGGACAAATAGTGAATCATTTTGCCCTTTTCTTGCTAGAAAAGCGAAGTACTCTAGCTGTAGGATGGCACACATGCCATTCCATGGCATTGTTGTGGCTGTCAGTTTGGGGTTAGGGGAATATTTCTGGAACTGACTGTGATATAGTAAGGAAAAGTCATTGATAAAACTTCTTTTTAAAAAGATTAGTTTGGCTTGACCTGCTTTTGATGAAACTATGCAAACTCTTCTATATTCCTAAGTGATCATTAACCTCTATTTCTGTAGACCATCTTCTCAAGGAGTTTAGCCACAGTTGCAAAGCGCCTTCTAAATATTATCTGATTTGATCCTTACAACAAATGAGCAAATTGAGGCAGACAGAGGTTAAGTGACTTGCTCAAAGCCACCTCTCTAGGCAGTGTCTGAGGTTGGATTTGAACTCGGGTCTTCCTGACTCCACAGCCAGTGCTCTATCTACTCTGCCGCCTAGCTGCTGCCTTCGTGCCATTACTAACAGTTAAATGCATAAATAGGTATCCAGCATAAGGTGAGGTGCTACAGCAGCAAGAGTAGCTCCCATCTCCTCCACATCCCGCCTTCCTTATCCGTTACTTTACCGAGAATCAGTCCGCGTGTAGTTTATAGCTTTTCCCGCTAGGTGGCACGCTACGCCAGTCACCGCACAGCTTTGACAGGAGCTCAAAAAATCCTCTGCGAGCATAGGCAGAGCTTCAGGCTTCAGACAACAGAGGAAGGCAAAGCTCTTTCTTAATGGGGTTCTGACTGACAATTTGGCTCCGGGTTATTAAAATGTGGAAGTAGCTATGGCTCTACCCTCTCCCTGAAATTTCCAGCCAACCGTCTATTGATAATTCACAAGCAGCTACTTTGTGGGCAGACGTGGTTTGTTAAGCAAGATTCAGGAAAGAAAATGGAATAGAAGCTCTGGATTGTGCCCAGTGGGGTTCAGGCCCCCTTCCGCTTTGGGGGCACTAGGAAACAGTCCCGAACCAGCAGAAACTGTGCCATGGACTAAATTTAAGAAATTCTGCCTGTTGGAGACCCTTCTCAGTGTCAGGAGGGATTGGCACTAGGGAGCAGAAGTCAGAAGAGGACTGAAGGCAGTTTGGAACTCATCTCTGACCTTCTCTCCAGTCAGTGAGGTTTGCGGACTCTGCTCTGGCTATCCACCCACGCCAGACTTGGTTCTCCACATCCTGGCTCTTGATTGGCACCTCTAACTCCTGGTCCAACCTAGTTCTCATGCTACCTCTCCAGATCACTTGCAAAGAGAAATGCAACTCCTGACGACTGGAAAATTCTAGCAGATTGGAGAATCTGGGACTGCCATTTTCCCTACCTGTTGTAGCAATATGGTATGGTAAAAAGGGATGCAGCTAAGTAGTGCAGGGGATAGAACCCTGGACCTGTTGGCAGAAATACTCAAATTCAAATCTAGCCTTAGACACTCACTAGCTGGATAAGTCACTTGATCTCTGTTTGCCTCAGTTTCCTCAGCTGTAAAATGGAGATAATAATAGACCTACATCTCAGAGTCATTATTTAGATCAAATGAGATGATAGGGTGATTGCAAAGTGCTGAGCACAGTGCTTGGCACATAATAAATTCTATATAAATATAAGCTATTATTATTTTAAAATTATTTTTATTTAAAAAAATTTAAACCCTTACCTTCTGCTCTAGAATCAATACTATGTAGTGGTTCCAAGACAGATGAGTGGTAAGAGCCAGGGAATGGGAGTTAAGTGATTTGCCTAGAGTCACACAGGCAGAAAGTATCTGAGGTCAGATTTGAACCCAGGACCTCCTTCTTCTAGGCTTGGTTCTCAACCCACTGAGCTACCGAACTGCTTCCATAAGCTATTATTATTTTTAAAAATATTTGTTAATATTTATTTTTTTGAAAAGTTAACATGGTTACATAATTCATGCTCTTACTTTCCCCTTCACTCCCCACCTCAGGTTCCCCCCCCCCCCCCATGGCTGATGCACATCTCCACTGGTTTTAACATGTGTCATTGATCAAGACCTATTTCCAAATTGTTGATAGTTGCATTGGTGTGGTAGTTTAGAGTCTACATCCCCAATCATGTCTGCCTCAACCCATGTGTTCAAGTAGTTGTTTTTTTTCTGTTTCTTCTCCTGTAGTTCTTCCTCTGATTGTGGGTAGCATTCTTTACCATAAGTCCCTCTGAATTGTCCTGGATCATTGCATTGCTGCTAGTACAGAAGTCATTACATTCTATTTTACCACAGTGTATTGGTCTCTGTGTAGAGTGTTCTTCTGGCTCTGCTCCTTTCACTCTGCATCAGTTCTTGGAGGTCTTTCCAGTTCACATGGAATTCCTCCAGTTTATTATTCCTTTGAGCCATAAGTTATTATTATTAAAAGACCACTCGCTCCAGAATTGTAGACTTGGGTTTAAATCCCACCTGTGATGCTTACTTTAGAAAAGTCACTTACAGTCTCTGGATCAGCTTCCTTATCTGTATGTGAGGGTGAGAATTTCTCTCTCATCTCTAATTAGTATAATTACAAAGGCACTAGAATGTATTTATCGGGTGTAGAGTAGGTATTAAGGAATTTTCCCACAGCTCTCCAAATGTATGTGAATAAGTCCTTTATCAACTTGAAAGGATTAAAAGTTCTTGACCATTGGATGAAGGCAACTGATATTACACAGGAAATAGCTTGTGAATGATTGATAAATTCAGCCATATGCCTTGGGTCTAGATTTTTTTAAAAAAAGGAGTAATTTGTTCAACAGTGGAGGACTCCAAGCTCTACAGCATTTTATGGAGAATTTCACCTATGCCTGAAAGCAACAAATGGGGGGGGGGGTGAGATTTTCTCTTCTCTCTTCACTTCCCATCAATTATATCATCAGAGCTACTGGACCATTGGGAGAAAATGCTGTACGCAGGGATACATATCTTAGGACTGAAAGGTCCTAGGAAAAATTGCCCTTGGAGGGAGGAGGCAGAATTAAAGAGTCTGATCCCCTGATATGGACTCAAGGTATGGATTCAAGAAAAGGGCAGATCATGAGATTCTAAATCCAAGAGAATCTTCATAAGGACTCTTGAAAAGAGGAAAGACTGCAGCACCAGGAGTTAGGAGTTTCCCTTTTCCACATGCATATCCTACATATATGTTTTTAAGTTTGTATTATAAGTTGATGTCTACTCTTCCTGCGGTGTATTTGTTGGAGAGAGTACCCAGGTTTTAGGAGAGATATTTGTATCTGTTTTTACTATTCCATCTTGGTGAATGATTTTGCTCAGAGTTCATTCTACTGGTTAATTGTTAATGGGAAGTACATCAGTGGGGGCTCATGAACTACATTAGCATTAGTAGGAGTGGCTTCCCTTAGGGTTACCTTTAGATCTTTTTTTTTTTTTTTAAACCCTTACCTTCTGTCTTAGAATCAATACTGTGTATTGGTTCTATAGCAGAAGAGTGATAAGGGCTAGGCAATGGGGGTTAAGTGACTTGCCCAAAGTCACACAGCTAGGAAGTGTCTGGGACCATATCTGAACTCAGGACCTCCCATCTCTCAACCTGGCTTTCAATCCACTGAGCCACCCAGCTGCCCTATACTCTTAGATCTTGAGAGTAGTGACTGTTCTGTAAACTCAATCCATGAAGGTGTGTACAAATTGGAATGTTATATTAGTTATATCTCCATTATTCCAAAACCAAGTCACTCTGGGTCCCTGGAGTAGATAGAGGATCCTGTTGGAAACACCCACATATAGGCACCCTATGATGAATGTCTGGCACAGACATTGGTGGTGTAATGATTATAGGATACCTAAAAACCACATGATTCTATGAGGACCTGAGCAAGATACCCTGGGTTAGCTGTACCCAAGGATGAATAAAGATTTCTAATTATAAAAATGTTCACAGCAACATTCCTTGGGATAACCAAAAACTGGAAACTAAATATTAATCCCGTGATTGGAGAATAGACAAAGTATGCTAAATGAACTAAATAGAATATTATGCCATCAGGAATCATATACATGTATACATGTAGTATATACACATATATGTATATATGTGTATTCTATATGTTGGTTGTTTGTTATTCTTTGTGCTCTGAGAGGACCAAAATGACATCACCGTGGTGTCTGCCTGGCTGGTCAGACTAACGTGAGCTCAGAAGGCTCTACCCCACGGCAGGCACAAATATGAATCTTGGGCATGGAGATGTCTAAATGTTTAGATCTCACATTTCCTTTGACCTGCTGCAATTCTGATTTACTTGGAGAGCACAACGCCTCCTTTGATGCAGGCACACAGTGCTGCCCAGTCCTGTACCCAGGTCTCCCAAGTCTCCCAATCAATACCAAAGTTCCTCAGAGAGGCTTTTAGGGTGGCCTCAGATCACTCCTTCTGACCTCAGTGTGAACACATGCCTTGTGTAAGTTCTCTGTAAAATAGTCCTTTAGGCAAATGCATGTTTGGCACTCAAACAACATGGCCGGTCCATCAGAGTTGCACTCTCTGAAGGGGACTTGGAAGGTTTTTCAGTTCAGCTCAAGAAAGAATCTCATGTCTGGTATCTTGCCAGGTGATCTTCAGAAACGTTCTAAGACAATTCAAACGGAAGCTACTCAGTTTCCTAACATGACATTGGTATACTACTCAGGTTTTATAGGCATGTGAGGGGGGAGGAGAGAGACAGACAGACAGAAAGACAGAGGGAGGGAGGGGGAGAGACAGAGAGGGAGGAACGGGGAGAGAGAGGGGGGGAGAGGGAGAGAGAGAGAGAGAGAGAGAGAGAGAGAGAGAGAGAGAGAGAGAGAGAGAGAGAGAGAGAGAGAGAGA
>NC_058134.1:282378994-282392304 GCF_016433145.1 Gracilinanus agilis
AGAGAGAGAGAGAGAGAGAGAGAGAGAGAGAGAGAGGAGAAAGAAGAGAGGAGAAAGAAGAGACACAGAGAGAGACAGAGAGGAAAGAGACAGAGAAGAGGGGAGAGAGACAGAAAGGAGAGAAGAGAGAGAAAGACAGGAGAGAGAGAGAGAGGAAGAGAGAGACAGAAAGAGAAAGGGAGAGAGAGACAGAGGCATAGATAGGGAGAGATCGAGAGAGGGAGGGAGAGAATTTGGAGAAACTTCGGAATACTCACGTGTTCAGAATGAAGAAACTACAGTCAAAAGAACAATATAAACTACGACTATGGCAACATAAACAAAGACAAGTCAAAACTGGGAGACAGTAAAATACTCATCAGATGCAATAATAAGTGTTAGCATCACACTTAAAAAAAAACCTCTTACTTTCCATCTTAGAATCAATACTGTGTGTTAGTTCTAAGCCAGAAGAGTGATGAGGGTTAGGCAATGGGGGTTCAGTGACTTGCGCAGGGTCATACAGTTAGGAAGTATTGGAATTCAAATTTGAACCCAGGACCTCTTGTCTCTAGGCCTGGCTCTCAAACCACTGAGCCATCTAGTTGCCCCCTAGCATCATGCTTTCAAAAGATTAAGGACACATACCTCTTTTCTGTTAATGGTCAATAGGCTGCTTTAGGGGAAATGCATATTGTGAGGGGAATTTGTTGGGAAGCATGTGTTGTGTCAAAACAAAATGCATCAATATATTTTGATGTGATGTAGATGAACAAATCAACACAATGACTACATGCCTATAGTTCACCATTCTGTTGAGTGAGAGGAGTAGTTGTTTCAATATCAGTCCTCTAAAGTCATGATTCATCACTGCATTAATCACAGTTCCTCTGTTTCTAAAACAACAAGCATGAGGGGATTGTGGGAAGACGATGATGCTAGGACTTGGAAAAGACCCTACAAACATCCTCAGTAAAACTTTAAAATGTACTGGCTAAAAAGTGAATGAGAATTAATGGTAGCCTCCTTTATTTGGCTCAGGTATGCATAGAAGACCATCTTGAATCCTGCAGGAGCCTTAGAGTAGACAAATTGATGTAGGCAGGTAGAAAGCAGCCTTGAGCAACTGGTGAGGGGCTAAAAACAGAAATCAGTGAAGCCCACCAGTAGGAGAAGAGCTAAAAGAAGAGATAGCTCAGGGCAGAACTCTGGGGCAAGAGTCTAGTTTGGGGCTTGGGGACAACCTTCAAACCTAGAAGCAAAGGGAAAGGGCCCAGGCAAAACCTAACACCCACTGATCTATATAAGCTTGGGGCACTGTGACAAAAGGGAAGCCCTAGGTATAACCCCTGAGCCCAAGGTGAGAGCCAAAAATATGTTCTAGGCAGAGTCCAGTGTTGGAGCTGCTTAGCAGTCCTTTGTTAAGAGCTGGGTAAGGAGTGATTCCAGAGCCAAGCAATGGAGGTGGGACCGTAGACAAAGCCCACCTCAGGGACGTCCTGTAGATCTGTGGCAAGCATCATCCTACAGCAAGAAAAACAGGGAGAAGGGCCTTATGGAGATCAGAAAAAGGAGTGGCTTTGAGTCCCATTATGAGGAAGGGATACCAGGAAGTACCTGAGTGTGGCCCAAGAGTCCCCCAAACAACAGCAGTTTACCATCCTCATCCTTTGTTCTGGCCATAGTAAAGGAGGAGCCCCTAGCATCCAGATAGCCCAGACCAGAACTACAGGGCTAGGAAACAATTTCTGTAGGAAATAATTCCAAAAGAAGGAAGGGTCTGGTCTTGGCTTCCACACTTCAGACGAGGCAGGACCTGCCCATATAATTCAGAAATGTAGGAGCAGCAACTGTCTCCTTTTCCTACCCAGGCACTGAGGCTGTTGAGGTGAGCAAACAAAGGAAAACACTGAATACTATGAGGACAAATCATCAGACTGAGAGATGCTCAGATAAAGAAGACTAATCCTACAACAAGCTCAAAATGAGTTCCAGAGAAAATGTGCTGGCCAAAAGATTTAGAAGAAATGAAACAAAAGATACAAAATAGAAAGCTAGGGAAGAAAGTAAGGCATGATTAATTTATACCTTAGAACAGATATTGGCAAAACTTACTCAAGAACTGAATGTCCTGAAAATTAGAAGAGTACAAATGTGGAGGAAATTCAATGAGATAACAATATTAAAGCAAAATCAAAAGTTTTTTTAAATGAAGAAAATGTAAAAATGTAATATCAAAAGCAACTGAGGTGGAAAACTGACCAAGGAGTAGAGATAACACAAAAATTATCAGATTATATAAAAATCATAACCAAAAAAGTCTGTATCCTACTATATTTCAAGAAATTATAAATGAAAATTGCCCATAACATTGTGAACCAGAGAGCAAAGTAAAAACAAAAAGAACCCACTGATCACCTCCTGAAAGAAATTCTACAATGAAAACTCCCAGAAATGTCTTGGGAAAGTTCAGGAATAGTCAAAATCCAGTCCTTTGAAGCTAGAGTAGGAAAATAACAGAAGCAACCAAAAAACAAGAGTTCAAATATCCAGAAGCCACAAAAAGAATAACACAAGATTCAGAAACTGCCATTCTAAAGGAGAGAAGAGTTTGGAGTACAATATTCCCAAAGATAAGAAATAAAAGTTTAAAACCAAGAAAAGTCTACCTAGCAAAATAGTTAATCCAAAAGGGGTATTATATTTTTAAAGAAGCAGAGGATTTTCAAGACTGGAACTAAGAAGACATTTTAAAATAAAAATTCAGGAACTGAGAGAAATATAGAAAGACATATATGTTTATCTAATCATCAGGGAATATGTAGCGCTGAATTGTTTACAACGTAATAAGGGAAGAAGAAACAAATGTCTTTTCAGAACTCATCAAGGGTCAGAGAGAAGGGTGAATACATACTATATAAGAAAAATATTTAAGAAAAGAATAAATTCCAAAACAACTGCCCTGGAAACTTGGCTGCAGAGAGATAATCAGAGTAAATGAAAACCACAACCAAGAAAAGTCTACATATTGTATTTTAAGAAATTATAAAGGAAAACTGCTCAGAGTTCTTTGATCCAGAGAGCAAGATGCAGACAGAAACCACACCTCTGGTGGCCTTGTTCTATTTTCGAGATCTTGGGAGAAAACAGAAGTGGGAGGTATAGAGTAATATTCAGGAAGGTCTCCTTATCCACAGTTTACAGTCCACAGTTTCACTTACCAGTGGTGCGCCTGATGGTCTCAATCAGTTCTTCTGCTTTCACTTTCACTTTTTAAAAGGTTTTGTTTTTTTTTAAAGGGGGTGAGTGAGAGGTCATGCAGCATTGAGCAGAGGGGCAGGTGTAGGGAGAGAGAGAGAAAGCATAACAGATATTTGTGGCTAGAATAGAGTAGAATAGCTATAATATTGCTTTCAACCATCTACTGGTAGGTCTTAGAACATATTCCCCACACATATAGGGCCCTCCTGGGGAAGAAAAGAGGAGAAAAGAGAAGGAAATATCTATCATACAAGAGAGATGCTTAAAATGAAGAATATTTAAATGTGGAGGAAGGGATGGAGGAGATCGGCATCCAATGAATCCCACTTCCGTCTGAACCATAAAAAGAGAAAGGGAATTCAGATTATACTTCCCCCTCCACACAAACATTGAGGTATAGAAATATATTCAATTCTAAAGGGAATTAGAGGGGATAGAGACAAGAGAAGAAGCAAACATAATTTGAGAAGGATTGCAGAATAGGTAAAAGAATAGTCAGATGCATGATAAACTCTATTGTTAGAGAGAAATGTCAAGGTGAGGGGAACTGAAAGAAAGAAAGTAAAAAAATCTAGGATCAGGGACTAGGGCAAGGAAAAGAGAAATGCTGCAAGAGAGAGTTTATAGGTCACTTCATTCCTAGATCACACATGTCAGGAAAACTTTCTTTTAAAACCTTTTTCTCATTTATAAAGGTAAGATCAAAGAGAGAAAAAAGTATGAGGACAGGATAGAAGAAAATACAAAATTAACTTGCATAATCATGAAAATGAATGGAATAAGCTCACCCATAAAATGGAAGAACATAGCAGAATGGAATTGAAAATGGAGTCCAAAAATATATTGTTTATAAGAAATACACTTGAAACATAAAAATTCACGTAGAATTTTTAAAAAGGGCTACAGGTCAGTTGAAGCATGATATATTTTTATTATGCTTTCATTAAACTTTAAAACAGGGTAGGAATCATGATTCCAGAGAAGGTCATACTAAATATAAGCATGATAAAAAGAAGTAAGCAGGGAAATTACATTATGCTTAAAAGGCACTATAAATCAATACCAATATTTCATATATTTGCACCAAATACCATAGCATCTAAATACCTAAAGGAAAAGTTAATTGAAATAGAAGGAAACATAGATAATAAAATTATAATAGTAGGGAATCTTGAATGGTATTTATTTAACAACTAGATCTCTAAAAAAAGTACACATAGCACTTTTCATTTCATTTTTTAAATTTCATTTTTATTGTCATGCAAAACACACTTCCATATTGGTCATTGTTATAAGAGCACACTCTTACATAACCAAAACCTCAAAATAAAACCATAATACACTGATATGAAAGATGACTCCAACAGTTCTTTTTCTGGAGGTGCATGGCATTCCCCCTCATAAGTCTTTCAGGATTGTCCCACATCATTGCACTGCTGAGAGTAGCCAAGTTTTCACAAATAATCATCATCCAGTATTGCTGTTATTGTGTATAATGTTCTCCCAGTTCTACTTATTTCACTCTGTATCACTTCCTGAAGATCTATCCAGCTTTTTCTGAATTCATCTTGCTTCTCATTTCTTAGAGCACAATAGTATTCTATTACCAACATGTACCACAATTTGGTTAGCCATTCCCCAGTAGATGGACATTCCCTCAATTTCCAATTTTTTGCCACCACAAAAAAAAAGCTGCTATATAAATATTTTTGTAGAAGTAGGTAGCAACTCTAAAACAGATGAGCAAGGGCTAGGGAAATGGAGTTAAGTGACTTGCCCCAAGGTCACAAAGCTAGGAAGAGTCTCAGGCCAGATTTAAACCTAGATCTTCCAAACTCCAGGTCTGGTACTCTATCCACTATACCACCTAGGTGCCCCTTATGGCATGCTTTTAACTTTAATCTGTATTATTAATACATTCTTAAATTGAGACAATCACCAAAAAAAAATGAAACAATAATCAAGTCTTGATTTTTAGTATTTGTTGTATATCCTTATCAGACCACAATGTATACCTTTCAGACCTAGAAAAATCTAACCAAAATATAAACAAGAAGGAAAATTTTTAGAAAACTTAGAAGGCAGCAGTTAGGTGGCTCAGTGGATTGAGAGCTAGGCCTAGAGGCAGGAGGTCCTGGGTTCAAGGTATGCATTTCTAAAACTATAGTTTTGAACTTGAGATACTCTTTCTTAGGAGACCCAAACTATAAATTCAAGTTGAGGGGTAATCCAGAGACTGTGCTACATTTTTTAAACTTAACTTCTATCTTAGAATCAATACTGAGTATAGATTCCAAGGCAGAAGAACCGTAAGGGCTAGGCTATGGGGGTTCAGTGGCTTATCCAGGGTGACATAGCTAGAAAGTTTCTGAGGCCAGAATTGAACCCAGGTCCTTCTGACTCCAGGTCTAGCACCCCATTCACTGAGCCCCCTAGATATCCTGACCAGGCTACATTTTTTTTTTAAAATGATCACTCTATTTTGTTTCTATATCACTTTCATTTCTAAATTTATACCTCTCCCTTCTAACAAAGGAAAAGGAAAAAAAGGCAGTTTTGTAAAATTCATTAACTGTCTATCCATTTTCCACAACTATAACAGTTCATCCTCTCAAAAAAAAGGGAGAGAAGTCATTTTCTCAACTTTTTGGGGGGAAGATGGGAGAAAAAAGTTTGGTCATTTTAATCATACAGAATTTAGTTTATTTTTTGTTGGTGTTTTATTTATTTAAGTTATTATAGTCATTGGATATATTGTTTACTTAGCACTGTTATTTCTACTCTGTTCATATAATTATTTTTATATATTTCTCTGAATTCCTCATATTTTCTCTTACATTATGGTATATTCCATGGCATTTAGGTGTCCCGATTGATTAGACTATGCGTCTGTATATATGTATATACCTGCACACATAAACATACAGAGGATATATATATATATATGTATATATATATATATCCTTTATATTTAGCTCTTTGCTACAACAGAAGAATGCTGTGAATATTTTGATGCATCTGGGATCTTTTTTTCTGCCTTTGACTTCTTTGAGGTATGTGCTTAACCATGGTACCTCTGGATCAAAGGAGATGGACAATTTAGACATTAAAAAAATAATAATAAATCCAGCTTGCTTTCCAGAATGGTCAAACCACTTTTACAAAGATTCCATCCACATGCCTGTCTTAACTCATCTCCTCCAGCATTGACTGAATCCATTTTTTTTTTCATCTTCATCAATTGCATGGCTCATTCTAAAATAAAATCTCAGTTTGTTTTAATTTATGTTTCTCTTAGTATTTAATGATGTGATTACTGATTTGAAGCATGTTTTCATGTGGTTGTTTATAGTTTGCAATTCTTCTTTTGAAAACTATATATTTTGGTCCCTTATCTATTGGGAAATGAATCTTGGTCGTGCCAGTTTTTAGATAGTTTTTAATGTTCCTTTTGTAAAAACTTTATTGCAACTTAGTTATATAACTTAGTTGTGTCCAACTCAAAATAGACTGAATCCCTGCAGGCCACATTTTACCTTATAAAATCACAAATTAACATTATCTAGGTCGTATCATATTTCTAAATTTATTTTGTTAAGCATTTCCCAATTACAGTTTAATCAGATTCGGGCCCCACTCAGGGAGTTTGGTGGCCCACTTGGGGCCTGTGAGTTTGACATCTCTAGTAGAACTTATGCTCCTGGCTGCTCTGCATTGGTTTATACATTACTCAAATTTCTCTGAATTCTTCCTACAGCACAATAATATTCAATTATATTCATATACCTCAATTTGTTTAGTCATTTCTTTTTTTTTTTAAGTTTTTTTTTAAACCCTTGTACTTCAGTGTATTGTCTCATAGGTGGAAGAGTGGTAAGGGTGGGCAATGGGGGTCAAGTGACTTGCCCAGGGTCACAAAGCTGGGAAGTGGCTGAGGCCGGGTTTGAACCTAGGACCTCCTGTCTCTAGGCCTGACTCTCACTCCACTGAGCTACCCAGCTGCCCCTGTTTAGTCATTTCTTGATCAGTGGGCTTCAGTTATTTGCTATTACAGAAAAGAGTGCTCTTTTTTTATTTGTATCTATTCCCAATCATTTTTCTCCAATAGGAATTTGACCTCCTCTTTAGAGAGAGCACTATCTCTGTTGCCTACAAAATGCTTATTTTGGTCTCTGAATCTTTGCTCTTAGTATTTCCTCAGCATGGAACGTCTTTCCTCCTCTCTTTTTAACTAAATTCAACACATCCTTTGAGGCCCATCAAGTCCCACCTCCCCTATGGTGCTTTTATCATTTTTTCAACCCACACATTTTCTTTTCTTCCTTGAACTTGTACATACAATTTAGTAGCAAATGATTTGGCATTTATAGACCCCAAATATCCTGGATCTAGAGCTGGAAGGAACCTCAGAAGCCAGCAAATACAACCCCACTCATTAGACAGATGAGGAAAATGAGGCCAGGTGAAGTGATTTGCTCAGAGTTGTACAGCTGATAAATGTTGGAGGGAAGACTCGAATTCAGGTTTTTCTGCCCTGAACGCTATCAATATGAACTATGTGCTTCCAAATTCTTTGTTAAGGATTTCATTTAATTATTCTCTGAGTATTCCCTGCATGTCCTTCTTCCTCTCTAGCTAGGTTCTAAACGACCTGAGGATAAAGATATACATGGCGCATGTAGTATGCTCTCAGGGAGCTTCTGGTGAATCACACATGACTGATACCAGAATTCCTCATCTGTTAGTGCTTGTTACCTGCCCCAGGGCAGAGAGAAGGAGTCGAGTGCTCCTGACAATTGGTCCCTCCAGTCCCAACTCAATCCTGATTTCTCCTTTTCCATCTCGCTGGGTTTGGGCGATTGTAGACACGCTTGTGGCCAGCATGAGATCTTGGGAAAGTTCAGAGTGGGTGCAAATTGCACCTTGTACTACCAGATTATTAAGTGATTTCTGCTTCATCCATTATGAATTCTAGAGATAGAATTCTTTCTTTTTTTCTTTTATCATATCCATCAATAAATATTAATTAAGTGCTTACTCTGAAATGGATGTACCTAGCTGCTGCTGGGTGATGGCAGCATTTTTTTTTTCAAACTCTTATCTTTTGTCTTAGAATCAACACTAAGTATTGGTTCCAAGGCAGACAAGCACTAAGGGCTAAGCAATTGGGGATATAGGATTTGCCCAAGGTCATATAACTAGGAAATGTCAGGTCAAATTTGAACTCAGGACCTTCCAACTCAACGCTTGGCTCTCTAGCCACTGAGCCATCCAACTGCCCTGAAGGCAGCATCTTTAGCACCTTACTTTCCATCTTATAATCAAAACTATGTATTAGTTCCAA
Source organism: Gracilinanus agilis (assembly GCF_016433145.1). Taxonomy (NCBI): domain Eukaryota; kingdom Metazoa; phylum Chordata; class Mammalia; order Didelphimorphia; family Didelphidae; genus Gracilinanus; species Gracilinanus agilis. Next base: position 282,387,579 of record NC_058134.1, read on the forward strand.
GGCAGATGAGTGGTAAGGGCTAGGCAATGAGGGTTAAGTAACTTGCTCAGGGTCATACCACTAGGATGTGTCTGAGGTCAGATTTGAGCCCAAGATCTCCCATCTCCAGACCTGGTTCTCAATCCACTGAGCCAACTAACTACCCTGCAGCTGCACCTAATTTTGGGAACTAGAACTCTCAGCCTGCAATGGCTTCTGAAGCCCAAGAGAGGCTTCTTAGAGTCTGTTCAAGTATAGCAGAAAAGGGAAGCCATGGCAGTCAGGCCAGAAACTCCTGGCCCACCGAGTTGCTGTTATTATATATTAATTATATATATTAATTATCATTCCTATTTATTATTATTTCCTATTTTTGGAGACTCAGAGTAGTAGCCTGGACTGCACCAGGAACCCAAAAAGTCAGCCTTGGGCTCAGTGTCCAGCTAGAGAGATGGGGCCAGACCAGGGGGAACCAGGACAGCTTCCCCAAACCTCAGAGGCTCCTGAGAAGGACTTCTTGGCTTGGTCCTTGTCCTCCCATTTCTGTTGTTAGATTCTATGACCCAGACCTGAAACTGGGGACCCCAGAACAATTAGGATATTTCCCTTCTCCAACTTGTGGGTGGTGGGAAGAGGTTTGGGGATCTGAGTAGGCAGAGTTTCCATGGAAGTATACCGAAGCTTTCCCCTTATATATTGTCATTTTGAATATTGCTGTAATGGACTAGAGGTTCTTTTTGGCTGATGCTTCTTCCCATGACCCCTCAGGAATAGAAAGAGACAAATAGACAAGCAAACAAGTTAGTTAATTAATGAAAATGAGATGCTCCTAAAATGTAGGTAAAATCAATACAAAATCAAGATTTAAGTCCTTAAAAAAAGACATTCTAGGATCATTAACTGAAAATACATTCTAGGTAAAATAATCAGTCAACTAAAAGTGGCAAATTAAAAATAGAAGCTGGATAAAATTCTGTCATTAAGCTTTTAAGAGAGAGAGAGAGAGAGAGAGAGAGAGAGAGAGAGAGAGAGAGAGAGAGAGAGAGAGAGAGAGAGATGCAGAAGAGCAATGGATAAGATAACTTCCCACCATACCAGTGGAAAACCTCCATTACGAATGAGGAAGAAGGAAATAATGGGTCCAAAATGCCAGGTCCTTCAAGCAGGCAGGCAGTAACAGGTCCAGAGCAGTACGCACAATAAAATGATAGTAGTTTTTAAATAAAAGGAACAAATATGATGAAAAGATAAGAATCCTCTGTAAATTTTTCTCTAGTATAAGAAATGTGAGTTTTCTTTCACAACATGATAAACATGGAAATATGTATTATAAAGTAGCACATGTAAAATCTATATCATATGACCTGCCTCGTTGGGGAAGGGGCAGGTGTGGGAAGGAGGGAAAGAACATAGATTACAAAATATCAGAAAATATGATTAAAAATTGTATCAATGTTAATCTGGAAAAATAAAAATTTATTCTAAAAAATAATAGAAATCCCCTTAGAAGAAAGTCTCTAGGAAGGTATTTGGTTTGCTTTAAAGTCAATAAGCTGGGGGGCAACTAGGTGGCACAATGGATAGAGCACTAGAGCTGGAATCTGGAGGGACTGGCTTTGAACCTAGACTCAAACACTCCCTAGCTCTGTGACCCTGGGCAAGTCACTTAACCCCATTTGGCTAGCCCTTGTTCCTCTGTGTTAGAGTTGTTACTAAGTCAAAAGGTAAGGGTTTTTAAAAAATGAACCGAATGACCACTGAATGTTATTTACCCAAGTCTTTTTTTGGAGGGGGTATCACTTTTTTTTAAAATTTAAATCTTTAATTTTGAATATTTTCCCATAGTTACATGTTTCATGTTCTTTCTCTCTCCCTCAAGCCCCCCACCCCCCTGTAGCCGACACACAATTCCACTGGGTTGTTACATGTATCATTGATAAAGACCTAATTCCATATTGTTGATAATTATTGCCCAAGTCTTATAAATATGATGGCTTGTTGAAAAGCAGGCAGTTTCCCAGAGGCCATCATGAGGGTTAGAGTTCTACTTAATATCCTTAATATTTCAGAATGATGTTTTATTTCTTATCCTTTAGCAGAAATTCAGAACTCTTATCAAGGAGATTTTCTCTTTAGCCCCTCCTTGAAGTTGGTGGCTTGGAGCAGTGGTATCAAATTCAATTAGAAGTAGAGATCATTAAATCATGTCTAAGAATCCCTGCAGGCCACATATTTCATCAGAAAACCACATAATAAGCCTATTTATTCTCTGTTGTATTTTTATTTATTTCCCTAAATATTTTTAATGACATTTTTATCTGGTTTGGGCAGCACTCAGAGTGTTGTAGGCCTGGCAGAATGTTTGATTAGAGGGTTTGGGTCTTCTATGCACACTTATCAATCAATCAATCAATCAATCCACATTTATTAAGTACCTGCCACATGCCAGGCACTGTGCTAAGCACAGGAGATACAAAACAGAAGCCTAAGACAGGTCCTGTCCCCGAGGAACTTCTGATCGAATGGGGGAGACAACATGCAAACAAATAGATACAAACAATCTATATTCCAGGTAAATGGGAAATAATGAATGGGGGAAAGTAATAAAATTAATAGGGGTCAGAAAGGTTTCCTGTAAAAGATGGAATCTTAGATGAGACTTAAAAGAAGAGAGTGAAATCAATCGGTGGAGCAGACTTTGGTCTCTTTTTTGGTTACCATTTATTTTTATATAGCATAATATATGTAACCTTATGTAATATATATTATTTTATAAACATGTAATAAATTGTAATAAATATGCTTATCCAAGAGAAACAAATTCTCACATTAGCTATGTCCAAAAATCTATATTTCATTCTTTCCCCCTCTCCCCCCTCTTTAAGAAGGCAGGAAATATTGTATAGGTTGCACATATATTACTACATAATACATATTTTCCTGTTCATCATGTTGTGAAAGAAGACACAAATTGCTTATTCTAGAGAAAAACTCCTGAAGGAAATGAATTGAAGAATGATATATTTCAATCTGCGTTTGTTCCGTCTATGGCAGTGAGTATCATTTTTTGTCATGAGTCTCTTGGAGTTGTCCTGGATCCTTGCCTTGTTGAAAATATTGTCATTCATAGTTCATCATCATACATTATTGGTGTCACTGCGTACAATATTCTGGTTCTGCTCACTTCACTTTGCATCACTTCCATTAAGTTTTTCCAGGTTGTTGTTTTTTTTTGGTGACTGTCTTGTTTGTCATTTTTTATGGCACGATAGTATTCCTTCATCCCTTGGGCTTCTATTTCTTTGCCACCAGAAAAAGAGCTGCCATAAATATTTTAATTAAAATTTTTTTACATTTTTAAGTATTTGTCCATGGTTACCTGATTCATGTTGTCTCCCTCCCCTCTTCCCCTACCTGCCCCGGAGCTGACAAGCAATTCCACTGGGTTATACCTGTGTTGTCACTGCCATAAATATTTTAGAACATGTAATTCCTTTTCTTTTTCCTTGATCACCTTAGGAAACAAACTGACAGTGTATTCATATTTTTATAGCTCTTTGAGTGTAGTTCCGGACTGTTCTCCAAAATAGCTGGATCGGTTCACAGTTTCTTAGTGTCCTTGCTGCGTCCTCATCCGTCTAGTGAAAGCCCTCATCCCCTCTTGTCCGGACTAGTGTAGCATCCTGCGGATGGCTCTGCCAGTCTAAGTCTCTCCCCCATCCCGATCCATCCTCCCAAGTGCTTTTCCTGAAAGGTAAATCTGAACAGGTCACTCTCCTAATCCCCTACTCCATAAATAATCAGTGGATTAGGGGTCCTGGTGCGGATAAAGAGTAGGGTCATTGGGAGGCTCTTTGCACGGGTATCAAATGGACTTTAATGGGATGGCTGGGGTGGTGGCTGGAATAGAGCACCACCTGCTGGGCAGAATGATAAACTACCTGCCTTTACTCCCTTTGTATGTTTCAGTCAAGTGGCAGCCTCGTCTGACTGTAGGCTTCAGGCTTCCGGAAGGCAAGACCGGAGCCAGTGTAGGTTGCTTGGGAGCAGATAACCCATGTCTGTGTCATTCAAATAATGAAACGGCATCCTCTGGGAAGCTGAGCCCTCTTGAGCTTCTTTTAGCCATGCAACCTCTTTCCCCACCCTCCTCGAAGGAAGGAAATCCCCTCTTTCCGATTCCCTTTTCCAAGCTCAGTTCTGATCTCCCCCTTTTAATTTCCCCCCTACTTCGTTTCTTCCCTCTCTGTGTGTTTCTGAGTCTATGCCCCAGTTTCCCCTTCAATTTATCCCCCATTCTTCCTTATGAGTCAGTGTTCAGTCATTTCAATTGTGTCAGACACTTCATGACCCCTATTTGGATTTTTCTTGGCAAAGGTACTGAAGCGATTTACCATTTCCTTTTCCAATTCATTTTATAGATGAGGAAACCCGAGGTGAGTATAGTCAAGTAACTTGCCCAGGGTCACACAGCTAGTAAGTATCTGAGGCTAGATTTGAATTGCTGCATATGGGACCTTGGGTTAGTCACTTACCCTCTATGGGTCTCCATTTCCTAATTTATGAATTAGAAGTCAAACTAGATCATTTCTAAAATCCTTCAAAACAAATGCTTTTGTGGGGCAGCTCGGTAGCTCAGTGGAGTGAGAACCAGGCCTAGAGATGGGAGGTCCTAGGTTCAAATCTGGCCTCAGACACTTCCCAGCTGTGTGACCCTGGGCTAGTCACTTGCCCCCACCCCCCACCC
>NC_058134.1:282392683-282417466 GCF_016433145.1 Gracilinanus agilis
CCATTGCCTACCCTTACCACTCTTCTGCCTTGGAACCAGTACACAGTATTGATTCTAAGGTGGAAGGTAAGGGTTTAAAAAAATGCTTTTGTTACTAGTCTCCCTTTCTTTTGGACTTAACCTTGTGACTCTTACTCTCATCCTCCCATCCCTAAGGATATTAGTTCACACTTGTATGATATTTTACAATTTATTTTGTAAAACAATTTCCTCATCACACTACAAATAGTATCATCCCCATTTTATCAGTGATAGATTCAGAGTGACTCCCTTGCTTTAGTGGGCAAGTAGGTGGTACAGAAGACATCTCATCAAGAAAATTAGAGAGAACAGCTAGCTTAGTGGATAGACAGCCAAGATTGGAGTTAGGAGGGGCAGCTGGGTAGCTCAGTGGAGTGAGAGCCAGGCCTGGAGACGGGAGGTCCTAGATTCAAACCCGGCCTCAGCCACTGTGTGACCCTGGGCAAGTCACTTGACCCCCATTGCCCACCCTTACCAATCTTCCACCTATGAGACAATACACCAAAGTACAAGGGTTAAAAAAAAAAAAAGATTGGAGTTAGGAGGATCTGGGTTCAAATCTGACCTCACACACTCCCTAGTTACCTCTCCAGTTCCCTAGCCGTTACTGCACTTCTTTCTTGAAACCAATACTTAGTATCAATTTGAAGACAGAGGTAAGGGTTAAAAAAAAAAAAAAAGCCCTATGACTGAAGACTCCTGGACAACCCCTTTTCCTATTCACCTCCCTTCTCTACCCCTCTGCCCTAACCTGTGTCAGGATAGCATTGGCCAAAAGCTCTCATAACCCAATGACTAACCTTCTGCCTGTGAACTTCTCTGAATTCAGTGGAGCTGCTCTTTCTCTAACAAGCACAGTCTGTTACTAGGCATATAAATACAACAGTAATAGGTATATATTACATAGTGTTTTGAGGTTTAACTTACATACACAATTTCATTTAATCCTCACAAGAACCCCATGAACTGGGATCATTCCCATTTTACAGACAGGGAAACCCAGAGAGTACTTGGCCAAGATCAAAGGTGGGAATAACAGGACTCAGCAAATGACTCAATATGTAGTAAGAAACATAAGGATTGAAAATCCCCACAAAGGGTGGCAAAAAATTGGAAAATGAGGGGATGCCCTTTGATTGGGGAATGGCCGAACAAATTGTGGTATCTGTTAGTGATGGAATACTATTGTGCTCAAAGGAATAATGAACTGGAGGAATTCCATGTGAACTGGAATGACCTCCAGGAATTGATGCAGAGTGAAAGGAGCAGAACCAGGAGAACATTATACACAGAGATAGATACATTGTGGTACAATCAAATGTAATGGACTTCTCTATTAGCAGCAATGCAATGATCCAGGACAATTCTGAGGGACTTATGAGAAAGAATGCTATTCACATCCAGAGGAAGAACTGTGGGAGCAGAAATGCAGAAGAAAAACAACTGCTTGATCACATGGGCGGATATGATTGGGGATGCAGATTCTAAAGGATCACCCTAGTGCAAATATCAATAATATGGAACTATGTCTTGATCAATGACACATATAAAACCCAATGGGGGAAGGCAGGGAAAGAACATGAATCTTATAACCATGGAAAAATATTCTAAATTAATTAATTAAATAAAGATTTCCAAAAAGAAAATTTCCACAAAGCTCCGAGCCTGGGTGACTGGGAGAATAGTGACATCATTCACAAAAAAGGGAGGGAAGAGTGGGTTTAGGGATAAAGATAATGGATTTAGTTTTAAACATGTTGATTTTGTGGTTCATATAGAAGAGACTCAAAAGAATAATGAGGGACAGCTAGGAAGCTCAGTGGATAGAGAGCCACACCTAAAGATGAGAGGTCCTGGATTCAAATTCAGCTTCAGATGCTTCTTAACTCTGTGACCCTGAGGAAGTCATTTAACTCACATTACCTGGCCCTTACCACTCTTCTGCCTTGGAACCAATACACAGTATTGATTCTATGCAGGAAAGGAAGGGATTGAAAAAATCATGACATAATCAAAGTAGTTTCAGAATGAGAATAAAAAGATTTTGGTTCTGGGACTGGTTTTGCTACAGCTTCACAGAATGGGCAAGTCACCTAACCTCTCTGGAATTGTTTCCCTGAATGGAAACTGAGAGGGTTGGATTAAATAATCTACAGACTCTTCTGGTTTCCATACTCTAGGTTTTCTGTAGCATTTAAATCACACGTAGGACCTGACTAGAAGCTCAACCCTCCATCCTCTAGTCTACACGAACTCCCTCTGACTAATGAAATCAAGGCTGGCAAGGGGCCATATCATGTTAGATGTTCATGATATCTTGCCACTGAAATGGCCAAAGGGGCCAGAGCCTCCTTTCACCCTCGGTTTTCCTCCTTCACCTATTGAGACTTGGCCATCCTTAGACTCTCAGGCTGAGGTCTGATGAGGTTACCTTTAGTCAGAGTTGAAGGAAGAAGGGGGAGGTGGAAGTATCCGCAGAAATGCCTTTGCCAGACTCCTAAGTACAGGTCCACTCTTCCTCCCACCCTCTCTCCCTTGCCCCATAATTCTACTGCATACCCACAAACACATAATTCCTTCTCCTACTCCTTCCTTCATAGGGGAGTGCCATCTCTGCTAAAGGTGGAATGACTATTCTCCTTCCACACCTCTTGGGGAGAGATGAATAATTCTAGTTTGCCTTTGGATGGTGCTTCAATTTACAAGACACATTCACATCCATGATCTCATTTGAGTTTCACAACATCCCTCTATCGTCCTCAGGAAGGCTCAGCCTCAGCTGGAACTAGAGGTGGAAAAGATGACCTGGATTATTCTTGTTTAAGAGTGTCTCAAAGCCAAGATGGCAGAGCTGAGTCTTCTGACGCTTGGTCCAGGGTGATTGCATTCCTACTGAAAGTCAAAGCAGGGCTCCCTGCCTCAATTTCCCCAGATGTGCTGCGGTGTGCAGTTTTGTGACAACCTTTCTTGTGGGGCTGCTCACTTTTCCCTCTCCCTTCCACTATCTCAAGGACTTTAACGATGATGGATCATACCTAAAAAGCATGCGCGCGCGCGCGCGCACACACACACACACACACACACACACACACACACACACACACACACACACACACACCACTCTCTTTCAAAGTCTATAGACTTTGGTTTCCTAACCCCTGGCGTTGCAGAGAGCCATCGATGAAAGTTGCTGTCCCTGGATTCTCTTGGGTGAAAATCCATATCCACGAGTTCGTGCATGCACGTGCCCACTCACACTCACTCCCACGTGTCACACATACCACATTCCAATGGTGTGGGCAAGAGGGCAGAGTGCCGGGCACCAGGGGGCAGCACAAACCTAATTATGTCCTCCAAACTGAGCTAGAGACTTGAGAAAGCTTCGAGGAGAGGAAAAGGGAAGCCAATGGGACAGCTACAATGCGAGAGGACCCAGGACCCACCCAGTGGCCATCTCCTCCCCCTCAGTTGGGATGGGTGGGTGTCAGGACGCAGGCGTAAGAAAATAGGAGAGAGAGACATCTTCCAAGGGATGCTGATGACTCACGCATATTTATTGAGCAAGATCTCTGGGTGTGTGGTGGTGTGTTGTGTCTGTATGTGACTTACATGTTGACGTGTCTTTGTGCAGAGTGTTTATGTTTCTGTGTTTTTCTATGCTTGTCTCAGAAAGAGAGACTTTCCCAAAAATCATGCAGCAGAGTAGGATTTGAACCCATGCCTCTGGAGTACGAGGAGGAAATCTTGGTAGCTGTAGAAGAGAATGATTTTCGTTCCACGGGGCTCCTTCTTTTGATCCTCCCCGGGTTATCTTAATGAGTCCTAGATGTACCCAGTGGTCAGCCCATCCTGGCCCATCCCAGCGAGCCCCATGAATCCTCTTGCTAGCCCCCTGAGCCGTCAGTGGTCGCGTGGTTTCTAGATCGATGTGTCTGGCCCGTAGAAATGAAGAAACAAAAAATGTACCCTTCCCATCTGCTTCCCTGTTCTCCGGCTGCGCTTCGGGGCTGCTGAGAGCCCTAAGGGTGGGGCTGCTCCAGAGAAGGCTCCTCAGGTGTACTTAGCCCCTCTTCGGAGAACCCGAGAGTCGTTGGGCTTTGGGAGGAAGGGGAAGCGCTGGCCAAAGGAGAAACTTCCTTGAGTTGTTTGCGGGAGCCAATTCTTGGATTCCCATATGAGCACTTCCGTCTCTGGAAGAGGGCCAGGGCCAGGAGGAGGGCAGAGGCAGCCAACAGGAGTGAGGACCCTTCTTCCACCTGTGAGCTGACCGAAGGCCATGGGCATGCACCCAGAGCCCAGAGGTCGGCCTTCCAAGCGGGGATCCCCCCTTTAACACATACACCCACCCACTTTCTTCCTCTTCCTCCTTTGGCACACTTTCTCTTCTCTGTTGTCGTCAGAGATCCAGGGAGGGACTCGAGGCCAGTAGAGAAGCCGGAAACGGCAGGCAGAAGCAGCCGTGACTTGCGCTGACGAGGAAGACCTGGGAAGGATTGTTTTTTTTTTTTTTTAATCGAGGGGTGGGGACCCTAACGGGAAAGGCCCCCACCTCGCTGGACAGAGTCCCACGCCCATGGGGCCAGGCAGTGTCCACTGAGAGAGGGAGAAGACTCCAAAGGGGTTGCTAAAGGTGAGGGGGAGAGGAAGGAGGGTCGGGTCAGAGGCTGTTCTCGGGGCTATTTGTCCCCCTTCCAGCTTGGGAAAGGGGAGGTTGAATGGGGAGGAAGTTTCTCAGCTTCCTGCCCTTTGGGATGCCCTCGCGGGGAGGCTACAGGACGCTAGAGAAGACTTCAGTAGGGGTGGTGGGATCATATTTGAGTTTAGAAAGTTTTTTTCATCCTCTCTGGGTTCGGGCTGGGGGGCCTTTGGCTCTCTCCGCCCCTGGAGGTCGTGCCTCGAGACCGGCCGAGTGGCGAGAGGAGGAAGAGGTTTTCCCTCCCCCTTCCAGAAAACGGGGAGGGGAGCTGCTACACTGGTCCCAAATAGTTGAAGCCAAGAGCCAGGGGGAGAGGCCCGGTCTAAGTCCTTGATTTCCAGCATCAACACCCCTAAGCCTGAACTCCCAGCAACGGGGGTGTGGCCTGGATGGAGATTTATGACTTAGAGGAAGGGCTTCAGACCTCATGGTTGGGGTGGGGAGGAGGAATTTCCCTAATGAATACAAATGCTCTGCTTCCCCTTCCTATCTGCTTTCCCCCAAGCTTCCCACTCCGCCCCTCCCCCCAAACCCTAGCCAGCTGAAGGGACTGAGATTTCTCCCAACTTAGTTGACCCATTTAAGTCACGCAAACATCCCGACCCTGCCTTCCCGCTCCCAGAGCAGGCAGGGGTGCTGGGAGCTCCTTTGATTTGAGGCAGGGAGGGCCTAATTGGAGATCAACAACAGGCTGAGGTTCGCGGTGCTGGGAAAAATCATGAGGCTCCCAAGCTGAGGGGAGAAGCTTTTCCTGCTCACTCAGAGATCTCTGGAGTGGGAGAGAGGTAGTGAGTTCTCATCCATCCCTAGAACGTCAGGCCAGAGTTAGAGGGATAAACTAGGACCCTGGAGAAGGACCCAGGAGGTTGGGCTCAAGGGAAGAATCTTATTGGGGGAAAGTGTTAGCTTTGGTTGGGGGGGGGGGGGGAATTGAACTCCTGGAAAGCTAAAGAGGGCGGAGCCCCAGGTAATGAGCCTCTGATGGAGTCACCTACTGCAGCCCCCTGGAAGGCTGAGATTTCCGAGAGAGGGAGGGATGGGATTGAGAACCCTAGAGTATCAACCCTGTCTTCATCACTTGGGGGTTTCCATTCCCCTCCTCCTCCTCCTCCTCCCACCCACCTGTGAGGTCAGAAATATGAAGTGAGAAGCCTCTGGGGAACTACTGACCTACACCCACTACAACTGCTTGCTCAGAAATTGGAGAATGTACTTTATTACCCCCTCCCACCCCTTTATCTTCTAGCTTCTTCTTCACCTCTCCCTTCGGATTCTTGACTCTCTCTTCTTCACTCTGCCTCGTCTCTCCTTCTTTTTCCTTCGTCCTCCCTCAACACTTTTTCACATTTTCTTCTCCATTCTATTTCCTTCTGTCCTCTTTTTATTTCCTTTCCCTCTCCCTCTATTTCTCTCTTCCTGATCTCTTTTTCCTCCTCCCATTCTTCTTTATCTGCTTCTCTAATTCTCTCTTAGATCTTCTCTTCCTTTCCGTCTTTTCTGTCTCCCCCTCCCAGCTATCCCCTCCTCTTCACTTACCTTCTTTCCATCCATAGTCCCTTGGCCCCTACTGCCTAAAAATTGAAAAAAAAATATTTTTTTTAATTGTAAAGGATTATTTTAGCTCAGAGATTGTGCCCAACTCAATTGTGCCGAGATCTGTTGTGGGGACAGCCAGGCAGACTGGACTGTAGTTTGAGAGATAACATCAGTTGATTGGAGAAGAAAGATAAGTCTTAGGGTCATGCCTCTGACTTGGAGACTGTAGAGGAAAACCATGGAAATAGAACAGGAACAAATCTTAGGACGGGACTTCTTTCTCCAATAATCGGTTCTATTCTGCCATTTCCAGGCTGGCCTCCCAATTCTCAGACTATGTCTCTCTGGAGTCTAGTTTCCAAGATGCCCCCAGAAAAATTCCAGGGGTTGTTTGTACAGTTTCCCCAACGTCTCCGGCATCTTCTGGGGGATTGGTTGGAGAACCAACCCTGGTGAGTTTCCTGCAACTATTCTAGGTATCTCTCCTGGGCCCTGGAAATTCTTGTGCTCTGTCCTTTAGGAATCTGGGAACAGATTCCCTCCCATCACCCCACATTCTCCAAATTTCTAAGAATGGATAGGCCAAATTGTAATTGGTGGGGGTGGGGAAGATTCTGTGAAAAGGGGAAGGGCTGAGAGAGGAGGATCAACCCTGGTTGGGGAATTGGGGAGATAAGGAGGACTTTGGGATTGCTGAGAGATCTGGAAACAAGAAGGATGATGGCAACCAAGGACTTCATAGAGGAGAAGTTCTGAGGATGCAGAAGCAGTGGGATAGACAAGATGAGGGGATGAATTTGAGAGGGTCAGGGATTAAGCAGCTCTCATTTGATGGGAAGCCATGGGGTGGGATGGTAGGGAATACTGCCCTTCTCTCTCCTAGGGAATTCCTAGGTGCTTCTGATGCCTTCTCTTGCCGGATAGCCAGCACCTTGCTTTCTGAAACTGTCCAGCAGTTGAAGTCTGCAGCTGGTGAGCAAGGAGAAGGGAGGACGACCTTGCAGCACATTAGTAGTCTAGAGGTGAGCCTGTCCTGGGTTGGGGGCAAGGGAGAGAAGAAGCCAACATTTTGTAAGCACCTACTTCTTATGTGCCAGGCAGTGATTATCTCATTTGATTCTCACAGCACTGGGAGTGAGGTCCTATTATGATCTCCATTTTACACCTGATGAAATTGAGGCATACAAAGGTTAAGTGACTTAGCCAGGGTCACTCAGCTAAATGTCTGAGGCTGAATTTGAACTCAAGTCTTCCTGCCTCCAGGGCCAGGGCTCTATCTATGACACTTAGCTGCCTATGGTGCCACTTAGCAAACACTAGGAAAGAAGGAAGTTTATACACTGGACATTTGAAGGATGGGATGCCAATTCATGTGTATTTTCTACAAATGGTATAGGTCATTTAGTGTTCATTTCCCCAGGGCGCCTTAGAGGTGAGTTGTGTATTTGGAGCAGGATAGGGGTGGAAGATAGCTGACAAGAGCCTGGGGCAGCCCCAAGCAACCCATCCCAACTGCTTCTGCAGAGTCTGTGCCAGAGAGACCCACTGAAGTTGGTGAGCACTTTCCGCCAGATTTTACAAGGAGAGAAGGTGGCTGTCTTGGAACAGGTATTGCAATCCCATCCCCTTGGCCCCTGATTGAGTCTCGTGGGTTCAGCTCTGAGAATGGGAAAGAAGGGAAGGAAGTTTTGTCCCTGACCAGCCCTCTAGAGGAAAGGACCCAGAGACTCGGGGTCAGTCACCCTGAGGCCAGAGCGAGTTCTAACATCAAAACTGAATGAAGCTGGTAGGGGATGGAGGAGGGAGGGAAGCAATATCAGAGGCTAGGGGTATTGGAAGACCTGAAAGGGAATTCTGGGTCCCCCTGGTTCCCCCCTGCCATGGAGGCTACAGCAAGGGTCTGGCTGCTGTAAAAGGAAGGGCAAGTCAGACATGATGTGTATGCATATGTGTGTAGAAGGGCATGCATCCTGAGAAGAAGGCCAGAACATAGTGGGGAAGGAGGAGGATATCTCCAGAGCATGGGATGGAGGGCCAGAAAAAGGACATGGAAGCCTTGGAAGGGTAGAGAAAGTAAATTCTGGATGGGATGACCTTCAGCCTCATGCCACCTGTTTCCCCACAGTTCCATCACCTGCCCCTTGCTTTCCACTGGAAACAAGAAGAGCTCAAATTTGGCATGGTACTTCAAAGGCTGCAGCACCATGTGGGAGAGATCAGGGCCCTCCGAGAGGCCACGGGACAAGGTAGGAAGAAAGGAACCAAGATGCAGACAGCCATGAGTCTAGACCAGTGGTTCCCAAACTTTTTTGGCCTACCGCCCCCTTTCCAGAAAAAATATTACTTAGCCCCCTGGAAATTAATTTTTAAAATTTTAATAGCAATTAATAGGAAAGATAAATGCACTAAATATGATGAAGGAAAAGAAATTAAGAACTTTTGAATTACAGCCTATATTTCAGGATAATCCGTAGGGATCTCCTTTTGCAGCCAGAATTGTTGGTATGCACCAAATGCATCTGTGGCCATCACCACCTCCCTGCAGCACCCACCAGGGGGCAGTGGCGCCCACTTTGGGAATCACTGGTCTAGACGGTGAAGAGGGAAAAGCTCACAAAAGCTGCTTCCCTGCCAGCCTCAGACCCTGGGAGTCTTGGGGTGGGAAAGAAAGGGGGACCCTAGCTCCAAGCGACTCGAAGTCTTTGTTCCACCCTTCAATCCCCTCAGCATGTCTACAGAGCATGATGGAGGAATCAGCTAATGGAACAAATTCAAATGAGGTAAATGGTAAATGAGGGCCTAAGGGGGTAGAGGGGGAGTTCAAATCATGGCGAAGGGGAGTGTGTGTGTGTGTGTGTGTGTGTGTGTGTGTGTGTGTGTGTGTGTGTGTGTGTGTGTGTGTGAGTTAGACTTCAAGCAGGTCCTAGAAGACCACTTGCTTGGGGTATGGCATTTATTTCAAACTCCATGACCTCCTTCCAACTCTCAGCCTGACTGCCTGAGAGAAGGAAGACCTGGGACAGGAGTGGGGGCAGGTCAAAGGTTCTGCTTGGAGATCTCTCAGCAAGAACTCTCCTGGATGTTGGGGCTGGGTGATGGTGTACATGATGACTGGAATGGGGAATCTGCTTTTCTGACCCTTCTCCTGCCTCCCTAGCCATTGCTAAGGTTACTACAGGAGACAATCAAGGAGCTGGAGGGGGCCAGAACCATGGTCCTGAAGAAGATCCAGATTTGGAAACGGCAACAGCAGCTGGCAGGGAATGGGGCACCCTTTGATGAGAGCCTGGCACCCCTTCAAGAGAGGTCAGAGCTGGCATTGGAAGGGCACTTGGAGCACAAGGACATGGGCAGAGATGAGGGAGATTTGGAAGAAAAGCCAGATGGATGATGGGGCAGGAATGTGAAACAACTCTGGGGATTCAAAGGCACAGAGTACAGGACCATGGAAAAGGTCATGCTGGGATCTGTAAGCATTGGTTCAGGGGTTCTAGAAGAGACAGAACAGGGGGCAGCTGAGAAGCTCAGTGGATTGAGAGCCAGACCTAGAGATGGGAGGTCCTAGGTTCAAATCTGGCCTCAGACACTTCCCAGCTGTGTGTCCCTGGGCAAGTCACTTGACCCCCCCCCCCCCATCGCCTACCCTTACCACTCTTCTGCCTTGGAGCCGATACACAGTATTGACTCCAAGATGGAAGGTAAGGGTTTTTAATTTAAAAATAAAATAAAAATAAAAAAGAAGAGACAGAACAATGGACACCAAATAAGCTCTGAATGGCAACTCTCTGGAGACATATCCCTCTCATCTAAAAGCTATTTCTTCTCGACCTAGACACTAGCATCCCAGTGTCCTTCCCATCAAATGGGGGGAGGTGAGGGACCAACTTCCCTTGTCATCCTGGAAAATTTGGTTGACCCCTCACTGAATCACCCTTACCCCTGCTCTCTTCACCCCTAGTCCTAGAGCCCCTGTATGCTGCCCAGATCCCATTTTCTACTGATGGCTCCTCCTTTTCTCTGCCATTTGCCCAGGGTAGAAATGAAAGAAAGCAAGGATCTAGGTCTAAGGGGTGGATGCAGGCAATAGGGACCAGAGGGGAGAGATGAAACTCTTGGTGGGGCACCAGCCTATGCATGACTGGGGCAGGGTGGTCAGAAGCGAAAGCTCCTTGACACCCCTGTCCCTGGCCCCAGGTGTGAGAATCTGGTGGACATTTATTCCCAACTGCAGCAAGAGGTGGGTGGGGCCACTGGGGAGCTGGAGCCCAATATCCAGGCTGCACTGAACGGCCGGCTGGATGACGTCCTTCGGACCCTGGTTACCAGGTATTCACTGCGGGCATCTCTCCCTCTTGAGCAGAGGTTCCCCCACTCTGATTCCCAGCTCGAACCACTATGGAAGGCAGACATCAGGGAAGGAGGGGGGATGTTTTGGATAGAGGCATCATGAGGAGGACTTGGGCAGAATCACAGCGGGCACCACAGAGGAAGCAGTCCCACCCACTACCTTGGCTTAGTATCTCCTTGATCTTCTCCCCACAGCTCTTTCTTGGTGGAGAAGCAGCCTCCTCAGGTGCTAAAGACACAGACCAAGTTCCAGGCTGGGGTTCGGTTCCTTCTGGGCTTTCGACTCCTGGGGACTCCAGCCAAGACACCCCTGGTCAGAGCAGACATGGTGACTGAGAAGCAGGCGAGGGAACTGAATCATCCCCAGGGGTCAGGAGCTGGAGTGTAAGTGAAGGGGCTGCTGGTGGGGAACTTCTCAGGAGGAGGGAGTTCTTGCATATGGTCTAGAAAGTTTGTTAAGGAGTCTGGAGGGTTGGGGGTGTCTGTTACAGTGAGGGGACCACCCTAGAAGAGAAGCTGAGGGACCTACAATGGTCACAAGGAGGAAGGATGTTTCTGTCCTAGAATAATGGGTATGGGCTTGACTTAACTCATTGATTTTAAACTGAACAGGGACAGCTAGGTCACACAGTGGAAAGAGTATAAGGCTTTGAGTCAGAAGGACCCAAGG
Organism: Gracilinanus agilis; assembly: GCF_016433145.1. NCBI lineage: Eukaryota > Metazoa > Chordata > Mammalia > Didelphimorphia > Didelphidae > Gracilinanus > Gracilinanus agilis. Next base: position 282,403,954 of record NC_058134.1, read on the forward strand.
GGTTCAAATCTGACCTCAGACACTTACTAGCTCTGTGACCCTGGGCAAGTCACTTAACTTCAATTGCCTCCTAGCACTTACCATTCCTCTGTCTTAGAATTGATACAAAAACAAAAGCTGTTTTGTTTTGTTTTTTAAGATTTTAACCTGAGGAAATCTGGAAATAGAGACACAGATTCTAAATAGGAAATTTGAAAGTGTCTTGACAATACCAATACTGGATCTGTATCCCAAAGAGATCAGAGATAGAGGGAAAGGATCTACCTATACCAAAATATTTTTAGCAGTTTTTTATGTAGTGGCAAAGAATTGGAAACTTAGGGAGTCTCCATCAACTGGGGAAAAGATGAACAAGTTGTGGTATATGGTTGTAATGGAATAAATACTATTGCATCATAAGAAATGACAAAGAAGCCAAGTTCAGAAAAACCTAGAAAGAGTTATGTGAACTGATGCAAAGTGAAATGAGCAGAACTAGGAGAACAGTGTATACAGTAACAAATAAGGACTAAACTATTATCAACCAAAAAAAGGTTCTAACTCCAAGGGGCTCAAGCTTTCCACAGTCAAAGCAGAAACTGTTGGTGTCTGGTTGTACATCAAAGTGGACCATCTTCCATTTTATTTCCTTCATGAGTTTTTTTTTATTGTATTGTGATATCTATCTTCTGCCATGGAATGAGAAATATGGAAATATGTATTGCATGAGAACCCTGGAATAACTTATGTCAGACTATTTACTGCCTCGGTTAGCGAGAAGGGGAGCGAAAGAGGGAATCTGAATCTCAAAATGTCAGAAAACAGTTGTCAAAAATTGTTTTTCTACATAATCAAAATTTTTTTAAGTAAAAATAAACAAAAGCAATTGGCTTGGGTCATCTGACCCAGGTCAGGAGCAGACTAAATATTCTCACATGCATAATCATCTTTTTTGGCCTAAAACCCTGCCCTCCCTAGGGAAAGCACAGGAGAAATCACCAACAATACAGTGCCTCTGGAGAACAGCATCCCAGGGAACTGCTGCTCTGCCCTCTTTAAGAACTTGGTGAGGAGCCAGCTGGTGGGTGGTGAGAGGGAGGAGAGGGAGATGAAGACCTTCTGGCACAGTCTATCCAGAGCTTCCCAGCCTTCCTAGAAAGGGGGTCAGGGGACAGACTCATCCCTTCCTTCTCAAGACCTACTCCCACTCCTGCTTTCCCTTCTCAAACTTCCCCTTCCTATCTCAGTTACTGAAGAAAATCAAGCGTTGTGAACGGAAGGGCACAGAATCTGTAACGGAGGAGAAGTGTGCTGTTCTCTTCTCTACTAGTTTCACCCTGGGGCCCAACAATCTCATCTTCCACCTCCAGGTAACTGCTGAACGATCTTTTCTCTTGGAAACACTGGCCCTTGGTCTCTGTCCACTACTCCTCAGTCTTAGATTCCCCAGGATGCTTTGCTCCCTTGTGCTGTTGTCCTCCTTCTATCAAGATGCCCATCTTCTCTGTGGTCTGCCACCTCAACTCTACCCAAAATCCTAGCCCTTGGCCCCCACTTCTTTTCCATTATGCCACTGATATTCTGAGTACCTTACCTCTCTCTCTCCATCCCTCTGAAATCTAGTCATCAAGGTTAGATGATGATAAGCTGTCATCCTCCTTTTCAGGGATATCCTACCCTCTCTTTCTCCATCTTGGTTATATTAAAGGGATCAAAAAGGACCAACTATCTCAGGAAATATTCTGCCCCTTCACCCCCTCCCCATATCAGGAAAGGTAGCAATTGTTGGCTTGATTCTGATTCTCCTCCATCTTTTCTACCCAAGGCTCTGTCTCTTCCCTTGGTTGTGATTGTCCACGGGAACCAGGACAACAATGCCAAAGCCACTATCCTATGGGACAATGCCTTCTCAGAGATGGTGAGTGAGGGAGTCTTGGATTTGTGGGAAGGGCTAAAGGAGTGGGTCAGGAGGAGAAAATAAGAGGGGTCAAGGGAGAATTAGAAAGCAATAGAGAGTAACTAAGGGTAACAGAGAGAAGAGAGAGGCAGAGCTCGATGGTAGCTTGGGAGTCCTTTCTCTGGCTGATTCCTATCCTCCCCTTTTGGCCCCCTAAGGACCGAGTACCATTCATGGTGGCTGAGCGGGTACCCTGGGAGAAAATGTGTGAAACACTGAATCTCAAATTCATGGCAGAGGTGGGAACAAGTCAGGGCCTTCTCCCTGAACATTTCCTCTTTCTGGCCCAGAAGATTTTTAATGACAACAGCCTCAATATGGAAACCTTCCAGAACCGCACTGTGTCATGGGCACAGTTCAACAAGGTTAGTCCTCCTTCTCCCTAGATTCTTCTCCCAGGAAGCCTGGGAAACACTAAATCTTTCAGACTAGCATCTCCTTGATGGAGAGAGGAGCCATGCTCAGGAAATCTGATATCCTCATGCAATGGAAAAAATGCTGGAGGTATAGGCAGAAGACCTGGGTTCAAATTCTGAACATGATGTTCAGTACTTATACACAAGTCACTTCACTTAATTGCCTTCAATTTTCTTAGCTATAAATGAAGGAATTGGAAGATATAATTTCTGAGATCTCTTTCAGCTATAAATCTTGGATCCTATAATGGATTAATAATATAGAAAAATAAAATTTAGTTTATGAAAATTTTCATTTATTATTTAAGTATTAATAATGTAGACTGAGGAATAAAAAATGTGTTCACCCTGGCAGCTGTGTGATAGCCACAACCCCCAAACCAGTTTCACTTCTGCCATTCCAACCATTCTGGGTGCCCTGACTAGGTCCCACAAAATGTATACTACAGTACAGTCCTGACTGAGTTGGTTCTTGAGTCCTTTTATTTATCATCTTCATTAATTATTTGACATCTATTCCAATAGGGTGGATGGAAATTATTCTAGGTGCCTTTAAAAACATTAATCATAGTTTTATTGATGACTTTTGTTTTGTTTCTGGATATATATTTATAGTCTCTCCTTTCCTCAATGATCCCTCCCTCATGACAATGAAAATTGTTAATTAAAGCCAATACAGTGATGGATTCTGACAGTATATATAACATTCCACACCCATAGTCCTTAACCTGTCTACCAAAAGGAGGAAGGACATTTCCTCTCCTTTTCTCTGGGTCCAAGATTTGACCTTGGGTTCTTAAGGCCATGTTGGAGAAGTCTAGGTTCTGGAAGACTCTACCTACCTGGAAAGACTTGGAATTTAGGTCTAGCAACCGAAGGGCAGACCACTGTCCAAGGGCTAGCCTAGCTAAGCATGAAAAAACTTAGTAATCAGAAGGGTAGCCACTAAAGTTTTAGGTGCAGAGACTCATAAAGACAGAATCTATTAAGGCATAAAGGGATGGCTAGGGAGTGCCTACACCAGTGAAAGCATAGATCTTTAAAATGTTGATGACAAGGACAAGGGAAAGAACAATCTGCTCCTTGGAGGTAGGATCATGGGTTTAAAGATGAAGAGATTTTAGAGGTCCTCTAGTCCAGTGGTATCAAACTCAAATAGAAATGAGGCCACATCAATATCCCTGTGGATCACATATTGACTTAGAAAATCACATATTAACATTATCTAGGTCAGTGATGGTGAACCTTTTAGAACCTATTAGAGATCATGTGCCGTGCCCCATTCCCCCAGAGACCATGTGCCCTCCTGTCCCCCTTTTACCCCAGACAGGGGAGGGGAAAAAAGAAGGGGAGAGTGGCCTGAGTGATCAGCTTAGGGGAGGGAGTAAGCACAGAGGGGCAGGAAGGCACAGCGGAGAGGAGGAAGGGAGCAGATCCATCAGAGCCCTCTGCTTTTCTAATAGCTAACTCTGCCAAGAATGGCAGGCATGCCCACAGAGAGGTCTCTGTGTGCCATCTTTGGCACATATGCCATAGGTTTGTCATCACAGATTTAGGTTTTATTGTATTTTTATTTCTTTTGTTCAATATTTCCCAATTACATTTTAATTTGGTTTGGGAGTCTTGGGAGCTGCAACAGCTGGTGAACTACCTGTTTGGAAACTCTGGTCTAGTATACTCCCCTCATTTTAAAGCTGAGGTTCAAGGGAGTTCAGTTACTTGTCTAAAAGTATATAGCTACTAAATAGCCAAGGTTATATTTCAGGTCCTCACACTTTTGCTCCAACCACTCCTCCTCTTTTTTTCTTGCTGTGCTACTAAGACTAGTGAAGGAAGGGTAGTGATTGGGAAATGCCTTCCCACCCACCCATCTACCCCCATTAGAATAATAATACAAATACATTTCCTTAACTGGGGGAAATCCACTTCTTAACAATCTTATGAGGCAAAGAATATCTTTCTTTGTTTCTTTCTTTCTTTGCTGGTTTGTTTGTTCATTTCTTTGTTTGTTTGTTTGTTTGTTTGTTTGTTTGTTTCTTTCTTTCTTTCTTAAACCCTTACTTTCCATCTTAGAATCAATGCTGTGTACTGGTTCCAAGGCAGGAGAGCAGCAAGGGCTAGGTGATAGGGGTTAAGTGACTTGGCCAAGACCTAGAGTTCCTACCTGATCACAAGCTGAATATTTTGTCCTTGTACAAGATAAACCATGCGGTTAGAGAGCCAGGCCTAGAGACAGGAGGTTGTGGGTTCAAATGTGGCCTCAGACACTTCTAATAGAAGGTAAGGCGTTTGGGTTTTTTTTTTAAGCTTTTTGACTAACTGAAGATGAAATATATTTAAACTAAAGCAGGAAACATTTAAGTTATCCTTTAATAATCTTCTAACTGGTAGGAGGATAAAGTGTTGAAATGGCAGAGAAGGCACTGCCAGCAGGGTTCTTCTACCCTTGGAGTCTTTGGACCTGGGCAGTTTAAGCCTAAATACCCCCTGTCACTTGACAACTCTATGGTGTGTGCCCAGCTTACATTTTTGCATGCTATGCTTTCTGCCTTCTGCCTGTACTCAGACTGAGCCCAAGTTTTGTGCCTTCACTCTAGCTCTCTCCCTGTCTCTGCCCCCTCACCCTCCATCATTTTCCCTAGGAGATTCTCCTTGGCCGTGGCTTCACCTTCTGGCAGTGGTTTGATGGTGTCCTGGATCTCACCAAGCGTTGCCTCCGCAGCTACTGGTCTGACAGGTGTGTTGCTCCTGGCCAATGGGATTCAGAAGTCCTCCTCTTCTGGAGCCCTTGTCCCTTCTTCCACTGGATACCCAGGATCCTCCCAGTTTCTGAGCCATCTTCTATATTCCCTGGTCTTCAGGCTAATCATTGGCTTCATCAGCAAACAGTATGTCAACAACCTACTCCACAGTGAACCAGACGGTACTTTTCTCCTTCGATTCAGTGACTCAGAGATCGGGGGCATCACCATCGCACACATCATCCGGGGCCAAGATGGTAAAGTGATGCCAGATTCCCTGCCTGTACACACAGGATTCTTTCCTGGGCAGAGGCTTTCTGAATGAAGAAATACCCCTGTGTGGGGCAGCTGGGTGACTCAGTGGATTGAGAGCCAGGCCTAGAGATTTGAGGTCCTAGGTTCAAACCTGGCCTCAGACACTTCCTACCTGTGTGACTCTGGGCAAGTCATTTAACCCCCATTGCCTACCTTTATAATTCTTCTACCTTAGAACCAATACATAATGTTGATTTTAAGGTGGAAGGTAAGGGTTTTAAATATATATATACTTCTGTGATTCCTGGCTGCTCATTTCACTGGTCTCTCTAACCTTCAGAAATCCTTAAAAGCCTAACGTCCCTTCCTCCTGCTTCGGTCAGCCCCTCTCCCCTACTCTACTACTCTGCTTTCTGGAAGAATGAGCACTTCTCCAAAGGACCCTCACCTCCTCCAGAGTGTTAGCACCAAACCTAGGGCTTTGTCTCCCAAAGCCTTCTTTCCTTCCAGGATCTTCCTAAAAAGAACAAGAACCCAGGAGCCCCCTCTCTCTCAATCTGTGTCTATTCATTACTAAACTCTGAGGCTTAATTCCTGCTCTGTGTGTGTACGTGTGCTTTAACAATACAAACTCAAAAGTGCCAGGGATTGGGGACACCTGGGTCACCCTTTCTTGACTCTATGATCTGAGTTAGGTACCTTTACAGAGAAGGTCTGAATGGAGGAAACTCAAGACTTCTTTTCTCATCCCAGGTACACCACAAATTGAGAACATCCAACCATTCTCAGTCAAAGATCTATCTATACGATCCCTAGGGGACCGGATTCGTGACCTAGCTCAGCTGAAGAACCTCTACCCAAAGAAACCCAAAGATGAGGCCTTCCGGAGCCATTACAAGCGTAAGCCAGAATCCTTCCCACTCATACACTCAGAGCTCTTGCCCTTCTCAAATTCTTGTCCTTTCCTTCCTATTCTTCTGGAGCATATATAGATATGTATTCTGTATATGCTTCTATAGTTTCTGCCCTCGTATCCTTTCTTCTTCCTTCCTGTCACACTTCCCCCTTATTCCCGTCTCTCAACCCTCTATCTACCCTTTCTTTATCCCCCATCTCCCTGTGTCCCCATCCTCTATTTCTCTATCCCCTTTAACCTTGTTTCCCATTGGCCCTATCTCCTTGACGCCCATTTCCCTAACCTCCTCATTCTACTCCCTAATTATCTCCCATCTCCTGATTCTCCTGTATCATTATTGCCTTAGACACATCTCAATCTGTCACCTTTCCCCTCTGACTTCCCAATCTCTTGTCTTCTCTCCCCCACCCCAACAGCGGAACAGATGGGCAAGGATGGCAGGGGTTATGTCCCAGCTACTATCAAGATGACTGTTGAGCGGTGAGTAGAATGGGAAAGGGATCAGGTACTATTTCTGTGGTGTCCACACATGAAGGCGATATGAAACTTCTGAGCATAGACTATGGGACCCACTGGGCACTGGGCAGCATATTCATCTCCCTACTCTTGTTCAGGGACCAGCCATTACCTACTCTGGAAAGCCAGCTGCCTTCCATGGTGCCTGCCTATGACCTTCAACCTAGTCCTGAGCCCTTTACCATGCAGTTTGGATCGGAGAGAATGTGAGGATCTGTTGCGATGATTTGCTGTTGGGTCATTTTCAGTCTTGCCCTACTCTTCATGATCCTATTTGAGGTTTTCTTGGCAAAGCTACTGGAGAGTTTGGCCATTTCCTTCTCCAGCTGATTTTACAGATGAGGAAACTGAGGCAAATAAGGTTAAGTAGTTTGCCCATAGTCACATAGTACCTGAATCCAAATTTGAACTCGAGATGAGTCTTCCTGACTCCAGGCCCATTATTCTATTCATTGTACTGCCTAACAGGGGGAAAGTAAATAATCATCCATAACTAACATTGACTAACTGACATACCCATCATTGGCTTTAAGGTTTACAAAGCCTTTCCTTACCTTATGAGACAGGGCTTGGATTCTCATCCCCATTTTACAGATGAGAGGTCAAAGGCCCAGAGAACATTAAGAGATTTATCCATAGTTATAGAACTTGTCAGGGTGGGAACTGGGGTTTGGACCAAGATTTCCTAACTCTTAAGTCCAATTGCCTTTCCGCCACACCATTGTCTCTTAGAATACCAATCAATTGGTTCATAGGAATAGTTTATTAGTAGAAAAGAGCCTGGGGAGCTTCAAGGGGCTTGCTAAGGAGAGGAAATAGTGGGTGGGGGGGGATAGCTGACTAGGTTCTTCAGTTTTCCTTTCAATGCAATGGGTGCAGAAAGTGCCCTGAGGGGATGATAATGTGGTCATGGAAATGTACTGGGATCAGATGGCCTTTCTGTCCTTCAGGCCCAGGGCTCCAGGACTCCCAGTACACCAGGTGCCGACATATCACATGCAGCCTTTGGAGGAAATGTCCACCTTTCAAGATGAGTAAGTCTAACCCCTCTAAGGGAAGTCAAACGTTATCCACATTGGGCATGAGGGAGATTTGTTTCCAACTGCCCCCATCTCGAGAGGGGATAAAAGACTAGGAATTTATTATCATCAAGATCTACAATTGCTCAGTATGTTGGGGCATGCTAGTGGGCATCCTCGGGCTGGTGGATTGTTTGGGCTTGGAAGCTCTGAGCTACAGTTGGCAAAGCTAGTCAAGTGTCCTTTCTAAGTCTGGAACCAATATGGGTGGGAGTGGAGGAAGGGGAAGACTTCAGATTCTCAAAGGAGGGGGAAACCAGCCCAGGTCAGAGAAACAGAGCAGGATAAATCTCTCATGGGCATCACTGGTGGGAAAGAGCCTTTGAGTGGTCCCTGTACTTTTAGCCTGGAAGAGATAGGGAGACCCAGGGTCACAAAAAAGGTCTACTAATTAAATAGGGAATGGAGGCAAGACTTAGAAAACAATTGTACTCTTCTCTCAAGCCCCAGGGTCCTCTTTTCCTCTGGCCTCTTCTAGCACTGACTGCCTAGGCTGCTGATTACATAATAGCTTTTTTATTGTTTCTTTCACTTTCCATCTGTATCACTCCTCTGTCCCCTTTTAGCCTGAAAGCTCCCTTAAGGGAAGAATGGTATCTTAGCTTTTCAAAATCCAACTGTACCTCTCTAGACCTAGCTTGGTCCTGTTAGTAGGTGCTCAGTGAATGACTGCTTCTTCTGAGAGGTTAGAATTGTGAGAATCACAGCAGGTTAGAGATGGAAAGTCCTTAAGAGATCACACAGCTCATTTAGGTACTTTTTCAGCATACAGTAAGGCTGAGAATGATAGGATCTTCCAACCCATCCAATCCAACCCCTTCCATCTTACTGACAAAGGAACCTTTGAGAGGCCAGAGAACTTGCTCAGTGTCACAGAGAGGACAGAACTGGGTTAAAACTTCGGATTCCAAGTCTCATGCTTCTACTATGTCTTCCTTTCCAATCTTTCCCTTTTCTAATAACTTCCTTCCCTCCTCCCCTACCACCCTTACTTCTCCTTGTAGACCATCACTACAGTTGGCATCGATGGCTAACAGAATGAATCAGAGTCAGCTGAACCTGCCTTTTGACCAAACACATCCTCAGTAAGTAATAGAACTGGCATAGGAGATGTACTTCCCTCTCTCCAGCCCTATACACATTGACCCCTGCTGACACTGGGAAAATAATTTGATCTCTCTGAGCCTCAGCTTCTTGATTTTTAAAATGAGGGAGTCGTGTTAGAAGACCTCCAAGATCCCACCCAGCCCTAACTCTCTGATGGCATGGTCCCCTTCTTTGTGTTGAGCACTAGCATCCTATCTCCAAACCCAAATTCTTATTTGATTTCTCTTGTGCCACCAAAGGGTTCTGATTCCATCCACGGACCCAGCAATCCTCAACCCCAACCCCATGGCCTGTTCAGAGGTGATCATGACTGAAGAAAGCAGGCTAGAGCCACCTATGTTTCCAGTAGAAAACTGGTGAGTACTGGAATTAGGGGGAAATTGGGAGACTGGTGGGAGAAGGGTAGGGCTAGGGGCAGGCACTGGATGGAGAAGGGTAGAACCTGGAAGAACTCTGGGTAGTGGAGGGTGCAGGGTGGGGTAGAGAAGAAGGGTTACATCTAAGAGATGAGAAGAACGAACATTTCCTTTAATATAACTGTATTTCTCCATTGCTCTCCTCTAAGGAATGAAGGCTTCCCTTCCTTGTTGCCCCCGACCGATCAGGACCTGACCAAGCTTCTCCTGGAGGGGCAGATGGAAACTGGGGCAGGGTCCCTGCCAATTCAACCCCTTATGTCCACCTCTCACTATGGGCAGCCTAGTTTGACCCCTTCTTCCCATCTAGACCTAAGAACCAATCCTAGCTGGGGACCCTAGCTGGAAAGGGGGGTGGGGGGAAAGACCCTGGGAGATCCTTTCTTCCTAGCCTTCAAGAGACCTCCACAGGTTCCCACCAACTTTTGGAGATGGGAACCTGCTCTGGTCTGGAATTCAGTCCATGACTTCTCCCACACACACACACTCCATAAGACAGTCATAATAAGGGGTCCCCTGCCCTTCTGCTGATAGACCCACTGTCCATCAGAGCAAGAGGACTCTGCCAGGAGAATTTGCTATGGGCATCGTAGCGCTTCTCCTACCCCCTAGCCCACCTCTCCTGAATAGGGAAGGTGGGTCTGTAAAATATGGGAAGTCCAAATAAGCCAGCACATGCCACCCTAGGCGGGAGGCACAAGCATTCCTCATACAAATGTGTGGCAGATGAGGCCAGGGGAAGACAGAGAACAGTCCCTCCTACTGCATTCAGAGCCCTAAGACCCATATGCAGAAACACAGACACGCTCAGGTCTATGCACTGTTATCTGGGGCTGAAGTGATGAGCTGGCTCCAGGCAGCCTGGTGATGGGGTTTGAAGAGGGCTTGGGTATGGGGAGGGAGAAGAGGAGGAGAGGTTTTTACACTTGGCTTCTGGTGTGGGTTTCACCCAGATTTTGAAAATAAAACAAACCACCTTGTAGCCAGGCCTCATGTCTGCACGAATGAACACGGGAGGCTCCTTGTCATGGATGATGGTACCAGGCAAGGCTGTTTGGACATCTGGAACTTTCTTCACAAATGCTCAAGCTTGTTGTGACTGCACAAGTGCAAATGTCTCCTCCTGTCTGGGGATGTGTGTGTGTATGTGTAGCATTTGCCAGCTCAGCAAATGCCAGGCCTCAGAGGTGAGGCGATGGCATCGTTTTTTCCCTTCTTGTGTCAGCATCGGTCCAAAAGAAACACTTTTCAGAATGCTTGTCCAGTGAGTGCTGGTCACTGTCAGGAAGGACTGAGTGAATGGTGCCCCCCACACCCACTAGTGACATGCCCCATGGCAAATTACTTAACCTCCAAGTCTCAGTTTCCTCATCCACAGAATGGAGATAACCGCGCCAGGGTGGATTATTTGCCCAGCTCATATTTCTACAACCCCCTTGCAGCACCACCCCCCATATCAAATCAGCACCTCAGTGCAGGCCACCCCCACCCTGGGGGCCATGATTCCTAAGCCATAAAATAAATTTTATTCCAAAATAACAAAATAAATAATCTACTGTACACGGTGCGAAAGAAGAGATATTCTAACTGCTCACACAGACGCTGTAGTTCAGTCCCGGGTGGGGGGGTGCTCCTGAATCCAACCCAGGCCCTCCACAGGGAGCAAGGGAAGGGCTGGTTTTTACAGGGGAGCCCATGGCGCCCCGGGGTGAGTGGGGGGGGCAAGAGATGACTGATAAACTTTTTTTGAGGGGGTGGGAGTAAACTGCAGCGTTTGTTAAATTAAAGAGACAAACTAGAAACACAAATATGGAGAGGAGAGAGGGAAGTTGTGGGGAAGGCCAGGGTTCTCAGGACTCCTCCACTTAGGCCGAGAAAACAGTTTCTATTCTCAGCTTCGAGACCCTTCCAGAATGGCTCCATTTCCCCTAGCATCCAAAATGTTTACCTGTCAAGACAGGGGTTCAAAGCTAGAATGTGTGTGAGAGATGGAGGGAGGAGGCGCTGCCCCAGAATGTCCAGGAAGGGTGTTTGAGAGGCAGAGTTCAAACGGAATTCCCTTCCCTCCAAGCCCAGGGGCACCAGATTCTGCCCTTGTTCTGGCTGCCTTATTGCTAGATGCCCCATTGTCCAATGCCCATGGAGCAGGGGAGGCAGATGGGAGGGAATGTGGATGATCAGAGGACTAGATTCCAGGGATCTGAGAGTCCAGGATCTGTGGGAAGCAGAGGTCCAGGGGTTCTAGCCCAGGGTAGACATCCCTCACTGCCGGCTGGCCTCGGCCTCCACCTTCACGCTGGCCCTTCTGCCCTCCACGAGGGCTGGGTGGGTCCCAGGTGCAGGACACCGTTCCAATAAGCCTTCTTCAAACTCTGCAGGGAGATGGGGTAGGTTAGGAAGGGGCACAGAGAAGTGGAAGGCCCCGTTCCAACATGGACTCCCCAAAGAAGAGGAAAGATCAAAGGAAGGGGTCAGCTCCCAGCCCCAGCCTTGCATGGCTCCCAAGCTCGAAGGAAGGCCTTCTCTCTGGCTCTGGGGCTCCTGCCTCTGTATTGCTGGAATTTCTGGTTCTAGCAGGAGCTGCGGGGGCGAGTTGGCTCTGACCTCTCCTCCTCACCCCCCCCCTTGCTCTCCTCCTCCTCCCCTTCCCTGGGCCTCCCAGGCTCACCCCACTCCAGCTCCCCCCTACCAATGAGTTTCTGGGAATCCTGGGGGGGGGGGTGAAAAAGGCGGCCAAAGAAACACAGGAAGCCACCTCCCAACTCCTCCCCCAGGCCCAAGTCCCCCCAGTCTCCACCCCCACTTCCCACCTACACACTATTTAAAAATACTGAGCTAGGGTTGGTGGTTTTGCCTGCTGCGTCACTCTCAGCCTAGCAGCTGCCCCCCCCCACTCCCTACACTGGCACCTCCCTGCTTGGCTCTTCCACACCCATCCCTGCCCCCAGCTCCCCTAAAACACAACTGGCCCCAAGTTGTGACCTCCTCTCCTCCCTTGGACGTGCTTATGCCCACCCGTGGGTGAGCTCTCCGCTTCCCCAGCTGCTCCCCAACAGGTAGAGCAGTTCGGCACCAGAAGGCAGGTTTTCCCATTCCCTCACAATCCTGTGTCCCCACCTGTAACCCCGGACTCCCCCGGGCCCCAGTGCTGCTCCCGCGTTAGTGTTCTTTCTACCCAAAGCACAAGGACTAAGGAACAGTGCCAACTGTCTCACCTGCGAGGGGTGGCTTCGCAGGCAGACAAGGGCTGAGCCTGCCCACACGGTCGTGGGAGACAAGGCGGGCAAGCCGCAGCCCCTCGTCCATCAGTGTCTGCTGCAGGATGTGGCGGCTCCACAACCCATGGGCGGGTAGTGCCAGGGGCAGGTCAGCAGGGGGAGGTGTCAGCCTGGGGCACCCCACAGCTGTAGGCATGGGGCACTGGTCAGACATATTATGATGGCAACACAGAATATAGACACCCCAAGATCCACTTGGTCTGCCCCAGGGTCTCCTCTAGTGCCCCCTTGGCCAGCCAAGGGTTAACCAGGGACTCTATTCAAGCTATTCCTTCAGCCTGCTTCCAGAGCACTTACGAAGTGCCCACGATATGCCAGGTTCCTTCTCTACTCATCACCTTGTGGGGCAAGAATTAAACAGGGCTCCCCCTGTCTCTATTCAATACACAAGGACTCTGTGGTCACCCCCCATCAAGGACAGGGGGGCGATCAGCTCTGTGGCTCCACCAAGAACCCCTGATGGCCCTGCCCCTTGAGAGGCCCGCTCCGTGCAGCTTACCTTGTAAGTGGCCATCCAGACTCTCCCCAGACAGGCTGGCACTGTCTTCCTCCAAGCTGGGGCGGTACAGCGGGCCGAAGGACTCGGGTCCTGGGGGCGGCTGCAGAATTTCAGAGTGACTCTGCTCCCCAACCTGCAGACAACACAAACATGAGCAAGAACGGAGGACAGGAGGCAGGGAAGATGCCAAGAGTCCCTGGCACCCCTGAGATAAGAGTCTAGATAAGAGTCCATGCCCCATGCCAACCCCAGAGAAACACACCTCCTGCTTCAGTTTCTTCAAAGGTGGCCCTCCCATCTCTTCAGTATGTAACCTGCAGGGGGAAAGATCTGGGGTAAGTGGGGCGGGGGACA
>NC_058134.1:282430916-282441546 GCF_016433145.1 Gracilinanus agilis
GGAGGCGCCGCCGAGCCCCTGGGGCCTGGGTCGGGGGCTCAGGGCAGGGCCGAAGGCAGTGCCCGGCTGCCCTGCCTTCTCTCGCCCCCTGCATTCCCCGCGTGGCTGCTATTTGATGTGAGCCAAGGGGGCACTGGGTGGGAAGAGCAGAGCTCCAGAAAAGGCGCCCCAGGTGGCAGGTTGGATCCCCGGGGGGGGGGGAAGTTGTGGCCGGGTAGGAGAGTGGGGAGATCTGCTGGGCGCGCCAAGCAATCAGGAGCGTGTGCAGGTGGGACTGGGGAGGCCTGGGGGCTGCTCCCGTGTGGCGCTGTCCGGGGCGGCGGGTGTGTGCTAGGTGTGTGGCTTTGGCCCTGCCGTGGTTTGTATCTCTGGGCTCTTCGGCGTGGATTTTAAGTTATTTTTCAAAATCAATGAATTGTCAGGCTCCACCTTCGGCCACGGCCGCCCCCGCAGCCAGAGCTGCTGAGATTGTCGGTTCTCCTCCTCCCCCTCTCACCATCCCCAATCCTCCTCCCACACGCCTTTCCTCTGAGAACAAGGATTTTCCAGACCTGAGAAAAGGGAGAGAGACAAAGAAACAAAAACTGGGCCTTAAGAAGCTACATAAAGACACAAAGAGAAACAGAGACAGTAACCAAATTAGAACAGGGGAGCCGAAGAAAGAGAAAGAAAACATAGTCCTTCTTAAGCTGTCGCTCTTCCCCGCTGCCTAGACCACTTCCTCGCCTGGCCGGGAAAAGGGCTCAGCCTGTTCTCCAAGGCACCATTTTCCGAAGTTGGCCCTCAAGGCAGAAAGGGGCGCGCTTCCTCAGTTTGGGGTTGTCATCGAATAGGCAATGGGTGCCACTGGGGAGCAGGGACCATCCCTCCCCAGGCTGTGTCTTCCCATTCCCCGACGCCTCCCATTTAGTATCATTTACCAAGAATTTATCCAGGACTTTTCGGGGCAAAAACTACAGCCTCGTAGATCCTGCCGCTGGGTGAGATAGTCCCTACTCCCGCGGAAGCATAGATAAGAAGAAAGCCCAGGTTTAAAAATAGCCCTAGAGGGAATGGCAAGAAAAGCGTTCAGTGAATTCTAGAGGGGAACGGGCAGTTAATGACTTAAGGAATCCGGGGGTGGCATTTGAATTTGGCCTTAGGAGAGCTAACACTTCCAAAGGTTGGAGGAGGCGGGCACTCCAGACCTAGAAAATAGTGTGAGAGTGAGAAGAAATGGAGGTGGGGAAATGACAATAACGGTAACTACATTTACAGACCGCTTCCTGTGGGCCAGGCGCAGGGCTAAGTGCTTTACAATTATCTCATTCGAGCTTCAGATGAGGAAACTGAGGCGACAAGAAGTGAAGTGACTTGCCCAGGGTCACACAGCTTTTTTTTTTAATGATGAAATTGTGATTTTACTGATGGAGAAGTATCCTCTAGAAAATCTGTACAAGGTTTGGACATCATATTTGTAGTACAACCTTCAACCCTGTGAGGCAGGTAATAAGAGTTAATTCGACTTAACTTTATAAAAGAGGAAATAGGCCACAGCTCTTAGAACTCCAGCTTTGTGTGAGGACTCTATGGAGGGAGGGAAGTATTAGGGGGCAATTTATAGAGCAGGAACCCCGCCTCTTCAAACCCAGTTTTCCAAGAAAACACTCAGGGAAAAGAAAGCAAAATAAGACTAAGATGGAGGAGAAGTGGGCAAGGAACAAAACCCACTCCTCCAAAGGGGTGCCTCACTGTGCTCTGGCAGTGACCTGGGCGCCTCTGCAGCCATGCTGGCACTAGCTCTAGCTCAGAGGGGGCCAAATTTCTGTAAGAGATCTCGACCAGCAAAATCTTATTGAGCACAGGCTGGGTGATACCTATGGTAACATCTAAATACATGTACAACCAGACTGATAGAGTATGTATATTATAAACTAGGAAAACAGCCAAGGATGAGAGAATAAACAAGATTTTTCTTTTTTTTAAATTTCCTTTTATTATTTTATGTTTACCCATTACATGTAATAACAAATTTCCACATCAATTTTCCAAAGTTATAGGATCCAAATTGACTCTCTTCCCCCTCCTGGAGCTGGCAAGCAATTTAATCTGGGTTATGCTTGTATTATCATGCAAAACATATTTCATATATATATATATATAAAATAAAAAAAAAAACTTGACCTTCCGTCTTAGAATCAATACTGTGTATTGGTTCCAAGGAAGAACAGTAAGGGCTAGGCAATGAGAGTTAAGTGACTTGCCCAGGGTCTCACAGCTGGGAAGTGACTGAGGCCGGATTTGAACCTAGGACCTCCCGTCTCTAGGCCTGGCTCTCGATCTGCTGAGACCTAGCTGCCTCCAATATATATCTATATATCTATATACCTATAGATATATAGATATATATATAATGTAAATACTTTATTACATTTTTAAAAAATCAATTACATGTTATAATAAATTTCCACATCAGTTTTCCACAGTCATAGGATCCAAATTGTCTCTCCCCCTCCTGGAGCTGGCAAGCAGTTGGATCTGGGTTATACATGTTTCCCTCTTTAAACAATATGTTTTTTAAAACTCTTTTTATTAAAAGTACAAAAAAAAAAACCTTTTTGCTTTTTGAAACCATATGAGTGAATATGCTTCTTCACTTCTGAAAACTCTTGTCCCTGTAGGTTAGAGCAATCTTGTAAGAAATAACTGAGTTGGAGGGAAGCTAGGGGGCTCAGTGGATAGAAAACCAGGTCTATGTATGTAAGGTCCTAAGTTCAAATCTGGCCTCAGACACTTCCTAGCTGTGTGACCCTGGGCAAGTCACTTGACCCCCCCATTGCCTAAGCCCTTATTGCTCTTCTGCCTCAAGACTAATACACAGTATTGATTCTAAGATGGAAGGTGAGGATTTTAAAACATAAAGAAGAATTGTATTAGTAATTAATTATTCAGTTACTTGTTCATTATAGCTAGCCAAGAAGGTGAATATCTTTTTCAAATATACTTTTTATTCGAAAAATATGCTGTGCCATCAAATAGTCAGTCATCATAGTCTTCTCAGATTGGGATCCTTGTTTTCAGCCATATACAGTATAAAAAGAACCAACAAAAGGGAATCAACTTAGGAGAAAGTTTTCAGTTTCATCCATTCCTCTTTTTTCCCCTCGTTCTGCTTACTGGATGATAGCAGACCTTAGTTTCCTATTCAGGTTTTCATCTTTCACTTGTATTGCTATAAATGAGAGAAGGTGAGTTTGGCTATATGGGGAATATGGGAATTGGAGTAAGATATTGGAGTCGCACTGGAAATGTCAGTTGGGACCAAGTGGCAAAGGACTTCCAGTGTCTGATCTTAGAGGCAATGGGGAGTTTCACTGAAGGCAAGGGATGAACAGCCAGAGCCTGCACAGTCACTTTGGCAGTGCATGGAGCGTGGTTTGGAATGAAGAGAGACTTGAGGCAGGAAAATATAAGGCTATTGTAAGAGTGGAAGAGAGAGGCATTTTTTAAAACCCTTGCTTTCTGTCATAATAACAACTCTAAGGCAGAGGTGATGAACAAGGCTAAATGACTTGTCCAGGGGCACACAAATAGGAAGTGTCTGAGGCCATATTTGAACCCAGGTCCTCCCAACTCCAGACCTGGCGCTCTATCCATTGTGCCACCTAGCTGCCTCAGGGAGAGGCAATTTGATCATTGAAACTAGGATGTTGCCTGAGAGTGGAGAGATGCCTTGATGATAGAAGATTTGGCAACTGCTTGGGTATGTGGAGTAAACAAAAGTGAGAAGTTGAGGATGACAATGAAGGTTTTTCAGATCTGGGTGATTAGAAGGATGCTGATGCCCTCAACAGAAATAGATATGTTTAAAGGGGGGCAGCTAGGTGGCTTGTTGGATAGAGAGCCAGCTCTAGAGATGGGAGGTCCTAGGTTCAAATCCGACTTCGGACACATCCTAGCTGTGTGACCTTGAGCAAGTCACTTAATTTCCATCTTTACCACTCTTTTGCCTGATTTGAATCCAGGACCTCTCATCTCCTTCACTTCTTTGATCAGAAGTGTGAGAAGTTTGGCCTTGCAAAGACTGTAGATGCAAGAGCTGCTAGGTGGCTGAGTGGACTGAGACCAGATCTAGAGATGAGAGGTTCTGGGTTCAAATGTGACCTCGGACATTTCCAAGCAGTGTGATCCTGGGCAAGTCTCTTAACCCCCATTGCCTAGTTCTTACCACTCTTCTGCCTCTGAACCAATACACAGGCTTGATTCTGAGACAGAAGGTAAAAAGAGTAGAAAGAAAGAAAGAAAAGGAAGAAAAAGAGAGAAAGAAACAAAGAAACAAGTATAGAAGAAGGATAGAGAAGAATAATGTAATGACAATTGAAATACATATCAAGAAATTTATCTGTGCCTTGTTCATCCTGTGCAGCAGAAAAGGAGGCATGGGGATGATTGGCTTTCTCAGGAAGGATAGGAACAAGAGTGTACTGGGCTGGTAAATGTTTAATAACTGCCTCTCAGAGTGCCCAGGACATACTCTTCAGTTTATGCTGCAGCTTCAATGTTTTTCTCCATCACCTTTTTAAAATCTAGACAATCAACAAAACAATGAATCAAACCCTGATTTGGAGTTTGCCAATTTCCCAGTTTTAAATGGTTACACTAAAAATTTAACAACAGGCTCTCTCCAGCCCAAGCTGGCTCCAGCACAGCCTTGGGGGAGAGATGCAATTCATTTTCTTTTTCTGTATTTTAAACCCTCATCTCTGTTTTAGAGTCAATACTAAGTATCGATCCAAGGCTGAAGAGTGGTAGGAGCTAGGCAATGGGAGTCAAGTAACTTTCCCAGAGGAAGAAAGCTAGGAAGTGTCTGAGGCCAGATTTGGACCCACGTCTTCCTGACTCCAGGCTTGGCACTCTATCCACTGAAATATGTAGCTGCCCCTGCAACTCATTTTCTTCCCTTCCCATTGGCTGCTTGCAAAGCTTTTGGGCCTACACTTGGCACTAACAGCTTTTATCAAACTAAGCTAAGCTTAAAAAGTCTAGTCCCAGCAGTAATGTATGTACTGAGGCCCAACCGCAGCTAAGAACAGAGGGGCTCATCACCAGTAGACTAATCAACAAACTTGTAACTCTTTAGGAACAAGGTACCCCAGGAAGGTAAGGCCAAGGCCTTAACTAATGACCACTTTTTAAAAAAATTAAAACTTTTTAAAGGCAAAATGGGAAATCACCTGGTTTGATCCTTTGCTATTCCATCAGATGACTAACTTTGGGCCATTTCCAAAAATCATATTTATCCTCCAGAGATAAAGATTTTCCACTAAAAGGAATATTCACGAGAAAGCAACCCACACTTCACAGACAATTCCCTCAGAGGAGCTACCAAAGCATTCGAAGAATGCTGCTTAAATCTGCCATTTGTAAAGTACAGTTCCCATCCGTTTGGAGGGGATCAGTATTCTTTGGGATGAAAAGACTGGTGGTCTGCTAGTTTCATTTCTTTTACAGTCACACCTTCTTTTTTAGAGTTACTGGCCCTTTACCTATATAAAGGGGACCTGGCTAATTCACAGTTGCAAAGCCCTGGTATTCCCTCCAAAGGGCTATGTTGAGGGAATCATGATGAAGCATAATGGAAGAATCTTGGAGAGACTTTGGAGCATGTGTAGACAGTCTAGAACTAGTTCTGGTCTACTAACAGCAATTAGGAGAAGCTGATTTATTGGCTGCCTCCCTGGGACCTCATGGAGCTACTCTCCACAAGGAACTAGACTTGATAATTGGTTTTCGGCTGCCCTGCCCTTGGTTTGACTCTTCCCGGGCATCACAGTGTCCCGGTGAAGTTTCAGCCAGCTCCGCACTGATGACCCAAGGAACAAGGAATGATCTTCCAGCCTGACCTTTGGGACTTAACCCAAAAGGAGTAAAGAGAGGAAGACTTTTGTCATTCGTGCCACATCTGGATGTGAACTTTGTATGAAGAACGTTCCATAGGAGCCGAGCTAAGTTTGAGCCCACTCTCCTCAAACAAAGGTAGACCTGCCCCCCAACTCCATTTGTTGGGGTTCTGGGGGAAGGAGCATCCGTATTTTTGTTCTTGTTATATCTTCCAAGTAAATATCCCTTTGTAAAAGCTCATTGATGTTAAATAGAACTAGTTACTGTCAGCTAGCATTGGGAGGAACTCAACCACTAGGAGCTGAAGCTTATGGCATAAGAGACACCTCAAGGTCCCAAGAATCTAGAGCATCCCAAGAACCCAGAGGGGGAGGTGTATTAGCCTCATCCTGGGGCCCAAGTATAAGATGCTTCCCTATCTCCTCTCTCACCCTAACTCTCATGGAAGGAGATTTAAGCCAGGTAGAGCTATGAAGGGGAAGGGGGCGATGCTTTGGGATAGACTTTTTTGCATCCTGAAATCATCAGTCAGCCAATAAACATTTATTTACTATGGTCTAGGCCTTGTCAATAAAAGCTGAAATATAGTCTCTACCCTTAAGGAGCTTACATTCTGTGAGGAAAGACAGCTGAAAGAGGAGGTACACAATGCCAGAGGCCTGATGGTTAAGAACATCGTTCCAGTGCATCCCAAAGCAGAAGGAAGGCACGGCTGGCTGGGACCCCCTCCTAAGTGGATGAAAAGGGCTTTTTGTTTTATGATTAAAACCTCTTACCTTCTGTCTTAGAATAGTATCTCTTCTGAGGCAGAAGCGTTGCAGGGGCTAGGCAATTGGGGTTAAGTGACACACACAGCTGGGAAGGATCTGAGGTCACATTTGAACCCAGGTCCTCCTGACTCCAGACCTAGCGCTCTATCCACCGTGCCACCTAGCTGCCCTGCTGGAGAGGTTTCTGAGGCATGGTAGAAGTCTGGAGTGCTGCCTGGAGGGGCACCATACCATAGAAGCTGCCACCTAAACGTGTGGGATGAATAATGCCATTGAGAACTGAGTGGGACTTTAATAAAAGAAGAGGAAGGAAGGGAGACCAGTCAATCATGGAATCATAGACTTTACACCTGAATGGGACCTTCATTTTGTACTGGGTGTTCCAAAAATCTCAGTGCTGTTTTAAGCTATGAAAATTTAAGCTGAGGCCCAGAGAGGTGAAGTGATTTGTCTAAGGCCACACAGTAGTAAGTGGCAAATGTTCACTGAGCCACTCCTAGGTATGCTGAGGGGTACAAAATTCTACAAGGCCCAACCCTCTAGGAGCTTATAAATCATTAATTTAATACACTTTCCCCCCTAGATTTTATTGTTCTCCAATTACACCTAAAGGCCATTTTTATTCTTCTTCTTCTTTTTTTTTACAGTTTTAATCTTACCCACCTCTTCTCTCCTCCCCTCTCATCGGGAGGGCAAGCAAATCCTAGTTCCATATTAGTTAGTCATATTGTCAATACACATTTGTCACACCCATCCTACATTTTGGGACTCTAGCTGGAAAGATAAAAGAACTTATGAAAGGATCAATGTTAGGGAAACAAATGTCCCAGAAGTAGCACATAAATACGTTAGAAGTACCTGGGAGAGAAGAGGTCCCTGCAGATGGGGAAGATTGCCTTGAGGATGTGACCCTTGGGTTGGGCCTTGAAGGATGGGTGGATTCAATGCCAGAGGGGTGAGGAATATATTCGGGGACTCTATCTTCTCTGGAGATTTCTTCCTAGCTTCTCTGAAGGGGTTGGGATAGAGAAGACTAGAAAGGAAAGGATGACAATCTAGAATGTGTGGCTGAGAATTCACAGAGGACCCGAGTTCAATTCTGCCTCTACTTCTGGTAAATCATATGATGCCAAGCAGCTATGATATTAAACATTCAAGAAATCACAAAAGAATGTGAGGATGGAGAGTTGGGGGTTTGGGGAAAGAGTACTGTAATGGAGAAGCTGAGGCTTTGGAGGATGAGGTGAGGCTTTGAACTAATGGTACTAGGAAGATGGCAGACACAGGGGAAGTCTGGATAAGGAGCTGGCTTAGGGAGGGAAGATAATGAGTTCTGCTTTGGCCGTGTTGTGTTTGAGATGTCTGTAGGACATCCAGTGGCGTTACCCAAGGCAGGGGTGAAAGTCAGGAGAGAGGTGTAGGCTGAGTCTAGAGATTGGGGAGTAATTACAGAGCAGTCTTCGGACTGATTAGGATAATGAAATCACCAATAGAGCAATATGGAGAAGAGAGGGCCCAGGATGGCATCTTGGGAGACATCCATGGTTAGGGGATGGGAAATGGGTGCTGATCTAGTAAAGGAGACTAAGCAGGAGGAGCAAGAGAACCAAGAAAACAATGCCTTAAAGACCCAAGTGGGATCAGGGAATCAAACACTGCCGAGAAATCAATGAGGATAAGGAACAGAGAAAAGTATATTAAATTTTGTACATAATAGATTGCTGGCAATCTTGGAGAAAGCTGCTTCAGCTGAGTGGTGGGTTGGAAGGCAGATTTCAATGGGTTAAGAAATTAGTGGGGAGGGCAACTAGGTGGCTCAGCAGTTTCAGACACTTCCTAGCTGTGTGACCCTGGGCAAGTCACTTAAACCCCATTCTCTAGCTCTTGCCACTCTTTTGCCTTGGAACCAGTACACACTGTTGATTCTATGATGGAAGGTAAGGGTTTTAAAAATGTAAAAGAAATTAGTAAAAGGTGAGAGAGTAGAAACAGGTGCTTTTTCTAGGAGTTTGTGAAAGAGGAAAGTTACAAGTGAAGAGCTTGAGGTAATTGATGCCAGGTATATAGGACACTGGGCCTGACTGAACCTGGAGACAGAAATACTTGAGTTCAAATCTGGCCCCAGACACTTAATAGCTTTGTGACACAGTACAAGTCACAACCTCTGCCTGCCTCAGTTTCCTCAGCTATGAAATGAGGGCAATATAGTAGCACTTTCCTTCCAGAACTGTTGCAAAAATAAAATGAGATAATAATTGTAAAGTGCTTAGCATAGTACTTGGCACACAGTGGAGGCTTAATAATGCTTAAAGACTGGGGAGACATGGGAATATTCAAAATAGATTTCAATTTTTTTTGTTCTCAAGATCGCTTTAGGTGCTTAACAATTATTGAAGACCCCTCAATGGGCTTTTGTTTATATAGGTTTTAGCTATTGATATTTATCTTGTTAGAAGTGAAAATATATTAGTATTGTTATGAAAATAATTCAGACTTCTTAAACCCTTGGCAAGAATCCAAGGGAACTCCAAGGGATTCTGGTACAAAACTTTGAGAATCACTGGTGTAGAGTGTAACTTGTGGCCCACGGCCTCTAACGCGCTGGACTCACACGGACTGGACAAACCTTAAAAGATCAGTATTTCTTTTTGGCCCATTCTGTTCCCACCAAGAATTTCCCTTCAGAAACCTTCAAAGATGCTTAAGTCTGTGTTTTCTCAAATATGGGTTACAGAACCCCTCAGCTCCATGATAAGCCGTTGTGGTAATAAAAAAAAATATTGGGTAGAGGCCAGCCTTTATTTACGCCACAGAAAATGTAAAAGTCTTTTGTATAAAAGTCATAGAAGACTCAGAGATGTCTATAAAACTTTATAGAAAAACACTTAAAGCACTCACAGGAGCCAATAAACTTTCCTCTGTTCCTCAGGGAATTGAACTTTGGGTTGCCAGCTGGACAAACATGATGGCATTCTAGGGGAATTCATGTCTCCCACAGAGTTTTACTCAGCCCATTTCAGACTCGTAGTGCCACCTTGTGGTTTAGATTCCCCTCAAAGGGAAAACACACGCTGGAGCCATTGGACTGGCAGCCTTCCTCCCATTTGGGTTTCTACCATCCCAAAACTCCCAGTGATAGCTGGGAGGAAAGTATAAGTATAGAGGAGAGGTTCTATGCTTCCCTGCATTCAACAACAACCAGATGCGTTTCAAAATGTGGGAGTCACGTGTTCAGTTCTCTTTTCTAGATGGAGAAGCATGATTGAAAACTCAAGAGTAGCTCAGGAACCCCCCTTCTTGCTCTAGAAAGTCAGATTTCTGAAACCTCAACTATGGGGTTATTCTAGAGGCTAGCTTTGCCTAGAAAACACCCCTTCCCTTCCAGAAGACTAGATTATCAGATCATACTGCCCAGAAATTTTCCCCTTCCTCTAACTAGGTCCTTGAGGTCTAGGAACATTGCCATCAACTTCCCTCTTTGGGACATGTGGGCAAGCAAATGATAGCTTTTGCTATATATGGTGCTGCTGGAACTTTTGATGCTCCCCAGCTTGAAGATGCTACTGTGATCTCTAAGGCTGGGAAAGTTCACTCTCTCTAGATTCTGACCTGTGCTCCCAAAGGGAAACAGAATAGTAGAAAGCCTCAAGGAACCTGAAGTCCAGGAATTTCCCTCAAGCCACTTGAGCACACTCATGCAGCTCACCATGTTCTTCTTTAGAAAGGCAGTCATTAACAACCCCTAGAAGGTAAGAGGATAGATGGAGAGATTCCCTCCCCACCATTGGCAGCTGGAAGAAAGAAAGGCAGAAGAGAAAAAGCTGAAGGGGAAGAAGAACACAAGATAGACTGAGGGCTCTGGCATTCAGGGATGGCATTTTAAAAAAAATTTTATTATATTTTATCCCTTCCAAATTTCTTTCCTTCCTTCCTTCCTTCCTTCCTTCCTTCCTTCCTTCCTTCCTTCCTTCCTTCCTTCC
>NC_058134.1:282446497-282521874 GCF_016433145.1 Gracilinanus agilis
TTCTTCTTCTTCTTCTTCTTCTTCTTCTTCTTCTTCTTCTTCTTCTTCTTCTTCTTCTTCTTCTTCTTCTTCTTCTTCTTCTCTCTCTCTCTCTCACACACACACACACACACACACACATCTGGATTCTGATGTGGCTCCTTGGAACTTGAATACTTTCTTTTTTGGCTGCTTGCAGTATTTTTTCCCCCTTTTACCTGGAAGCTCTGGGTTTGGGGTATGATGTTACTAGAAGTTTTAACTTGAGGGTTTCTTTCAAGAGGTGACTGGTGGATTCTTTCTATTTCCACTTTGCTCTCAGGTTCTTAGAGATCTGGACCATTTTAAGATTTCTTGAAATATAATGTCGAGGTCTCCCCCCCCCTTTTTTTTGCTCATTCGGGTAGTCTAATCTTACTTTGTTTCTCTTCAAACTGTTTCCCAGGTCATTTGTTTTTGCTATGAGATATTTTACATTTTCTTCTACTTTTTCAATTTTTTGACTTCATTTTTTTTTTTTACATTTTTAAACCCTTAACTTCTGTGTATTGGCTCCTAGGTAGAAGAGTGGTAAGGGTGGGCAATGGGGGTCAAGTGACTTGCCCAGGGTCACAAAGCTGGGAAGTGTCTGAGGCCAGATTTTTTTTTTTAACCCTTGTACTTCGGTGTATTGTCTCATAGGTGGAAGAGTGGTAAGGGTGGGCAATGGGGGTCAAGTGACTTGCTCAGGGTCACACAGCTGGGAAGTGGCTGAGGCCAGATTTGAACCTAGGACCTCCTGTCTCTAGGCCTGACTCTCAATCCACTCAGCTACCCAGCTTTTGACTTCATTTTTAATATTTTTTGTTTCATGGAGTTACTGGCTTCTCTCTGGTCCATTCTGCTTAAGCAAATTTTGTCCCTCTCATGATACGCTGTTAATTTCCTTTCCAATTCTTTCTTTCATAACCCTTGTGTCTTTTCATTTTTTTTCTATGTAGCCCTCTCATTTTGTTGACAAAAACATTAAAAACATTTTTTAACTCTTGCTTCATCTCTTTCTAAGATTCCTGTTAAAACTGAATTATGCCCATATGGTATATTTCTTTGAGGCTTTGTTTGTTTAGATGGTTGGAATCATTCTCTTTGTAAGTTTTCCTGTCACCATAATGGCATTTTATGGCGGAGTTCTTTTTTGAGTTTGCGCATTCTTTCATCCCACTTTCTGACTTTGAATTTGATGTTAGGGGAGGGCTCTATTCATTTCTGAAGGGGAGGTCTAAGTTGGTCCTATTGCTACTTTCTTGAGGTATTGGTTGTTGGGTTATTTCAGGGTCTTAGACTGGAGACCTGCCAGCTTTTAGTGCTCTCAGAATGGTCTGAGGGTCAAATCTGATTACTGTCACCTTGGCCTGACTGAGCTCTGCAAAGTTCCTGACTTGAATTTGGTTCTTAGCAACAGTAGATCGCTGCTGGACTTAGCAACCATCATTAGCTAGCTGGAAAACTGCTGGATCAGAGAGACAGGTGTGGGATTACTGCTCAGGATGTTCTTATGTTTAGACTGCTAAAAGCTAGGAACTGCAAATCTGCTTTACTTTAGGGATTTGAGCTACATTGCTGCAGCTTGCTTTGGAACCTGTTCTTCTCCATAATCTGCACTAGACTGGGGGGAGAAGTGGAGGCAGAAGTTCCCCTCTCTGGATGTGGCCAAATTGGGACATTAATGCATTGCTGGTGGAGTTTTGAACTGATCCAACCATTCTGGCTGGCAATTTTACTATGCTCAAAGGGCTATAAAAGAATGCCTGTTGATCCAGCCATACCATTGTTGGGTTTGTACCCCAAAGAGATCATAGATAAACAGACTTGTACGAAAATATTTATAGCTGCACTTTTTGTGGTGGCAAAGAACTGGAAAAGGAGGGTATGTCCTTCAATTGGGGAATGGCTGAACAAATTGTGGTGTATGCTGGTGATGGAATACTATTGTGCTCAAAGGAATAATAAACTGGAGGAATTCCATGTGAACTGGAAAGACCTCCAGGAACTGATGCAGAGTGAAAGGAACAGAGCCAGAAGAACATTGTACACAGAGACCAATACACTGTGATGAAATAGAATGTAATGGACTTCTATACCAGCAGCAATGCAATGACACAGGACAGCTCTGAGGGATTTATGGTAAAGAATGCTACCCACATTCAGAGGAAGAACTACAGGAGAGGAAACAGAAGAAAAACAACTGCTTGAACACATGGGTTGAGGCAGACATGATTGGGGATGTAGACTAGAAAGCAACTATCAACAATTTGGAAATAGGTCTTGATCAATGACACATGTTAAAACCAGGGGAAATGCACATTGGCTATGGCGGGGGAGGGGGGGAGGAGAAGGGGGGGTGAAGGGGAAAGTAAGAACATGAATCATGTAACCATGATAACTTTTCTAAAAAATAAAAATTATTTTAAAAAAAGTTCCCATCTCCTTACTCGGCTCTAGGTCATATGTGACCAGAATCTGGGTGGTAGGTGGCAAAGCTGCCACTTGGCACCTGTCCTTGTTCTGGTGCCCTGGATCTAAGGGTGCCCTGTCTGTGTCTTCTTCTTGTCCTATTGCACAGTTTCTCTCCGAACTGGAATGTTCCCTTTGAACTCCTGGCTAGACCCCCATCCCCAGTGTCCCCTAACCCATCTATCTCTCCTTGGGCTAGAAAAACTCACTGGATTTCCCTGTTAGGATTCAGTTTGGTGACGTTTCTAGACCTGTTTGGAGGTGTTTTGGAGAAGAACTCACTGTACTGTTTTCTGTTACTGTGCCATCTTGGCTCTGAGATATGTTCTTCCAGGAGAAAGGATGGGAAGGACTTTATGGTCAAAGATGATTGTCTGAACAAGAGGCAGAACCATTCCTTTTCCATATAGATTCCTCAGTGAGTTTTATGGATGTAATAGTACAGTTATTGGTCCTGGAGGTCAAGGCTATAACCGATCCTTATGGGAAACTGAAGTATATGGAAGATAAGATTATTTATGTTTGAAAAGACTGATGAATTGGGAAGCCAAGGTGTTTGAAGGGATAGAAACCCTTACCTCAGATCGCTTTATAGCGATCATCTTATCGGAGCCTTATTGTCTAATTTTGCAGTTGGGGAAACTAAGGCTCAAGAAAGGTTAAGTGCCATAACTGTAGTCACAAAAATAGCAAATAATGGGGTGAAATTTGAACCCAAATCCATTACCCATCAATTGTACACTAAGGGTTGTTTGGAAGAGGAAGACTGTTAGCAACTGAACTTGGAAAATGGAGAACAACTGGGGCGTTTGTGGACAGCTTTAACATGGTACAGTCTGGACAGTAACTTGGCAGAAGGGCAGAGACTGTCTCCCTTTTGTATTTGTATCTCTGAGTGAGTAGCACACTGCTTGCCCAAGAGTGGGCCCTTAATACATTAATAACTTGATTGATGGCCTAGGACGATAGGGAGGCCTTCAAAGGAGAGGTTGCTTAGTGATCGCAGCACACAGAGCGCACCATACAAGTGGCAATGAGGCGTCAGTAGGATGGTGGTTGGAGAGAGGGAGGGAGGGAGGGTGAGAGAGAGAAGGCGGGAGGGAGAGAGGCAGCGAGAGACGGAGAGACAGAGGTGAGGATTAGGGCTGGAGAGGGGTTAAAGTAAGGGGGGATTTGGGTTAGAGAGAGGAGGAGGGTGCAGGCCATTGATGCAATTTCTTCTGGGAACAGCCAAATTTCCATGAGTACAACAAGATGGAAGGGAAAAAAGGGGCCAAAAATGAAAGGAGTGTCAGAACGATAGGTACAACAATAAACCTAGGAGCTAAAAGGTAGGCGAAAACCAGGAAGGATGGAGCAAATTTAAGATCTCGAAGTGCCCGCCCATTCGAGTCATCTATTGGTCACCCTTATGTCAATCATCCCTATTGTTTAAATAAATTGCGGAGGAAGCACGTTGTTGGGGGGCGGCATCTTCCTGTAGTTGATCTCTTTTCCAATAGGCCAGAGGCAGGCTCCGCCCTCCCTCTCTTGTCAGTTACCAGGAGGGCGTACTTCCTACGCGGACCCAGACGGCAGCTGAAAGCGGGGGCCCCACCCATTCGGGCTTTGGGTAGGTAGGGGGCGGGTCTTGTTCGCGGCTCCTCCTCCCCAATAGGCTCGGGCGACCGTCAGTCCTGGGGATAGTTGCCGAAGTGATCACGTGACAAGGCGGTGGCGTGCGGCGACCATGGCGGGAGGAATGAAAGTGGCGCCGCCGCCGCCGGTCTCTTCCAGGTCCTTGGGTTGGGGCGGCGGCACGGCCTGGTTGCGCTTGCTCCTCGGCGGCTGCCTCGTCTGCAGCACAGGTACTGCCTGGCGTGTCGGTGGCTGCAGGCTTGGTGCAGCCGCAAAGGGGAGGAGGGTGGTATTTTTAGACCGGGATCGGGTGGCTGGGCTGGTCCCCGGAGCATGGCCGTTACGTTACCCGCGAGGCCCCGCTGGGGGCGGCCGGGCAGCGGAGAAAGAGAAGAACCGATCCTGGGGCTCCCAGGCGGAAAGTGTGGGAGCCGGGGTTCGAACCCAGGGCTCTAGCTAATGGAAGAAGAAGAGAGGCTGGGAGCTCTCGGGTTCCTCCAGATTGAAATCTGTGATGTTATCAAGCATGGGCTGAATACTGGGAGAGGAGGAGGAGACTACGCAGTTGCTTCTGGAAAGCAGAAGGGAAGGTTATCCCCTCAAAACTGCCCAAGCCGAAAGCAGGGTCCCCCAGCTGTCACCGAGCCTTGAGCTGAAATGCATCTTCTCCCACGGGTGCTAGGCTCTGGCCTGGGAGGCGGAATTGACTGGAGGCTCACGTTGCATTCTGCTGGAAAGAACTCCAAATGGGGTACCTTAGGAAGCTAGCCAGGCCTCCTGGAGCCGAAGGAGAAGAGAGTAGTGATAGAGCGCCTGGGCTATCTCTCTCTAGGCAAACGCTCGGGCTTTCAAAGGCTCTTATCTGGCTTATTCCAGGTATCTCGCACTGAGCAAACCGGAGGCCAGAAAGAGAAAATGACTAAGATATTGGCAAACATTCATTAGATTGTCCTGTGGAGGAAATAGAAATATTAAAGACTAAGTTCTAACTTTAAGGAGCTTACAGTTTAATATAACAAACGTTTATCAATCATGTACAAGTCACTGCAATCCTGGGCACCTAGGACACCCCAAAAGCTATACTCTAAGGTAGAGTGTGATGGATCAGATTGGAGATCCATGCAAGGGGTCTGGGAAAATTTAAAGGGGGGGGCGAGAACACTTTGAGCTTGAGGAATTAGGGATGGCTTCATCAAAGACAGCATCTGAGCTGAACCATGAAATAGGAGAAAGATTTTAACAGATGGGATGAGGAAGTTGTGAGGGGCCTCCACTGGAGACAACTGAATCTATTACTCAATTGACAAACATATATATAGAGATGATAATTAAACCTAAGGGAATTGATGAGATCCACAAGAGAGAGAAGAGAAAGAGGACCCAGGACAGAAACTTGGGCAACATTCACGGATGGGGACATGATTTGGGAATGAGCAATAAAGGAGCCCATGAATAATTGGGTATGTAGTATGTGTATGAGGAATGAATGGTGCTGGGAAAACCCAAAGAGCAGAAAGTACCCAGGAAGATAGAGTGGTCAACACAGATGTAAAGGAGGATGGAGACTGAGAAAAGATCATCAGATTTGGTAATTAAGGCAATTTTCTTTGAGTAATGAGTTCAGAAACCAGATGCAAAGGGTGGTGGAGTGAGAACAAACCAGTGGTGTCAAACTCAAGTGAAACTGCCCATAAGGAAGTCTGCAGACCACATATTTATTTTAAAATGTAATATCTGTATTTTACTGATTTTTATTTATTCATAAAATATTTCTCAATTGTGTTTCATTCTGGTTCAGACCATCTAAGGGTTGGGAAGGGACATGCTTGACCTGGTCTAGACAGCTTTTTCTAGTAATTTAGTTGAGAAAGGGAGTAAGATACAGGATGGTAGATTAAGGGATAGTGGAGTCAGGTGAAAGTTTCATAAGGATGGGGAAGACTTGGGCATATTTGAAGGCAGTAGAGCTGAAGCCAACAAGGTAGGGGAAAGTTTAGGATAAGAGGAAGAAGAGAGGGTGATAAAGGAGAAGTTGACCAAAGAAGAGAGTTGACAGATTCAAGGTCACATGTAGAGAGAGGGTTGATGGTGGCAAAGAGAAGGGCTACCATATCAGGGGTGAGTGAGGGGTGAGCCAGCAAGAGACTTTGAGAGGGAAAGAAGGGGAGAAGAGGCCTTGATTTTCTTGGTAAGGTAAGCATTAGTCATGCAAAGTTAGGCTGGAATGGCAGTATAACCACATTGTCAAGAGCCTTAAATGATTTTTAGGGCAAGCAGCTTCTATAGAGTCAAGAGGCTGAATTAAAGAATGACTGAATGTCAAGGGAAGGGCAGGCAATGAGTGAGGCACTCTAAAAGATGTAGGAGAGCTGTCAGAGGTTGATGGGATGTGGACAAATACCCATACAAATATTCAGTACACCCAAACCATTAATACTATCTTAGTGTAAGGGATAGAACATACCCCATAAGGCGCAATAATGACAGTACTGCAAGGGAAAAATGAAAAATTAATTAAAAGCACATCAAAGCAAAGATTCACCCATGTACCTTTAGCATAATAATTTAGCCAGTCAACCCAGGCCAAAAGAACTATGCCTAGCTTCTCAAAATTAAGTGAGCTACTATAAAACAATACAACAGAACCAATTTGTATAGCAAAGTAGTGAGAAGATTTTATAGTAGAAGTGAAATGCCTCACGAACTTAATGATAGCTGATTATCCAAAATATGAATTTTAGTTCAACTGTTAGGTTTTGATCAAAGCATAATTGTAAAGCATAACTTCAACTTAAAAGCTAGTCAGAAGGGGGACAACTCTTTTGACCCAGTAAACAAACTTAGTTAGATGGTAATGACAAACATTTCTGGCCAGAAAGCTGGAGAGGTGTGTGTGTGTGTGTGTGTGTGTGTGTGTGTGTGTGTGTGTGTGTCTGGAGATGGCCTTACCTCTCAGTAACATAGACAGTAGGACTCTGAGGAGCTCCAAAAGAGAGAATGTTTGAAACAGCAGAGTAGGAGGTCAGACAGATTTGAGGAGAAGGATCTGCTGGCAGTGGTGAGAGTAACTATTAAATGGCATGAAGTTGTGGCTGGCCCAGGCAGCCTTTTGTTACTTCTTCTCACAGGCTTCCCCAGCTCCCTGAGTAGGAGACGTGGAGTATAGATGATGCTAATTGGAATATAAACATAGAAGAGTCATTGAGTGAGTGGTCACTGCCAGCTTGGGGCTTTAGGTCCTGAAGAAAGGCTACATGACACTGGAGCAGAGCTTTAGGGAACAGCATGAGCCTACAGAAAGGGGCCCAAGACTTGTTTAGGCTATTGAATAACCTTATTTGACTGAAGCATGGGGTAAGTTGGAGTATTAGATTGTGCCAGGCCAAATATTTGGGGATTGTTGGAGGTTTAGTCCAGTAACATGTTGTCACCTAGGCATTCCTTTGATAGTACTGTATGGGATGGATTAGAGTGGGGTGATTCCTTGAGAAGCTGGGAGATATGAATTGTGATTATTGCCGTACTGCTAGAGACCTGAATTATATATAGGAATGGCTGTGGGAATGGTAGGGGTGGTGAAAAAATTCAATCTTGTTACTCCTTTGCTTAAGAGACTTCAATGATTCATTTTCCTCTAGGATAAAATACAAACTCTTCAAATTGGTTTATCAAGTCCTTCCCAGTTGAGCCTCTGCCTCTTTTCAGGCTTGGTGTTTTTTTTTTGTTGTTGTTGTTGTTTGTTTGTTTTTTAATATTTTATTCCAATTACATGTAAAATCATTAAAAAAAAATTTTTTTTAGTTGTAAATTCTACCTTCCTCTCTTTCCTCCCCTTCCTTGAGAAGGTAAGCAGTTTGCTCTAGGACATCAATGGTGAACCTTTTAGAAGAGGGGGTGATGTGAGAAATGTCCTCTGGTGCCCATGGAGAGGGAGAGAGGAGCAGCCCAGCCCCAAATCCCTCTGGCTTTCTAGTAACAAACTCTGGCGAGCTCTGTGTTGGGGCAATGGCAGATGTGCCCACAGAGAGGGCTCTGAATGCTGCCTCTGGTACACATGCCGTAACTTCGCCACCATGGCTCTAGGTTCTACATGTGCAGTTATGCAAAACATATTTTTAAATTAGTCACATTATGAAAGAAAACACAGTGCCTCCCTCCAAGAAAAATAAAGTTTAAAAAAGTATGCTTTGATCTACATTCACATACCATTCTTTCTCTGGAAGTTCGAGGCATTTTTCATCATAAGTCCTTTGGATTTATTGTCTTGGATCATTGCCGAGGATAGCCAAGTCATTCACAGTTGATCATTTTTCAGTATTGTTACTGTGTTATGGTTTTTCACTTCATTTTGCATCTGTCGATATTCTTTCCTGTTCTTTCTGAAATCATTCTGTTTATCATTCCTTATAGCACAGTAGTATTCCATCACCATTGTATACCACAGTTTGTTCAGCCATTCCCCGATTGATAATGTGACTAATTTCTCTAATTAATAGTGATTTAGAGCATGTTTTCATATCACTGTGGGTAGCTTTGATTGCTAAATCCGAAAACTGCCTGTTCATATCCTTTGACCATTTCTCCACTGCAGGCTTATTTTACGTTGCCTTCTTCACCCTATCTCCATTCCAGCCAGGCAGCCCACCTCGCTGTTCCTTGAACTCAGTGTCCATCTCCTGCTTCCAGAGAGCATGACAAAGATTTCTGATAGAAATGAGAAAGGAGTTTAAGGGAATGTTATTACACTGTAAGAAATGACATTGACAGATTCAGAGAAACTTGGGGGTTTACCCAAGACCCAGATGGATGTAAAGGAAAAAAGTTGAGAGGGCCTCCTTGTAGTGGCCAGTTAAGACATCCCAAGAGGGATGTTGAATTGTGCTTCTTAGGTCTTGACAGAAGGGAAGAAGTAGAGATTCAGAAAGGGTTGCGATGTTTCTCCACACAGCAAAGTGCTTATCAGGGTGGGCTTCCCCTTTTTGGTAGAGGAGTAAGAACTGATAGGGAGCAATAAAGATTTCATTTATTTTCTAAACCTTTACCTCTTGTCTTAGTATCAATTCTAAGACAAACAAGCGACAAAGGCTAGGCAGTGGGGGGGAGGGGTTAAGTGACTTGCCCAGGGTCTCACAGCTGGGAAGTGTCTTGAGACCAGATTTAAACCCAAGTAGACAGTTTTATGTGCAGCCCTCTTTTCTGTTCTTTGTAAACTGCAGTGTTTATGGTGACATAAAAAAAACAAAAAGGAAGAAAGAGCACTCGGTGAGGCCTTCCTTGTCAGAGAGGTATTCTGAGGTGGGTGGTAGTACCATTCCTCTTCAAGGTCCTTCTCTTCCTGGTTTCCTGAGGGTCAGCCTCTCCCATTACCCCTGGTCATCTGTGCTTTCCTCTTCCCCAAACTGCCTGGGCTTACTCTCCTTTCATATGTTCTCTGCTTTGGGGGGCTGGCTCTCAGCAGCTCTGTTATGATGCCCTTTGTAACCCCCAGAGACTTGTTTGTTGTAGGTGCTAAGTCAGAGGTGGGTAGAATGGATTGGTGCTGGTGCTGGTAAAAGATAGAAGCAAGAAGACTGGGGAAGGGATGGAATATGTGAAAGCAAGAAAGGAAAGGGGGAACGTTAAATATGCCTCTGCGGTTAGAACCAGAGGTGGCAAAGAAAATGGTGATGCCATTGAAAGTGTTAGGCGAATCAGAGAGGGCAACAGTATTGATGGAGAAGACTCTTCTGCTTGTGGGGCTCTTTGGTGTTCATCATCTCATTTGGTGTTCCAAACCACCATAAGAGGGAAGGCCCACAAGGATTATGATACCCATTTTACAGATGAGGCAACAGGTTAGATCTCATCCCAGAACTAGTAAGTGGAAGAGGCAGAGGTTGAAAAAAAAAACAACCCTCCTACAAATACACTACTTTTCCCCCAGATCATGGTGCCTCAAATTGCAGTAAAGTGCATGTCCTGTGTGGTACCTTGTAGAACCTTAGCATTTGTTGGCTCAAAGGAGAATGACAGCCAACTGAGCTGGTGATACATAGTTGGGGGAAATGAACATGATTATATCAGACCTTTGGGGGTCACTGAGAGTTTTGCACACCAGTTCAGTAGCTGGCCTAGGAGCCAGATTCCAGTCTGTGGTGCAAGGGAAGTTGGACCTGAGTGTCTTGATTGCTTTCTGGCACACAGGCCAGCTGTTTGGAGAAGGACAAAACAGTTCCTTGGGTGGAGGAAAGAGGGGAAAGCTTTTGTTTGTCATTTGTTTTCAGGGCACTCTGTGCCAATTCTGGGCATCGTGCCAGCTTTTCTCTGTAAACACTAAAGAGTGAACTGTGGACCAGCCTGAGTTAGCAGAGTTTCCGGCCATAGCCTGTGTGGTGAGCATTTCCAAATATTGGCTCCCTTAGGCTTCCTTGGCACCTTTGCTCTCCTGACCTGCAGAAGCAGGCAAATGCTGATTTCTGGAGGATGCTGTGTTGGGGAGGGGTCTTCCTAACTCCTTCCCAACCCCCCAATTGGGGCTGGTGAGAGCCTTTGGCAAATGGAGACTAGATTTTATATAGAGAGCCAGCTCTCTATATTTTTGGGGGTCCTGAGTGGTGTTTAATGGCGTCGGATTGAAAAGACAGGAAACAGAAACTGAGAACAGCCAGACTAATTGTTTAGCTCATAGCTGCTCCAACTTCATGGAGTTCTTGAGTTTATTTTATACTGGTTTCAAACAAAGAATACAAAGAAAGAGTCATAGCTATGAAGGGGTTACAAGTCATACACAACCCATTAAAGTCTAAAAAGTAGAGATATAGGTACAAGGACAAGGACCAAATTCCAACCACCAATTAGTAGGGGGTTAATTCTGGGAGCAGAAACATATTTCATGGAGATTTTTACTAATTGCGTTCTGCCTTGATTTACAGGATTGCACCTGGTCAGATAAGGTCTTGTTTGGCCTTGTCTGTGTCCAGTCTTGACTATCTAAGTAATATATATATTTTTTTTATTTTAAACAAGAAGTTTATTTAAACAACAAGATGTTTGACTTGAAGGGGAAACTATCTAGGATCATTTTCTTTATAGTAATTTATCCCTACTGAGAGACAGAGATTGCCCTACATGTAACAGCTACGTACAAAAAAGTTATAAAATCGTCCTTGGTTTTACAATGATAAAAGAAAAACATTAAAATTATCCAATCAAACAAGGTATGCAAGGATTTTTTTTGTGGGTTTTTTTTTTGTTGTTGTTAAACAGTGAGAGCAAAATAACTTACTGGAATATAAAGATAAAAGTTGAATGAGCATGCCACTAATGGAGAATAGGGATATTTTCACAGAACCAGTTTGTTTTTCCCCCTCCCCATCTCCATTTGATGTTGATCAAAACATACCATCAGCCATTTAGTTAAAAAAAAAAAATACGCATTATGCCTGTGCACATACACCAGTTACTTTATGTACAATAAAGGAATGGGGGAAGGGAATCAAAGAAGAGAGAAAACTATACTGCAGTAGTCAGGATGTGAAGGAACCAAATCTTGGTTTTCTAATTGTGAATGTATTGTTTTCCTTGGGAGCACAGTTCTGGAGTAGAGTTGCAGGTTCTCTTTTTAGTAAATGCCTCCTGTCTGCTGCTGGAATACATCAATTGTATCTTCATCCTCCATTTCCAACTGTGCAGGTGTATCTGTTTCATTGATTGGCTGCCCATCAAATCGGAATCTGATCTGCCTCATTGACAAACCCTGTCGTTCACAATAGGCTTTCATTAGTTTACTAAGTGGTGTGTGCCTCTTAATCTTAAACTGCACCACCGGACTATCTTGCCCTGCCACCTTCAAATTAATGTGGTCGTTGTTTTCAGTCTTGACTCCTTCCTTCGGCTTTTCGTCGGCCATGGCGAGTCCGGGGGTCTCCTCAGCCGCCGCTTCACAAAAGAGGCACCAGGATGGTCCGCTCCAAGGGAATGGGGGTAGAAGCAGTAGTGGCAGGAGCAGGAGCAAAAGAAGAATGAGAAGGAAGATGATGGTGATGATGATAGTGAGGACGAAGAAGAGAAGGAGAAGGACAAGGAGAAGGAGTAGGAGGTGAAGGAGGAGGAAGAGGAAGAGAAGGAGGAGGAGGCAGCGGTGGAGGGACTCTAAGTAATATATTTTTTAGAGTTCAGGCTTCTTAATTATCAAGGAGAGAAATTGTTAACTCAGTAGCTGCTGGTCTGCTAAGGACTCAAAGCTTTCCAATAAGAATATTGAGAAAAGGTGGGGATCTAAAAATGAGTCAAAAGAGGAGTCTCAGATTTTTTCCTTAGATGGCCCATTCGGTCTGCTACCTGAAATGTAGTGCAGAAAAATCATACACACAGTTTTACTTGCCGATGATTTTGTAATGGATCCAGATAAAACATCTATTACAAACTCTTTTTCTCTAAATGACTCCCAATAGCCTCTTGGAGGGGTCAAGTTGTTTTTGGATTAACCAACCTGCTGGTACCAGAGCTTTTCAGGGCTTAGGTGACCAGGACCAAATACAAAGACTGCCTCAGCCTGGATTGGTCACGTAGGGAATCCAGATAACAGGCCCTATCCTGACCCTATTTCTCCAATTGGCTCTCTACAATTTTAAAGGGATGGTTTAATTTTGCAGTTTCTCTTTCTTATGCCCACAGGCATACATTTTCCTCAGGGCGGCTATGCCATCTAAGGGCTTTTGAAAAAGCTAGTTTAGAGACAAATGGAGCTTCTCTTGACCTAATGCTTTTCAAAAGGCCTGATGCCATTGCCACATGTTATTTTTATCTTCACTCTTGAGAATATCAGTGGGTTTTAAAATGTGTAAAATTTTTTTAGACACTTACCTTCTATCAATACTAAGTATTGTTCCCAAAGCAGAAGAGCAGTAAGGACTAGGCACTGGGGTCCTTACTGCTCTTCTGCTTTGGGAACAATACTTAGTATTGATAGAAGGTAAGGCACTGGGGATTAAGTGACTTGCCCAGTGTCACACAACTAGTAGGTACCTTAAAGTTAGATTTGAATCTAGGACTTTCCATCTCTAGCTCAGACTCTCTATTCACTGAGCCACCTAGTTGTTCCTCGAGTGTGCAACTCTGACATTTCGTGGTGCAATAGGAGAGAAAGGGGGTGAATCCAAAAGGATTTTGGATGAGCTTTAGTTAATAGGTGTGCATGCCGCTCAAGGCTTTAATGAATTGACTGAAAAGGATTTAAAGTAAATTATTATAGCTATTGGTCTTGTGCCTGACATTACTCTTTATTTTTTAATGTTACCGAATAGTTCTCTTGGGCAATTAAGTTACTGTGTAGACCAGGGTACATTTGTAAGTGGTTTGCTGTTGGCCTGTGTAGCTTCAGGATTCACTTCCCAGAATCACTCGGCCCTGAGATGTGTACGTGGGCTGCTGTTCCCTCAGTAGATATAGCTACACGGGCTTTGCATCAGCAAACAGAATGGACAAGGTTTGGGGAGAATTGCATCTTAATTCCTTTTCCCCGTGTTTATAATCCATGTCCCTACATCCTCAGAAAAACGCTTTTGCCCCCCCAGTGCTTGCCGAATGGCTCCTTTCAAAGGACCATTTCTTGAGGTTTCTGAACGAGGCGCTGCTGCTGGCTGGAGATGGGAAGGAAGGGAAGCCTGGGAGGAGTAAGTGGGGAGGTTGTTTCACACGGAGCGCAATGGCCATCTTTGAGTACCAAATCGACTGAGATTTCCCTAAGGAACCCGAGTTGTTAAATGAAGGAGAACAGAAGCAGATATAACAATTAGCTTCTCCTAAGCTCTTTGGGATGAAACAGAAAGGCTGAAAAACTGAACTGCATTAAAATCAATGGCTACTGCCTTCTTGTAAGTACAGAAATTTTGCTAGTTTCCACATTGTTTCTGAGTTAACGGTATTTGTCTGAAATTGTAATGTTTACAAAGCCAGACTTGTCAAAGCTTTCTGTCCTTTAATCTGTTTGCCATCCCTTATGAAATACAAGCTTCAAGAAAAAATTAAGGAATGATTTGAATGTTTATCTGTTGCTATGCCTAAACATTTTCTTTTCCTCTCTTTCTGCTTAAAGCCGGAATCGAAGTCCAAGTGGTAATGCTTCAGGAATCCCAGTTTTATTATGAGACTAGTAGCCAGCAGTTCTGTTATAAGAACACCCTTGTTCCAAGGTGGCATGAATTATGGACCCGAGTGATGGTAAGCTACCTGCAGACCTTTGGAGGTGTCATCGCCGTGCAGATAGTCAAGGCTCTGTATTTGTGTAGGCCTCTGGGAAAAGGAATTAATTTCTGATAACCTTTTCAGTATCACCCTACATCCCACTACTAATTAGTTCTTATTGACTACCCCACTTGACTCCTCACTCCTGGGGGCTGGGAGTTGTTATAGTTACTTATTGTGGGGGGAATCCAAAAGAAATGTGAAGAGGTGGTCCTCGCTCTTGGGGCACATAGAAGCATCCATACTCCTTAATGTTTCCTTGTGTCATATTTCCTCTGTCTCAAGGAGGCCTTGCCATGGCAGGATAAAGAGATCTGTGAAATGGGGAAGGGGTGGGCAGGCGCCTGCACCCTCCTACCCACCCCTTCCCCATTTCACAGATCTCTTTATTTTGTTGAGCTGGAGATTCTTTGTGTGTCCACACTGTTATAATCACCTTTGATTTGCTGCTCCTTATTCTGTTTTGATTTCACACAAGTGTAATTTTCATAAACACACCGAGTCCAGGATGTCCCCTCAGAAGAGTTATTTTGGTCATTTATCCCATAACACTATCAAGTCAGCCGGCACCCAATGCATCTGGCTCTAATAGTGATTGAACAAAATGAGGCCTTTTGGAAACGGGTGCCTGTTCCTTCCACTTCAGCTCACTCTTACTGCTGCTGAGTGGAGCAGCTTATGATGGCATTAGTCATGGGGGGATGATTAAGGTGATTTGCTGGCTGGGCTTTTTTTAATCTAGTTTTCTTTATTTTATTGTTTGATGCCGAGTGTGTGTGACCAGCGTGTCCCCGGAATCAGTGATTTGTGGCAGACAGTGAGGAGAATCTCTCCCCACCCATTGGAAGCATTTT
Source organism: Gracilinanus agilis (assembly GCF_016433145.1). Lineage (NCBI taxonomy): Eukaryota > Metazoa > Chordata > Mammalia > Didelphimorphia > Didelphidae > Gracilinanus > Gracilinanus agilis. The sequence continues at coordinate 282,461,665 of NC_058134.1, forward strand.
CTGGTTTCCAGGCCCTGGCTGAACCTGCCAATTTGCTTAATGCTCTTGCCCTGGGTTTTGTAAAATCTCTTGTAAATAGTCATATTGATGACTCCTTCAATTTGAAAGAGTCTTTTCTCTGTAACTAATGGTGGCTCCAGAGACACTGTAATAGCGAGTTAGTCTGTTCCACGTTATTACACATAAAAAACATTCTTTGTCCAGTTTCTTTTCATTTCTGTATCTTTGAACACTTCTGATTAGTCTTGTGGTGCTGGGAGTTTAATATTGTGTCTGCATTTGTAGACACTGGGAATTCACCTGCCCTTCTCTTTCTTGCCCCCAACCCCTCGGACTTCAGATCCGGGTGAACAGTTCCAGGGTAGTGAGAGTCACCCAAGTGGAAAATGAAGAAAAACTGAAGGAGCTCGAGCAGTTCAGCCTTTGGAACTTGTTCTCCTCCTTCCTGAAGGAGAAGCTGAACGACACCTACGTCAACGTGGACCTCTACAGCACCAAGGTCTGCCTCAAGGTGGAGGTCCTGGAAAAAGACACACAGTACAGCATCAGTCTGGCCCGAAGTAAGTGTTCCCTGGCACGTCCGGGGGCCGGGGCAGAGGCAGCTCGGACCTCGGCCTGGAGTCAAGGCTCCGCTGGTGATCAGCAGGCTCAGGACCCCCCCTCCAGTGCTGCTCGGCGAGTTAAGCTACGAGAATGCCTCGGCTCCTTGGCCGCTGCGCTTTGTGGCTGTTTATTAGATCAGAGAGGGCTCTGTAAAATGTTTAAAGTCGCTTTTTGTCGGAATCTTTTGTTTTTACGTCATTGGCGTTTCCCATCATGATCCTCCTCAGAGAGCTCCTTTCTAACAAATGAGAAAAGAAGGGAAGAAACAGTTTAGCTAAGTGAGCCAGCACACTGAAAAAGGCAAATGTTCTCTGCAGGACTTGACCCCTGGGCTTCCCCAGTTGGGCAGAGGAGCTGGGGTTGGGGGCTGCCTCCTCGGCCAGGCGGGGGAAGATCTGCGCCCTGGCTGTCAGGATCCACTTCTGATGTGCTCCCTGCTATTCAGGCCACATCAGAAAGATTGGCATGCTTCCTGCTCTCTGGGTTTTGCCATCCGAAGTAGGTATAGTGAAGTGTTTAAGCATCAAGAGGGAAAGAATAGATGCTTAGAAAGAAACAAAGGTAGGTTTTAAGACTCAAATCGTGGGGGCAGCTGGGTGGCTCGATGGATTGAGATCCAGGCCTAGAGAAGGGAGGTCCTGGGTTCAAATCTAGCCTCAGACACTTCCTAGCTGTGTGACCCTGGACAAGTCATTTGACCCCCATTGGCTACCCTGACCACTCTTCTGCCTTGGAGCCAATACATGGCATTGAGTCTAAGACAGAAGGTAAGGTTTAAAAAAAAAAATGGCACCGTGTGTGCCTGAGAGGTGCCCTCTGCAGGAGGGGATGCACTGCTGCCTCTGGCCCTGCCAACCCGTCCTGAAGAGCCCTGACTCTGACCTGCGGGGGGCCGCTCAGGCTTCTCCAGGGTGCTGCTCAGCACTCCCCTCAGTGAGGAGCAGCGTCGGGGCCTGGAGTCAGGAGTCTGGCCTTAGACAAGCTTGTCCCCTGTGGGGCGCCAGGCCTCGGCGCTCCTCAGGAGAACGGGGATAGCGACAGGCTTGCCCGAAGGGGCGTGGGGAGGGCCACCTGAAAGCATGCTTCCTGCCTCCGGGACTTAAGCTTCTGTTTACATGGGTTGTTTTGGATCTCCTTTATTGGCTCAACGTCACCTTGTTCTGTGTATTCCCTTAGACAGTCAGGCTTTCTTTTAAGTATATGTTTATTTTTTTCCCCCAGGATTTGACCCCAAACTCTTCCTAGTTTTCCTCCTTGGACTTTTGCTTTTCTTTTGTGGGGACTTATTAAGCAGGTAGGTTGCCCTTCAGCGAATGCAGCTCTGCTGGGCTCAAAACTAAATTGCTTTGCTATTTCCATAAAAACCATAAACACGTTCATTCCTAATCTATTTGGCTAGCCTCTGCCCGGGATGGGGAAATCATCCATTTTCTAGTGCGAGGTTTTTATTTGTCTTGTGTTCAGTGAGATTGCCAACAACGTAACTTCTTGATCGATTTGGCCGTTATGATATTCATCTACGGCGAAGGAGATGGATGATGGGAGAGCCCTCAGAAATCATCTTTTGTAAGAAAAATACATCTTTTGTATGTGATGATGTTCTGAGTGCTGGGGAGGCTGTTGGGTACACTCCCAGGAACTTAACTTCATAGTACTTTCTATAGTACTTTGTATCAGCAGAGAGACTTTGCAGCTAATTAATAAACTGATTAAAGATGAAAGTAATTAGTGATCATTTATACGGTAGGGATTCATGTTCATAAATAGGTTACTTCCACCAGTTTCTTAGTAGATGGTTTAATGAGGGTTTATCCAGTCCAACCTTCCCCTCCATGTGGGAATCCCTTCTATGATATCCCTGCCAGTCTTTCTTTGGAAGCTGGTGGTGACCGAGAACTTGAAGAGGGCTGTTGAGCAGAAAGAGTTCTGAAAGAGCCATTGGGAAGACCTAGTCCTGGCTCTGACCCTGGGCAAGGCCACTCACTGTGGGACCCTCTTCCCTCCTCTGAGAGTGGGTACTTTGCCTGCCCGTTCTTATGAGCAAGATTATTGCCAAATCCAGGTGAGGACAGGAGCACAAGCGATGAGACCCAGGCCCCACTGCTTTGGGCTAGGCCTCTGGCCTGAGAGGCCTGAGAGGCATGTTTGGGCCACCTGTTCGCCCCTTTCCCTCTTTGTTTTCATCCTCTTGTCATCGAATTTATGGCACCCATTCAGTTCAATTCCAGAAACATCTGTTAAGTGCCCCCCATATATATATACACTCTTCTGAGTAAGCCTGGGGACACAGAGGCAGAAATGAGCCAGGCCCCACTCTGGAGAAGGTTACGATCTGTAGGGATATAAACTGTCCATAGAGAAGTAAATCAAGATCCAGAGTGATTTTTAAGAGAGATAGAGGGAGAGACAGAGCGAAGGAGACAGAGAGAGACAGGCAGAGACAGAGAGAGTAAAAGAGACAGGCAGAGACAGACAGATAGAGACAGAGTGAAGGAGACAGAGAGACAGAGAGGGAGAGACCGACAAAGACAGAGAGAGAGAGAGAGAGACAGAGAGACAGAGTGGAGACAGAGACAGAGAGGGAAAGACAGACAGACAGAGACAGAGAGAGGGGGAGACAGACACAGACAGACAGAGGGAGAGAGATAGAGCAATTTCTCCTAAATGTTTTCATATTCTATAGGGGATGATGTGTACCAGTAACCACATTTAACAGCTACAGAGACTAATTGATCTAGGGAACTGACCCTTTATGCAGAAAATAAACTTGAATCGTGTCTTGAAATCATTCTCTGTCTGCAGAAGTCAGATTTTCTACTACTCCACTGGGATGAGCCTGGGGATTTTGGCCTCTCTGCTCATTGCAATTTTCCTGATGTCCAGGTTCATGCCCAAGGTAGGTAGCTCAAAGGCTCTGGGCTTCGGGTTTATTTCAAAAGCCATCTTAGAAAATGGGAATTGGGGGTTGAATAACCTTGTCCAGAAGGTATTTATATGTGATTGAACCAAATGGCTGTCAGATTTGTTTTCGTGTCTCATGGGGGCTCAGCAGGGGATGGTGGTGTCCCAGCTGTTGCTTGTGCAGCCGCGCTCTTGGTAAATTTTTCTGAAGCCCTTTTACATGCAGCTCTTTCTGAGAGCAGCAGGGCTCAGCGACCCTTTGCTGGGGCTGGGTCTCATCATTTCATTTTTACATGTCCCAGTTCTGGTCTAGCAGGCCTTGCGGTAACTTCTGGCTTTCCCTCCTACTCTAGAAAAGTCCCATCTACATCATCCTCGTTGGAGGCTGGTCCTTTTCCCTGTACCTCATACAGCTGGCTTTAAAGAACTTACAAACCATCTGCAGGTTTTACTGGCACTACCTTCTGAGTAAGTGTTCTGGCGTGCTCTTCTCTTGCACCTGTGTGGGTTCTGGGCTTTGTGTCTTAGCCCCAACGTCCGCTGGGTCTATTTGATTATCCGCCTGGCTTAAATTAAAGTGCCTCTAGGCACAGAGTTCGAGCTTGTTTCATTGGCATTATAGATGTATTTTTACACTTCTAATGGCTTTATGAATATAATCATTTTAAGTTTATTAAAGAGGAAAGTATCCGAAGAACCGGGTACTGGATTAATTTTTAAAGAAAAGAACAGACAAATAATCACCCTCAAATTTCTCGTGTTGGGGAAGAAATTGAGATTTTCATAGATTGGGTTTCCTGAAAGTAGGGGACGGTGGTCAGCTCACCCTTTGGGGGAGGATAAAGAGTGGCCGGTGGTCTCCCTCAGGAACGAGGAGGAGGTGGTTAGCACCTTCGCCGTGGTGGGTTCAGCCACCGTCCGCAGCATCCTCTCCGCGGCGGGTGTAGGCGTGGCGCCTCACCGTGTCCCTCGGCCCTTCCCCAGGTTACGTGCTCGTCGTGGGCTTCGTGAGCTTCGGCGTGTGCTACAAGTACGGCCCGCTGGAGAACGAGCGCAGCATCAACCTGCTCACGTGGGGCCTGCAGCTGACGGGGCTGCTGCTCATGTACTCGGGCGTCCAGATCCGGCAGATCGCCTGCGCGCTCATCCTCCTCGCCGTCTGCACCAAGAACCTCGAGTACCCCGTCCAGTGGCTCTACAGCACCTACAGGTGACTAGCGCAGCCCAGCCTTCCCTCTCGCCTTCCTCACTCACTCCTGAGGCTCTTCAGAAAGCACAGATTCCATTCGGCTTGGGTGGCCTCGCTCGTTCCGGGCCACTAGGTGGTGCAAGAGGCAGCGCCGTGGCGCTCCCCCCCCAGTGTGGCCGGGGAGGCTCTGCAAAGGGGAAGGACGAGCCCGACCCTCGGTGCCATGAAGGGAGGAGAGAGGAAGGCCGGAGGCCCGGACGGGCGCCATTAATCTCTCGGCTGTTATTTTGGCGAGCACAGAAAGGTGCGTAAGGTGGCGGAAAAGCCGACCCCCCCTCGCCTCCTGACGGAAGAAGAGTACCGGATCCAGGGGGAGGTGGAGACCCGCAAGGCCCTCGAGGAGCTCCGAGGCTACTGCACCAGCCCCGAGTTTTCTGCGTGGAAGGCCGTGTCTCGGATCCAGTCTCCCAAAAGGTACCGCAGCCGGTGCTGGGGCCTCAGTCAGGCGACCCGGAGTGCTAACACCACGTCCTTGTGATCTGTTGGATGGTGTGGGCGGCTCCCCCAGGCCCAGGCCCAGGCCTACCCCTAGGCTCAGGCTCAGCCCGAGGCCCAGGCCTACCCCGAGGCCCAGGCTCACCCCGAGGCTCAAGCTCAGCCCGAGGCCCAGGCTCAGCCCGAGGCCCAGGCTCAGCCCGAGGCCCAGGCTCAGCCCGAGGCCCAGGCTCACCCTGAGGCCCAGGCTCACCCCGAGGCGCTGCTCCCTAATCTCTTCTCAGAGCCCGGATGAGTGCCCGAGGCAGCGGGCCCCTTCCCCGTGCTCCCGACTCTTCCTTGTGTTACAGGTTTGCCGACTTCGTGGAAGGATCTTCTCACCTCACACCGAGCGAAGTTTCCGTCCACGAGCAGGAGTACGGCCTCGGGAGCAGTTTTGCGGAGGACGAAATCTTTGCGGACGTGTCCTTTGAGGAGGACGAGGAGGAGGACATGGTGTGCCGCTCGCTCGTGCAGAACCATTTAGTGTCTTAGGGGCCGCCTGGGTCTTCTCACACAGACTGAACCCTTCCAGAGCCCTCGCACCCGGCGCGTGTGTCCGAGGGTCTCCTGAGGCCAGCCCGAGAAGCCGCAGAGACGCCTCTTCGGAGAGCCCGATGGGCCTCTTTCTGAACGCTGCCGGGGTGTGAGGACACGGGAAGCTGGGCCGTGTGGGCCGACCGAAGCACATGGGCGCGCCGCGCTCCTCACGCGAATGCTTTCCTGGCCCGGCATCTGGTTGGGGCCCCTCGCGGCGCCCTCGTGGGTGGTTGGCCGGAGCCCCGCTGGTCAGCGCGAGTGCACAAATGTCTTAGAGAGGCCGGGCAGAGCTTCCCCTTCTCTGGGGCTTCCCGTGTCCCTGCTTTGGTTCCGATGGCTTCACGATGACGTTTTATTGGGCCTTTGGAGGAGAACTTGCATTGCTCCCTCTTGATCTTTGACTGAACTACTTTACAATTAAATACGTTCCTGCTTCCACGTGGCCAGAATCCTTGGATCACACTGTTGTCCTTGTCAGCCATTTTAGTCTCAAGAGTGAGAGGTTCTGCTCATAAGACTTTCGGGGCTCCTTGTGGAACGCGGCACGTCAGCGAATAGTGCCCCCATTTCACTCCCTCCACTTGTTCCCCGTTCCGGGAGTGGCTCCTGCTTTACCCTTGAAGTGCTCACAGCTCAGTCTGGTTGGTTTTTTCCCAGAAAAGCCACTTGGCTTCGTCTGGGCCGGTTGGAGTGGGATCATTGGTGTCATTTTGTTCTGAAAACTTGCATCCTTTTCCCCCACAAATTCCCCCTGTATGCACTCAGGGACCCCCCTGCCTTGGAGTGGCCAGAGAAACCAGGCAGTGTGTCTGTCCCCTCTTCCTCTTTCTGTCTAGTTCCCTCCTCTGCACCCCGTTAATCCAGGGGGCCAGTGGGAGAGGCATCCTAGGATATGGTCTTCTCAGAGCAGGATTTTTCTGCCGTGTGCCTCTGAGATGGGGACATGGGGATGAGGAAGTAGTTTTAGGGCTCCCAGGAAAAGCTTCCGGATCGTTATTCAGCTGCCTGGCGTTGAAGGGAGCAGCCCATTCAGCTTTGGGGTGTCCCCTCATTGCCCTCGAAGGAATGGAGGCGTTTCAGGGATCCTCGCTCGTGCCTGTGTGTGGCTCCAGCTGGTCACTGGCCAGTTGGGGGCTGCCCTTCCCCCCCCCCCCCAGCAATGGGTTCAGAGAAAAGCCTTCCATCCTGAGTCGGGGGGCCAAGCTGCCAAGTGCCTTTTTCTTGTCCGACTTGCCTTGATTTCCTTCAGGAGCCTCTTGAAAGTGCCCTTCGCTTAGAGAAGAGAATTGGTCAGAACAGCTTCCTGAGGTGGCAGCTTCCCAGAGCCCCCCCATCCCACTGGGAGCAGGAGAAAGCCCTGGAGACGCCCCCCCAAACGGCCTCTTGGCATGGACTCTGAAATCCTTCTGAGACTGCCCTCTGGGCGGGCAGCAGTGGGGAAACAAGCGGTGGAGGAGCGCTGTGGCCGGCGGCACCCCCAAACTCGGAAGAACCCCCAGGTGTCCTCAGTAATCCCAGGCTGGGCGGTCATCCCCGGGCAAGGGAAGGGGGCAACCCCCCAAACCCCCCAGAAGATGCGAGTGCTTGTTGGATAGGAAGGGGAGACGGGTGTGAGAGGGGCATTTCTGGGGGGCCCTTCCAGCCCTGCCTGAGGGCTGCTTCTCTGGGAGAGAGAGAGGAACGGGGTGCTCCCTTTTTCCTACAGACATGTTAGACAGCTCCTTTGGGGGCCCTGCGTGGGCCCCATAGATGTGTCCGCTCCTAAACAAAGCTCCCTTTTGGAGTTGGTGTTCGGTAGAGGAGACTGAGGAGACCCGTCGGCGCGCTGTGCCCGAGCCGGGCGAGGGACTCCCTCCAGAAAGGTGCTCCTGGCAGGGAAGTGGGGGGGGCACGACCGCGTCTGACCGCTGAAGCCCCAGACAGACCTCGAGCTCCTGTGTGTGGCCAGGCCCGGCTCAGGCTCCTCCTCGGGTTCCCCCAGCTGCTGCGGCCCGGGCTGAAGAGACAGCTGGGCGCCTGCCTCCGGCTTCCAGACGGCTTTCATCCAGGAGGATGGAGGGGACGGCTAGAGAGCGGCCCAACAGCGGAGCTGCGTGGGGAAGAGGCCTGGCCGCTGCCATCGCCGTGGGACCCCTTCCCCAACCTCATCAGGACCCCCGGCCGCCGCTTTAATCCCACCAAAAAAATGTCCAATCTCCAGCCAGATCCTTCCCTGTATCCTTAGCACCACCAATGACCCTTTGGATTGATCCCAGGCCCCCACCCCACCCCGACCCAAATCAGAGAGAGAGAGAGAGAGAGAGAGAGAGAGAAAGAGAGAGAGAGAGAGAGTGTGTGTGTGTGTGTGTGTGTGTGTGTGTGTGTGTGTGTGTGTGTGTGTGTGTGTGTGTGCAATCTGAACAGCCTGGATGTATGAAGGAACCAGAGACAACCTTCCAAAGGCTGAGGACCTCCCTGGGCCTATGCAGACCAGCCGGAGGGCAGAGGCCCAGGCAGAATGGGAGGAAGAGAGGGAATGTGGTGGCCTTTAGGGCTCCTTCAGGGCTCCCTTCTGGCTGGATGGCCCTCGGGCGGGCAGAGAACACCCCGGAAAGCCCACAGCAGGACTTGTGTCTGCACGTCCTGCCAGCGCTGAACCAAGGAATAAAGCTACCAAAGAGACGCTCCGGCAGGCTCTCGCCTCTGGCTTTGCAGGAAGCGGAGGGAACGCGCTGTGCGAGGAAGTCTTGGCTCTCCAGCATCAATATGGGGTCAGAGTCGGCTTGCTTTTAGTTAGGTTCCAGTTCCTAATGGGGAAGCATTTCACATTTTACAAGGGTTGCTCACTTCTGAGTGTTCAATCATTCAACAAACATTCAAGGGTCAGCTAGCTGGCCTGGAGTCAGGAGGACCTGGGTTCAAATTTGTCCTCAGATACTTTCTAGCTGGGTGGCCCTGGGCTAGTCACTTAACCTCCATTGCCTCGCCCTTGCTGCTCTTCTGTCTTGGAATCGAAACTCAGTATTGATCCTAAGACAGAAGGTAAGGGTTTAAAAAAAAAACAAAACATTTATTGAGCACTGACTGTGTACGGAGTATTGTGCTGGGTGCTGGAGTTGTTAGGAAGCTCTGCCATCGTTCTAGGAGTGAGCTAGCATCTATGCGACACTACACCCTGCCCCCCGCCCCATAGCAGACGGGGGTCCTTGGCCTCGCCTTCCTCTGCGACAAGTCTGAAGATGGGGACGCTGTGTTGCGTCCCTCCCAGGAAATGTTACTCGTGTTAAAACTCCATTTTGGGTCAAGCCAGTCCTTACCCAAGAGAGCCATTCAGTCTAAGCCCTGCTCGTCTTGGAGTAGAGCTGGGCCGCCATGTGCCTTGGGAATGGAGGGAGGGAAGGGGCAGGATTGGCCGGCAGGCTTTGCCTCGAGGCTCGCCTTTTTTAAAATAACAGTGTTTCTGTCCTCTGTTTGGAATATCTTTGTAGCCTCCCTTCAACCTTCTCCCCCTTTTAAAAACAAAAATGGTTTCAATCGCTTGATCTTGGTCATGTAGCTTGTAAAAAGTTTTAATAAAGTTTTACTCACTGCACGGTTCCCTCTTTTCTGGGTCTTTCACCCTCCCTGGGATTGACTTCCATCCTCTTTCTGGTTGGCCAGTCTCAGCTTTGATGACTCGTCCGTTTCCCTTTCTACAACTTGGCCCAGAATTTGGAGGTGGCACCCCGGCTGGACTGGATAGTCTCAGAAGGCCCGATCAGGAGGCAGAATAGCCGGGATCATCGGGTCACTGACGAAGGTGAGGAGAGTTGAACCCTGGCTGTCCCTCGGAGCCCTTCCAGCTTGGCCACTAGCCCTTTCTTTTTTGGCAGGGTGTTTCCACCCTGGGCCCCCTTTGTTCACAGAATGGAGGCTCGACATGGGTTTAAGCCAAGCAGGATCTGAGGAAAACTTTGGGAGAGGGCAGGCCAGGTCGCCACGAGCGCGAGGCGCCATCAAGTAAGAGACCCAATTTTTACCCAGACCTACTGTCTGAAGCAGCCGTCTGAGAACTCATTTCCACTATATTTATTGACTATTTTCTTAGCACCAGGATCCTTTTCACCGTATTCTCTTTCAAGTATTTGCATAGATTATGTCTCTCCATTCTTCCCAGCTTTTTAGACTCCATGGAAATAAATTGGCCATTTTTAAAGAGAGTGGGAGGACAAGAAAAAAAAAGGTATTCAGTCTCTATGCAAGTTTATGTAAATTACTAAACAGTGATGGGACTGGCACCGCCACCCCCTCTGCTTCCTCAAGCAAAATCTGGGGGGCTGGAGAAGCGGCTTAGCATCTTTTCCAAGGTTTCCCCAAATAACTTCCCTCCCCAAATGGCTTTGGCCAGGGACAGGGGAAACAGAGGCAGAATTTCTAAATATGGCACAGGCATTGGTATTTCTGTTCCTTTTTGTCCCAGGAAAAAGGATAAAATATGGCAAGAGCTTGTGGGGAACTTATAAGAAGTGTTTAGAAGCGGAGAAAGGGTTTGAAAAGCAGATGAGCAGCTCAGGTCAGCCTGTGGCCAGTTTCCCAGCTTTAATGACATCCATTTCCCTTTCTGTGACTCCCATCTTTCAGGTCTTGGCCCAGAATTTGGAGGTGTCCACCCCAAGGGGCCTGGAAAGATTCTTGGAATGCCCAGTTATTAGGTAGGGATTTAAGGAGGTTCCTCCTCCCCCAATAGAGTTTTCTTTAGAAGCAAATGACCCCAGGAAGGTTAATGAGCTTATTGATCACACATGGACTAGATTAATCAAATCTCTCCTCCCAGCACCAAACCTGCGCTTGAGTCTAGCAGTGTCCCAACCTGGAGAAGTCGGTCTCTTTACCTGTACAATGACACGCAGACTTGTGAGGAAAACACTATGAACAACGCATACAAATGAACTGTTGGCGGAGATAAGCTGCAGTGAATAGATGGGTCTTTAGATTGGCCAGGGAGGAAGGGAGAGAAGCTTGTAGCCCGCAGTCCCTGGATGGGATGGGAATGGGGGGATGCTAATACTGGGGTGTTCTGCCCGAACTGAGGTCCATTTCGGGGGAAGGGATGGTACAGGGACAAGTGACCAACAGACATTTAATTTTGCTTAGAACTAGCCTCCGCCTCTACCCCTCATGCACTTTTGGACACTTCCTCTCCTCAGTTTTCCTGTATTATTACTTTCTTGCTCAGGGAAGCTCACTGGTGAAGTGGATAGGGCCCCAGGCTTGGAATAAGGAAGACTCATCTTCATGAGTTCGAATCTGGCTTCAGACACTTCCTAGCTGTGTGACCCTGAGTAAGTCACTTAACCCCGTTGGCTCAGTTTCCTCACCTGTAAAATAAGCTGGAGAATGAAATGGCCAACCATTCCAGTGTCTTTACCGAGAAAACCCCAAAATGGGGTCACAAAGAGTCAAACATGACTGAGAACAACTGAACAAAATTATTCTCTTGCAGTAAATTAATTTCCTCAGCAGAAGATGACCAACCTCACTGTGGCGAAGAAACATCTACCCTCAGGCTTAACATTCGTGATTAGAGTTTTCAGGTGGGGCCCCAGCAATGCTCACTTCCACTCCCGACTCCATTCTTCTCCTTATCCTTCAGTGGGTACCTTTTCTCCATCCCCTGGCCTTTTCAAGCCCCCTTTCTGTAGAGTCTTCCTTCATTAGACAATGAAGACATGGGAATAGCAGTGCCCACCCAACCTGTGACCATCAGCTACAGCTACTGGCCATTTGCCACTCACCTCTAGGCAGGAGCTGTGGGAATGGCAGCACCCCCTCCCAAGACCACTAGTCCCACTTCCCACCCAGCTCTTATAGCCACCAACCACAGAAACAACCCTGGTAGAAATGGGGCCACCCACAAGATAAATAATGCAGTCTAAAAGCCTAAGGAATGAGCCAGGCAAGCCAAGCTACCAGCAACTTGACCATCAAACTATGCCCTCATCCACACCTCGGCAGAGAAAGCCTAGGATGCTGGACCCAAGAGCCTCAGGAATAGGAAGGCTTCCAGGACCTTGTCTATAGCCATCATGTTGGGGATGCAGCCTGGCAACTGCCCCTACAGGTGCTATAACCTCCTCAACCTTTCTTGGACCATCCTGCCCCTGGTAGGAGCTCTAGGGCAAAGTGTGTGCACATTTTTGGAGTTCAGAATGCCATTGTTTCCTCAAAAGGTTAGATGTAATTCACGATTCCACCAGCAGTGTCATAGCACAGTTCCTGTTTTGCCACAGCTGAGCTAGCATTGAATTTGGCTTTTTCTTATTTTTGTCAGATGGATGGGCATGAGGTGGAATTCTTTATGGTCAAGTTCAGCTCTCTAAGCTGAACGCTTAAATTTGGGACCCTCGGTTTAATAAACTCCTTTCATCTTAGGTGGAAAAAATTTCTAATGAAAGGTTTTGAACATTTTTATGTAGTTACTGATCATTTATAATTCTTTTAGGAATTGCTTTGACAGGTTCAAATCTGGCCTCAGACATTTTCTAGTTGGGTGACCCTGGGAAAGTCACTTAACCCCCATTGCTTAGCCCTTACTGCTCTTCTGCCTCAGAACCAATACACAGTATCGGTTCCAAGATGGAATGTCAGGATTTAAGGAGGAAAAAAAGAAGAATGGCTTCTTTATATTGTAGCCCTGAATTGGAAAATTGTTTGCTTTATGAATATGTCAGTTCCTTGTGCCTTTTGGATGCCAGACTTATCAGAAATGTTTGATACAAAGGCTTTATGGGAAAGAGATGGGAATGGCTCCAGGGAGCTGGGTAGCTCAATGGATTGAGAACCAAGCCTAGAGATCCTGGGTTCAAATCTTTTTTTTTTAAATTAATTTTTTATTTTTAGAAAAATTTTCCATGGTTACATAATTCATGTTTTTACTTTACCCTTCACCCTCCCAATCCCCCCCTCCTAACCTCCCATAGCCAATTCACATTTCCACTGGTTTTAACATGTGTGGTCAGTCAAGACTTATTTACATATTGTTGATAGTTACATTGGTGTGGTCTTTTCAGGTCTACATCCCCAATCATGTCCTCATCAACCCAAGTGTTCAAGCAGCTGCTTTTCTTCTGTGTTTCCTCTCCTGTAGTTCTTTCTCTGAATGTGGGTAGCGTTCTTTTCCATAAATCCCTCAGAATTATCCTGGGTCATTGCATTGCTGCTGGTACAGAAGTCCATTACATTCAATTTTACCATAGTATATCAGTCTCTGTGTACAGTGTTCTTCTGGCTCTGCTCCTTTCACTCTGTATCAATTCCTGGAGGTAATGATTCCAAGATGGAAGGTCAAGGTTTAAAAAAAAGAGAGATGGGAATGGTCCCCTAAAAAAATAGCTGATCAACATGACAGCAAAGGAAAGTAATAAATGTTGGAGGGGATGTGGTAAAATAGGAATATTAATGCATTGCTGGTGGAGTTGTGAATTGATCCAACCATTCTGGATGGCAATTTGGAACTATGCTCTAAGGCAGTGGTTCCCAAAGTGGGCGTCACTGCCCCCTGGTGGGTGCTACAGGGATGGGGGGGGCAGTGATGGCCACAGGTGCATTTGGGGGCAATGAATAAGGGGTGGTGATGGTATGTGACAGGGGGCGCTAAGTAATATTTTTTCTGGAAAGGGGGTAGTAGGCCAAAAAAGTTTGGGAACCACTGCAAGGTCTTTAAAAGACCATCTGCTTTTTGATCCAGCCATAGCACTGCTTGGTTTATACCCCAAAGAGATAATAAGGGGAAAGACTTGCACAAAAATATTTATAGCCTCGCCCTTTGTGGTGGCAAAAAATTGGAAAATGAGGAAATGTCCTTCAATCGGGAAATGGCTGAACAACTTGTGGTATCTGTTGGTGATGGAATACTATTGTGCTCAAAGGAATAAAGAACTGGAGGAATTCCATGTGAACTAGAATGAGATCCAGGAACTGGTGCAGAGTGAAAGGAGCAGATCCAGGAGAATGTTGTACACAGAGACGGATACACTGTGGTACAATCAAACATAACGGACTTCTCTGCTAGCAGCAGTGCAATGACCCAGGACATTTCTGAGGGACTTATGAGAAAGAAAACCACCCACATCCAGAGAAAGAACTGTGGGAGTAGAAACACAGAAGATAAACAACTGCTTGATCACATGATTCAATGGGGATATGATTGGAGATGTAGACTCTAAACCAGGGGTCGGCAATGTATGGCTCTCAAGCCATATCTGGCTCTTTTGAGGGCCAGATATGGCTCTTTCTGCAGGAGCCATAAAGTCAATTTTTTTCAGGCACTGTTACAGGAGTGCACACTGTGAGCACTGTACGGCTCTCACGAAATTACATTTTAAAAACTGTGGCGTTTATGGCTCTCACGGCCAAAAAGGTTGCCGACCCCTACTCTAAACGATCACTCTAGTGCAATTATCAATAATATGGAAATAGGTCTTGATCAATTATACATATTAAACCCAGTGGAATTGTGCGTTGGCTACTGGAGGGGGGTGGGAGGAGGGGAGGGAAAGAACATGAATCATGTAACCATGGAAAATTTTTCTTAATAAAATAAGATTTTAAAGTAAAAAAATAGCTGATCATTTAAAATTGTAATTGATATTTTTCTTAAAAATATTTAATCATGTATAAATGTAGAGTATATTTTTCCATCTTATTCATGGTGATTCTGCTGTAGGATCCTATTGTAAGTATGGTCTATAAACAGAGCACTTCTTTCGTAATAATTCATGTGATCTCTTTGTGAAAATCTTCTCAAATAACATAGACTTCTTTTTTGCCAGAATCACCCATCAGCACAATTGGGTGTACAGGGGAATTTCAAATAAGTAGGATAACTTCCTTTTAGGATTCTCTGATGCTACCGAAGCTATAATTCACACTGTTAGGAACTGAAAGAAATAACATAGCTCCTAAAGGATATAATTTACTTTGTAACTACCCCAGAGGAACTAAGACAGGAGGAAAACTAGATAGGATAGATAGCAATATCTATAGATATTATAGAATGGAATATAAAATAGAAATAGAATATAAATATGAAAACTAAGATGGCCTTTTTCTTTTCATTGCAAGTTGGAAATTCAACATAGTCATTATTTCCTGGAACGAGGTGTAGCTTACACAGGCACTGTCCTCCTAACTCCCCACAAAGGTCACTTTCTGGTAGGAAATTCATAAGGGTCATAAATTTAGAAGATACCTAGAAATCATCTAGTCCAATCTTCTCATTTTGCAGATAAGGAAACTGAGGCCCAGGGAGATCAAGTGATTTATCCAACATCCCTCAGGGAGTTTCAGAGGTAGGATTTTAACTCAAGTCCTTTAACTTCAAAACCAGTGCTTTTTCTACTATGCCATCCTCACTTCAACTCCAGTACTTTCTGCCACTGTACCAACAAGGATTTTTGGTAGCATCTATGTAAGGGGCAAAGCTGGCCCTTCTTTAAGGAGCCCTTCCTTTTCTGTCTCTACATTCATTGTACCTTATGCTTTAACCTGCAGTGTCAGTGTTATCACAAGGGATCTTATGGTCAAAAACCTTTGCTTATCATCATCAGCTCCCATCCAGGGTTACACTTTTCCTTTTGCAATTTTCCATCTTGAGTTTCTTACTCTGAATGTTTATGATTGAGTGTGTGGATGAACACTCAGAGGAGCAGCTGGGTAATGTCTCTGTTGACATGCCTGACCTCTGCAGCTTGCTTCTTTAGAGGCCAATAAAACATGGACCTTATACCAAAGTCGTTCAGGCTGGGTGGAGGAAAGGCCACCAAGTGCCCTCCTGGGAGCTTACCTCCCTCTCTGGAATAGAGAGCCAAGCAATCTGGTTGGAGGAGCACAGGAAGAGTCTGAGACCCCAGCCTCTGCCTCTCTGCCCCAAGGACAGATCACCTGGGGCAAGCCATCCTCTTGGCCAACACCAAAGCAGATGCCTTCCTTGTTCCAAAAAACAAAGCCTAGGTCTACCTAAAGAATCCTAGAGAATTAACTAAAAAACTAGTGGAAATAATCAACAACTTTAGCAAAGTTGCAGGATACAAAATAAATGCACACAAATCATCAGCATTTCTATATATCTCCAATACATTCCAGCAGCAAGAGTTAGAAAAAGAAACACCATTTAAAATCACCCTAGACAATATAGAATATTTAGGAATCTATCTACCAAGACAAACACAGGAATTATGTGAACACAACTACAAAACACTTTCCATACAATTAAAACTAGATCCAAGTCACTTGACCCCCATTGCCCACCCTTACCAATCTTCCACCTATGAGACAATACACAGAAGTTAAGGGTTTAAACAAAAAGAAAAAAGAAAAAAGAAAAAAAAACTAGATCTAAAAAATTGGAAAAACACTGAGTGCTCATGGGTAGGACGAGCTAACATAATAAAAATGACCATTCTGCCCAAATTAATTTGCTTATTTAGTGCCATACCTATCAAACTACCAAGAAACTTTTTTTACTGAATTAGAAGAAAACTATAACAAAGTTCATTTGAAAGAACAAAAGATCAAGTATATTAAGAGAAATAATGGGGAAAATGTGAAGGAAGGTGGCCTAGCAGTACCAGATATTAAACTGTACTATAAAGCAGCAGTCATCAAAACAATATGGTACTGGATAAGAGACTGAAGGGAGGATCAGTGGAATAGACTTGGGATAAGTGACCCAGCAAGACAGTCTATGATAAACCCAGAGATCCCAGCTTTTAGAGCAAAAATCCACTATTTGACAAAAACTCCTGGGAAAATTGGAAACAGCATGGGAGAGATTAGGTTTTAGATCAACATCTCACACCCTACACCAAGATAAACTCAGAATGGGTGAATGACTTGAATATAAAGAAGGAAACTAAAGTAAATTAGGAGAACACAGAATAGTATACTTGTTAGATCTTTGGGAAAGGAAAGATTTTAAAACCAAGCAAGAGTTAGAAAAATTACAAAATGTAAAATAAATAATTTTGATTACATTAAATTAAAAAGGTTTTGTACAAATAAAACCAATGCAACCAAAATCAGAAGGGAAACAACAAACTTGGAAAAAAATCTTTATAACAAAAACCTCTGACAAAGGTCTAATTACTCAAATTTATAAGGAGCTAAATCAATTGTACAAAAAAATCAAGCCATTCCCCAATTGATAAATGGGCAAGGGACATGAATAGGCAATTTTCAGATAAAGAAATCAAAACTATCAATAAACACATGAGAAATGTTCTAAATCTCTAATAATTAGAGAAATGCAAATGAAAACAACTCTGAGGTACCACCTCACACCTAACAGATTGGCTAAAATGATAGAAGGGGAGAGTAATGAATGTTGGAGGGGATGTGGCAAAATTGGGACACTAATGCACTGCTGATGGATTTGTGAACTGATCCAACCATTCTGGCTGGCAATTTGGAACTATGCCCAAAGGGCTATAAAAGACTGTCTGCCCTTTGATCCAGCCATACCACTGCTGGGTTTGTACCCCAAAGAGATAATAAGGAAAAAGATTTGTACAAAAATATTTATAGCCCTCCTCTTTGTGGTGGCCAAAAATTGGGAAACGAGGGATATCCTTCAATTGGGGAATGGCTGAACAAATTGTGTTATCTGTTGGTAATGGAATACTACTGTGCTCAGAGGAATAATGAACTGGAGGAATTCTATGTGAACTGGAACAACTTCCAGGAATTGATGCAGAGTGAAAGGAAAGAACCTGGAGAACATTATACGCAGAGATTGATGCACTAGTACAATCCAATGTAATGGACTTCTCTACTAGCAGCAATGCAATGACCCAGGACAATTCTGAGAGACTTATGAGAAAGAAAACTATCCACATTCAGAGGAATGTAGAAACACAGAAGAAAACACAGCTGCTTGAACACTTGGGTCGATGAGGACATGATTGGGGATATTGACTCTAAACGATCACCCTAATACAAATATCAATAATATGGAAATAGGTCTTAATCAATGGCACATGTAAAACCCAGTGGAATTGCTCATTGGCTACAGGAGATAGGTGGGGGAGGGGGAGAACATGAATCTTGTAACCATGGAAAAATATTCTAAATTAATTAATTAAATAAAAATTTCTATTAAAAACAAAACAAAGCCTAGGCCATTCTCTTGGAGATATTCCATCCTAAGGTACTTGGTGTCCCAAACCAAGCAGAAAGGTTTACCGTTGGGGACATCAGGGAGGGTTGTGGTTCACTATGGGAGGGACTGGAAGGATCAGAAGCTTGTTTCTCTGAGTTCCCTCTTTTGACCTCTGAGCTCACACTTACCAGAGTAAGTGAGCACATACTATTTTGTTTTCCAAGCTTGAATGGTAGACTCAATGCTTTGTTGAAGTCATCTTCCCCATTGCCTAGATGGACTCTTCCCCCAACCCAGGCAGGGAGGGAGGCAGTAGGGTTAAGAGATGCCATTTCTTTGGGATGGAGACACTTGCTTCCAGCTGCCATTTTCTTGCTACTATTCCCAAGCTGACAGCATCGAATTTATCCCTCTCTGTTCAAAAGTTCACTTCCTGTCCACTCCCCACATCCCATCCATTCCAAGGTAATCCAAGGCCAGAACCAGGACCATTTAGATCACTTTCTCTTTCCTGCTGGCATTCTTGGAAGAAACTGAGGCCTCTCTCTTTAGAGCATATGGACTCTGATGGGTTCATTGGACCACACCCTACACAGGAGTTGCCCTGGACTTTGTGCCCGACTGTCTTCTTGCTTGAGCAGCACAGGGCACCCTGGCTGGAGGCATACAGGGAAAGAAGCGGAGAGTGGAGGAGCTGAAGAGAACAGCCTCCCAGTCTTGGCCATCTGGTGGGCTTCCACCCAACCCATCCCTCTACCATGGACAGCTCCTACTAGAGGAGTTCTATCTTTGCTCTCTTTGAGCTCTCTGGAGCAATCGTGTCTGGCATTCCGGCTCCTGCTGCCTTCTAAAGGATCACCACCACTGCCATAGTCTTGTTCCAGCCTCAGGTGAGTTCTGTTCCCCTCCTGTCCTCACTCTCCACTTCCCAACCAGCTGAGTCTAGCTGATTCTTTGCCCTGGAGTTTGATGGACTTTCGAACAGTGACTCTGAACAAGGCTCTCCTAAAACCTTTCCAAGGGAGTGTCTCTTCCCTTCCCCTTTCTTTGCCACCAACCCCTCCAGCCCACAGCTACTCCTTCAGCTGCTTTCCTTCTCTGGGACCCCTGGCGGAGGAAGACAGGTGAAGAAGAGTGGCTCTTTCCACCTCCCGCCAGGGATCCTCCTTCTTGTTCCACTTTCCACTGCCGAGAGTGTCAGAGGAGAAGCCAAAAAAGGACAAATGATGTTGCCCTTTTTCTGGAGGAGTGGGGGTTGGGAGGGGTACAGAGGCTGTAGAAGAAATATTAACCACTCTGCCGATGCCTTATCTCCCCTGTCCTGGGGCACCACCCCTGTCTCCTTGAGGACACTTCACCCTGGGAGTTCTTTCATGTGCCCACTGCGTGGAGGGCGATCAGACACAGCTCGGGAACTATCATCTCCCAATCAAATTCCTTAGAGAACTCTCCCCCCCCCCCCCCCCCCCCCTATCTTTGTGTTCCCTCCTCCACCATACATACCGCACTCGCGCTACGGAAAAAGGCTGGGTGTGTCCCTGTGGGCCAGAGTCCAAGCCGGAAGGTTGTGGGGATGGACAGAAACTATGTACGACCCACAGGTTTAAAACAGGTGTAGAAGTTCAGGTCCATCCACAGACCCAGGGGTTTTCTTTGGGCCTAGGCAGATTAGTGTGTTCCTTTCTTGCCCCTTTTGGGGAAAGGTACCAATTGCTTCTTGGACAATTCTATTTCTCAACCTGTCCCCTCACTGGATCCTCCTTTGAAAATATATGCAAATAGAAACAAGAAGGGGTGAGGTTGAGGGAAGGGCACCATTCAAAGAGGTAAATGCCTGGACTTGGCTAAAGAGATCTTCCCCTGAATGGTCAGTGGGTTTGGATTTTGGCCATGGTCTCAATGGAGGAGACAAGGAGCTTTGCAGTCCTACCTACCCTGGGACTGGCCAAGGACATGCCAATTCACCCTTCTCTGACCCCTTAGTCTCTATCACCATCCAGTTCTTTCTCCTAATGGCCCAATGGGAGAGGCACCCTTGAGCTTCTTTTTGGGGCCTTCAGTGGAAGTTTGTTCATGGAGGAAGGGTCTCCCTTGGATTCTTTTACACTCTACCCCCATAAAAACTCTAATCGTGCCTTGGAGCTGAGAAGTTCCCACCAACCCATCTTACTCTTCTTTACCATTCCTCCTACCCTACCCAGGTTCTACACCTCTCCCTAGAAAGATGTCTTTACTAGAGGGTTCAGTGGGGGTAGGAGACATGGTCCTTCTGGAACCCCTGAATGAAGAGTCTTTACTCAAGAACCTTGACAAACGATTTCAACACAAAGAGATTTATGTAAGTACAAGAACTCACCTTCCTACTCCCACCATGGCAGAGTTAGAGATGGTCAGGAGCTTTGGGATAATCTCTAAGTTCTGTAGAAGAAAGTCAAGGATGGAGTTGGACTTTCATGGAGGAAGATGACTGGAACACTGGCCAAGGGACGATATCACTCAGGTTCACTCAGCTTTCCTTTTCCCATACTCCAGACCTACATTGGGAATGTGGTGGTCTCCGTGAATCCCTACCAACAGCTGCCCATCTATGGCCCAGAGTTCATTGATAAGTACAAGGAATACAACTTCTATGAGCTCAAGCCACACATGTAAGAAACTCTGTGTGTGTGTGTGTGTGTGTGTGTGTGTGTGTGTGTGTGTGTGTGTGTAGGGGAGGGGAGAAACCCCTTCTCTAGGCCCCAAATAATTCCAGCTTCTTAACTTGTCCTCATCCATTGTCCTCCCTTGGTTAATTCTTTTCTTCCATTTCTACCTTGGTTTTCCATGGCCTTTGACCCATGAGAACTCCCCTGGGTCCCTTGATGTTGATACATTTAATTTCATCACCACCTCTTACCTCCAAACAATCCATGAGGCTAAGCTGGAAGATGGGAAGTAAGTGAGAGGTGTTCACTTGGCTGTAGAACATCGCCTGCTTAACTAGCATCCTGCTCTCCATTCCTAGCTATGCATTGGCAAATGAAGCATATCAATCACTGAAGGATCATGACAGAGATCAATGCATCCTCATCACTGGAGAGAGTGGCTCTGGGAAAACTGGTGAGAGGCAGACCAGAAGAATCCCTAAAAGCCCTTTCCCAATGTCTTCTAGTTTTCATCTCCATCCTTTATTATCCTCTAAGCCAGGGGTCGGCAACTTATGGCTCTCGAGCCATATCTGGCTCCACCTCCCAACCAGTCAGTCCAGGCAGAGCCCCAGGATGTGCCCCAGGGGGCCCTTTAGCCCCCCACCCCCACCACATATTCCAGCACCTTCTGCCTCCATCCTCCTTCTTCCGCAGGCGTTTATGGCTCTCACAGCCAAAAAGGTTGCCAACCGTTGCTCTAAGCCATGCTTACTTCACATTTCCAAGGGACAAACCTTAGCAAGAGAGATTTGAAATGGACGTTGGGAAAGGCTCTGTGTTGGGGAAAGAGATTCTGAAAGTGAATGGGGGAAATGTGGCTGATGAGAGAAATGGAAGATTCTGAATGGAGATCATGGAGGCTTTTTCTTTGGAACAGAGGCCAGCAAGTTGGTGATGTCATATGTGGCCGCTGTGTGTGAGAAGGGAGAGCAGGTGAATTCAGTGAAAGAACAGCTATTGCAATCGAACCCTGTGCTGGAGGGTAAGATACCATCCTCCCACCCTTCACCTCAGTCTATCCCATCTTCCCTCCATAGTGCTCTGCCCATCATTACTGTGGGCTTTATCTGTTCTCTTCCCACATCTCTGCAGCTTTTGGCAATGCCAAGACAATCCGAAACGACAACTCCTCCAGATTTGTAAGTGAAACTTTGGATGGCCCTGTAGGGGAGGTTCTGGCTTTGGGGAGAATGGGTGGGATAAAACATCTGGGCTGCTAAAACAAGGTCGTAGATGTGGGGATCCCAATGACCTCTTCAGGTTATTGCCCTGACCCATGAATCCTCTGCTGTACATGGGAAGAAGTGCTTTTTCTCTTGGATCTCTTTCCCTTACTCTTAGGGCAAATATATGGACATTGAATTTGACTTTAAAGGCTCCCCCCTTGGTGGTGTCATCACAAATTGTAAGTACTTCACCACTTCCATTTATCCCATCATCTTAATGCATTCCCTTCCCCCTTCCCTGTCCCTGCAACAGCAGAGAGAGGAGAAGTTTCCCAAATTCCATGGAAACCCAGAGATGGGGGGGAATCATGAAAAGGGCCAAAATATTTCCAATATGGGGAAGATTCTTCTCAGGACATCATTATCTACTCCAGATCTGTTGGAAAAATCCCGGGTAGTGAAGCATGTTAAAGGAGAGAGGAACTTCCATATCTTCTACCAACTGCTAGAGGGGGCAGATGCCCAGTTGCTGAGTATGTACCTACCTCTGACTCCCCAACACAACCTTTTTCCTGACTCTCTGGGTTCTTCTGGGGAACACACCTCATTGAACAACCTAGGTCTTCCCAGACTCAGAACCTGGATTCTTCTCCTTTTATTACCTAAATTGCATCTATCCTAGACCAACATGACCATTCATGACCCTTTTCCCACTAGATCTTGGAAAGGTGTTGAAGATTATGACATATTGCAGCCCTTCCTTATTTCTTACCTAACACTGTCCAGGAGTGGGAGGTGCAGAGATTAAGCTAAGAGATAAAAGGAATTAAGGCTGAGCATTGGGGCTAAGGAATAAGCTAACTCTTTCCCCACTAACTCTTATTTCCAGAGGCACTGAAGCTGGAAAAAAATGTGAGCTGCTACTCATATTTGAACTTTGAGGCTTCCAGGGTAGATGGGATGGATGATGCAGCCAACTTCAGAGCTGTGCAGGTGAGGAAATGGGAAGACGAGGAAATGGGAAGACTGCAGGTGTAACTGGGCAAATTTTGCCTCTCAACTCATCTCTTCCAGTCCAGTTCTTTCTTTCTGAGAAGTGGGGAGGAGGGAGGATCCCATGTGCAAGGTGCCAAGAAGGGGAGTGTGGGGATACAGGATGGGATAATTGAGTAGGGGTCATTATCAGGGTCTGATATCTATTTTCTCTCTAAGAATGCCATGAACATCATTGGGTTCTCCTCTGAGGAGATCCAGAAGATTCTTGAAGTGATAGCCATAGTGCTAAAGCTGGGAAATGTGGAGGTGGGAGATGAATTTCAAGCCAATGGGGTGCCAGGGAGCAGTATTCAAAATGAAAAAGGTAATATTGCCCAAGCTGGAATCTGCTCTGCAACACTCACATTTTCCTCCTTTGGATGACTTTCTTTCTTTTGGCTATATTCTAACTTCAAGCTAGTTCTACTCTGCCTCATCCTGACCCACTGGAGCACTGACAGCATCTGTGATTGGAAATATCGGTGTATTCCCATATGACTTCAGGGACAGGTTCCAAAAACATCCCTTTTCCTCCTAAGGGAGATTTCCCCCTTCTCTCTCTGTCTCTATCTCTGTCTCTGTCTGTCTCTGTCTCTCTGTCTCTGTCTCTCTGTCTCTCTCTGTCTCTGTCTCTCTCTCTCTTCCTACCAGTTAGTTCCTGGTTAGTCCCAGAACCTTCACTGAAGAAAAATCCCCTTTGATTCATCTTACCCACACTTAGATGATGATGCTCCCTTTTACAATGATGATTAGGGCTTAAGTTTGCAAGGAATATCATTTTAGATTGCAGCTTGAGCTCCTTTCCTTTTGGGAATATGTTATTCCATTCCCTTTTGCATTTTCTCATGAATATGGAATAATCCTGAGTTGCTCAGTTTCTAAGATATTTCTCTTGGCTGCTTGCAAAATTTGTTGTTTGTCATTGAAATTGTTAAATATAACCTTTATGTATCTTGGAGTTTGAAATGTATATTTGTTTTTCCCTGGAGAAAATCTGTATTTATTCTCTATTGGTGCTTTGTTTTCCATATACAGAAGTTATGGGCAGTTTTCTTGCATTTTTTCTGCACTATAATGTTTAAAGTTGGTTTTTTTGGTCATGTTCTTCTGGGAGACATCATCTTTAAGTTAACTTTTAAATTCCTGTCTTTGAAGTCAATCACTTAAGCTTTGATGGAGATCTTATGTTCTTGATATTGTTGTCTTTTGCTTTTTCTTCTGACATTTTCCACTACAGCATTTTTGTGCTAAAATCTGTTCATCTTTCACTTCTTTAGAGAAACTCTCCATTATAGATTCAATTTTTCCCCCTAATCCACAAATTGAGTTTTTAAATTCTGCATTGAGAGAACTAAATATTTAGCTGTATTCATTTTTAATTTCTTCTATTATGGATTTTCTTTCTATTTTGAGTTATTCTGGAGTTTTAGAATCACTTTTCTATGCTTTTTTGGAAGTCTATATTACATTAAACTACACTTTTCTGTATCTTAGAATGTTTCTTAAGAGAACTTTGTCATTGCTTTAATAATTATGATAGCTTATTTATGCATCTATAATTGTTTGTTATGGTTCGCAAAACACTTTACAGATACTATTTCATTTGATCCTCACAACAACTCTGTAGAGTATATATCATTATTATCCCCATTTTACAGATGAGGAAACTGGAACTTTGGGAAATTAAGTGACTTATCCAGAGTTACATAACTAACAAATTTCTGAAGGAAAATCCAGACTCAAACAGATTCTGTCCAGATTGTCTTTGCTCATCTTTTTAAATTAATTTTCTTGCTCTTTCTGTTTGTACTGATGGGCTTTTATTGATTTTTCCATGAAATCTTTAGTTTCTAAAAATATTAAATTAAATATTAAGAAATAAATGAATTAAATTGAATATTCCCTTGTCATTCACTTTCTGACTTCTTCTCTTCTGGAGAGTGGGAGATACAGTTGTCTCAGCCTCTTGACATGGAGTCTCATTTTTAGTTCTCAAGGAGATTTCAGATCTCATGGGACTGCAAGTAGAGGGGCTAGAGAGAGCCCTGTGCTCCCGGACCATGGAAACAAAGCAAGAGAAAGTGGTCACTACATTGAACAAAATTCAGGTGAGAGGGAGGGGAGAGGTCTGACTTCTTGGAAGATGCTTTGAAGCCTCATCATCCTGAACTGAGACTCATCTGACCTGGGGACTTTCACAGGCATGCTATGCCCGAGATGCTCTGGCCAAGAACATCTACAGCCGTCTCTTCAGTTGGATAGTGAATAGAATCAATGAAAACATCAAGGTGACAGAAATCTCACTGCTCTCCATCTCATGACTTACCCAGCCCTCTAACCCCTCCTCTAGAGTGCAGAGAAAAGGGAATAAGAATCTTTCAAGTTTCTTGTTCACCTCTATCCCTGCCTACTTTTCACCTTCATGATTTTATTTCCTTCCTCCACCTTCTTTCCTATGAATCTTTTGGGCTTATAAATATGTGGTTCTGGCTATGTAAGTCTATCTCCCATTCTCCTTTCAGGTGAGTGATTCAACCAAGAAGAAGGTCATGGGTGTCCTGGATATCTATGGCTTTGAAATACTAGAGGTGAGTTGTGTGTGTGTGTGTGTGTGTGTGTGTGTGTGTGTGTGTGTGTGTGTGTGTTTCCATTTCCTCCATTAATGTTTGTTGACTGACTGATATGTGCATTGACTTCCTGGGATGAGTCAATAGTCAATAAACATTTCTTAAGTATTTACTATGTGCTTTGCTAAGTACTACCACTAAGTGCCACCACTACCCATGTCTGTCTAACCAGTTGCCAGATTTTATCTATTCTCCCTCTACAAAATCTCTGTCCTTGGTCTCAGCCACCACCCTAGTTCAAACCTTCATTACATCTCAACTAAATTATACCAATAGCCTCCTAATTGATGTTCCTCCTGGTTTTCTCCCTCTCCAATCCATTTTCCACATAGATACCAAAATAATCTCCCTAAAGCTCAGGTTTGACCATGTCATTCTCTTGCTCAGGAATCCCAAGTGCTCCCTATTGCCTCTAAAATAAACAGCAAACTTCTCTGCCTGGAATTTTATAGCTTTTCTCAATCTACTTTCCCCCTCACATTACTCCCTTTTGCATACTCTGTATTTCAGACAGACTAGAATTCATTAGCTTCTTTAAAAAAATTTTTTTTGTTTAAAGTCAGAATTTTGTTTGTAGTCATTTCAGTTGAGTCTTCAGTTGTGATTTGTGAGTCTTCAGTGGTGATCCCATTTGATGTTTGGCAAAAATATTGGAGTGGTTTGCCATTTCCTTCTTCAGTTCATTTTACAGATGAGGAAACTGGGGCAGACAGGGTGAAGTGACTTGCCTAAGGTCACACTAACTAATAAGTGCCTGAGGCCAAATGAAAAGGAGCTTTCCTGACTCCAGTTCTGGCACTCTCTCCACTTCCATTAATTTCTTTTTATGTGTTGGCGCCCCTGTTAAACTGAGCTTCTTGAGGGCAGGGACTGTCTTATATTTTTCTTTGTATCTCCAACACTTAGCATGGTGGCCAACACATAGTAGGTGCTTAATAAAGGTTTATTGATTCTGATTCTTCTGTCCCCCAAACTTGACATTCCTTATTAGCCCCTGCTTTTTTATAGAGGCATCCCTGAAATGCCCTCCAACCTCTCCTCCACCCTTAGGATTCCTGGGTTCACTTAAGGTTCATCTCAAGTTCTGCTTGCCTTTTGGGAGTCCCTTCCTACTGCCCTCTTTCCCTCCTCAAATCATCGTGCATGCACTCATTTGTTTTCCTGGATTCACATCCTGCCTTGGTGGCTTGTCAGCTAGATTTTGACCTTGGACAAATTGCTTAGCTTCTCTGGACCTCAGTTTTCTCAAATGTAAAAATGAAGGGGTAGGGGGGTACCTAGATGGCTCTGTGGATTGAGAGCCAGGCCTAGAGATGGGAGGTTTGGGGCTCAAATCAGGAAGACACTTCCTCTGTGACCCTGGACAAGTCACCCCATTGCCTAGCCCTTACTGCTCTTCTGCCTTGGAGCCAATACACAGAGGGAAAGTAGGTGTTTTTTTAAGTGTCTGGATCAGGAGCAAGTAGGTGGCCTATTGGATAGAACACCATGCCTGGAGTTGGGAGGACATGAGTTTAGATTTGGCCTCAGACACTTCCTAGCCGTGCAACTCTGAGCAAGTCACTTAACCCCATTTGCTTAGCCTTTCCCCTTCTGTCTTAAAATTGTTACTAAGATAGAATGTAAATTTATTTTAAAAAATGCAGGGGTTGGACTAACTACCCTCTGAACTCTCCAAACGCTCTAAATCCGGCGTAGCATCTCGCCAAGTCTAAGGGAAGCTCCTTGAGGGCAGGTACCATGACTGGTTTTTAGTCTTTGGACAAAAGATACCTTGCTCATAGTGGGAACGTAACAGGTGCTTGTTGGCTTGGATCAGACTGATTGGAAGGGAGATGCTGGTCCATTCCTCTTTAACCCACGTATTCGAATCTCTCCATCCAGAATAACAGCTTTGAGCAGTTCGTGATTAACTATTGTAATGAGAAGTTACAGCAGGTGTTCATAGAAATGACACTGAAGGAGGAACAGGAAGAATACTTGAAAGAGGTAACTATCCTCACACAGACACAGACACACACACACACACACACACACACACTCCTACATCCCCCTGCCTCTCCGCCATGTCCTAGACACTCATCTCTGGTCGGGACCCCACTCAGCTTCATCCAGGACCCATGGGGCTCCCAGTCCCCATGCTGACCGCTGTGTCAGCCAGACGGACATTTATGAAGCACCTACTGGGTAGGAGACATTGGGCTTAGCCTGGGAATACGATGAAAGGCTAAAAGACAGGACCTGCCCTTGAAGAGCTCCCTCATTCACCTCCCCACCACCCAGTCACCCAGTCTCACTTCCAGCTCAAGTAGGAGGTAGAATTGAACAAGACTTAGATGAATGCTTAGCTTGACCCTCAGGAGCATGGGATGGGGAGCAAGGGAGGCCCTGAGAGTTGGGCTTTGGTCTCCAGTGGTCTTTCTTCATCTCTCTTCTGCCCAGTCCTACCTTCTAGAGCAGTGATTCCCAAAGTGGGTGCCACCGCCCCCTGGTGGGTGCTGCAGTGATCCAGGGAGGTGGTGATGGCCACACTCTTTTTGTATTACATTCTATTCTGCGTTCAATAAATAGTTTCATAATTTCCAGGGGGCACTAAGTAATATTTTTTCTGGAAAGGGGGTGGTAGGCCAAAAAAGTTTGGGCAGCTAGGTAGATTGAGAGCCAGTCCTGGGTTCAAATCTGGCCTCTGTAGAACCAATATGTAATATTGACTCTAAGATGGAAGATAAAGGTTAAAAAATAAAAATAAAAATAAAAAGAGAAACTCTCACTGTCCACCCTAATAGCTGCTTGTCTTCCTGACACTTGTCCAGGTTACATTGCCCAATCCTGGGCCATCTTGCCCTCCAGGGCTTTACAGTCAAAGTATTTAACTACCAGCTCGGTTGTGAACTCCCGTTGAATTTCTCATTAATGATATTTCAGACAGTAACGAGGTGTTGCGGGGTTTTTATTGGTTGGTTGAGGGGGTGGGAAGAGGACAGAGATCCCTTCTCTTAAATACAACCCCTCTCAGTTTATTCCATAGCCCAGTGGATTTAACTTGCTTTAGATTTGTGTGTGTGATTTGTATATTGTCACAACACTGAACTTTCAACAACTGGAGGGAAAATTGTCCAACCTCTTGATCAAGGACTCTCCACCCAGAAATTACGCTCCTTCCCCATCCCTCTTCCCCTTCCCCTTCCTCTCCATCCCCTCCATTTCAGAGCTCTCACAATCCCAGTCCAGCTTCCTTCCCAAGACATATTCTTCCTCTCCATAAGCCTACCTCTTCTTCCGGCTCCCCTTCTCTCTCCCCATGCTCCCATGTCACCATCCCTCCATTCAAATATTCTCAACCAGTCACCAATTGGGGTGGGAGCAGTGACCCAACTGAAGATTTTCCTCCACTTTGAGGGACCCTGACCTTTATTTCAGACAGCTAGGTGGCCCGGTGGATAGAGTGCCAGGCGTGAAGTCAGGAAGACCCATCTTCCAGAGTTCAAATCAGGCCTCAGGCACTTGCTAATGGTGTGACCCTGGGCAAGTCACTTAACCTTGTTTGCCTCAGTTCCTTATCTGTAAGATGAGATGGAGAAGGAAATGGCAAACCAGTCCAGTGTCTCTGCCAAGAAAACTCCAAATGGGGTCAAGAAGAGTTGGGCGCATTTGAGCACATCTTTATGTGGTGGGGTTTGAGTATCAGTTGGCTTTCATTGGGCCATTCCTCTGACTCACCTTGAACCTTTCTGCCCTAGGGTATACCTTGGGTGAAGATTGACTATTTTGATAATGGCATCATCTGCAACCTCATCGAGCATGTGAGAAACTCTTCCCCTTCCCACCATGTTGGAATCCTCAGGAAAAATAGGATCCATCCTAAGCCACCTATTCTCACCCTCAACCAGGGAAGGGAGGAAAGGAGGGGAAGAAGGGGGCTTTGGAAGCCCTGAGTCCACGGGTTGGAGTTTCCATGTTTTGTGGGTCCGGGATACAGTTGTCTTTGGTTTTAGGGGGCAGATGATCCTTTTCCCATTCCCTGGAAAGGAAAAGAGGGAATAAACATTTTTTAACCCTATCCGATGTGCTAAGGACTTAACACATAGTCTCCCCCTTTGATCCTTTACAACCAACCCTCCCAGCATCAGCAAGGTATTCTGGCCATGCTGGATGAAGAGTGTCTTCGGCCTGGCGTGGTCAGCGATTCCACCTTCCTGGCAAAGCTGAATCAGGTGTTCTGCAAACACAATTACTACGAGAGCCGGGTCACCCAGAACGCCCAGCGCCAACACGACCCCAGCATGGGCCTTAGCTGCTTCCGAATCCGACACTATGCGGGCAAGGTAAGCGGAGCGGAAGGTGGAGGGCCGAGGCTAGAAGGGAATTCCGCCATGGTTGGGCCATGAGTTGGATGGAGAAGCCAGAGAGTAGGCAGAAGCTGAGAGATGGGGCCTGGGGACAAGGAAGGAGCAGATGAGTAGGGGGGAAATTTGAGGAACAAGAGATACGGTGCAAGAGAGCGTTGGAGAATTGAAGTCAAGGAAGGCAAAGTCCCTTGTAGAATAGGGACTAAAGCTGGAGCCTGGGGAAAGCTGAGGAGTGGGGCGCTCAGAGGCGAAGACTGGGCTCTAACTAACTCTCCTCCCACCAGGTGATGTACAATGTGGATGGTTTCTTGGACAAGAACAATGACCTGCTCTTCCGAGACCTGTCTCAGGCTCTGTGGGCTTCCAAGCATTCCCTGCTTCGGAGCCTGTTCCCCGAGGGGGACCCCAAACAAGCCTCCCTTAAACGACCCCCCACAGCTGGAACCCAGTTCAAGAACTCTATAGCCACCCTCATGAAGAACTTGTATTCCAAGAACCCCAACTATATTAGGTGACATCCTTTGTTTATAGCACTGTATATATACTATTATGTATGTAATATATACATATATATATATTATAACCTGCTGTAGACATGTTAAGGTCATGGGGATTATAGGCTCAGAGATTTAGAGCTGGAGGCCACCCAGTCCAACTCCCTCTTGTGGGATCAAACCTTGGCTCTATTATCTGCGACATCCCAGGTAGCCACTCTGACCTTCTTGATCTTGATTTCTTCAGCCTCCTTCAGGGAATGGTCATAAAAGTTAACATGTTTTTAACCCCTCCCTCCTTCCCTCCCTCCCTCCCTTATTTTCTGTCTTAGTATCAATTCTAAGGCAGAAAACTGGCAAGGACTTGGCAGTCGGGGTTAGGTGACTTGCCCAGGATCATACAGAAAGTACCAGAGGCCACATTTGAACCCAGGTCCTCTTGACTCCAGGTCTGGCACTCTATCCACAGTGCCACCTAGCTGTCCCATGAGCTAATGTTATTAAAGCACAGCATATCTAAATACCAGATAACACACTCAAAATGAAAGCCCTGACGGGGTGGGAACAAACCATTTTCCATCCTCACACAGTGTTCATGGAAGAAGGAGGAGGAGGAAAAGGAGAAAAGGTTAAGGAGGTTAGAGAAGGTGGAAGAAGGTTTTGATGCCAAGGAGGGTTTCCCAATGGGAGTGAAATGGGGGGGGGCAAATACTCCATCCCCCTAAATCTCTCAGTCCTGGGAGTGGCAGAGGGGCATGGGGAAATCTGGGAAGGTCGTGGTCTCTGTAGGTCGGAGGGGGACCCTGCCTGTAGAGATGCCTGCCCTGAACCGTCCCTTCCCTCAGGTGCATCAAGCCAAATGAGCATCAGCAACGGGGGCTCTTCTCATCTGAACTAGTGAATACCCAGGCCCGCTACCTGGGGCTGCTGGAGAATGTTCGGGTGCGAAGGGCTGGCTATGCCTACCGACAGGTTTACGGCGTCTTCTTGGAGAGATACCGGATGCTGGGTCAGAGCACTTGGCCCCACTGGCGTGGCCCGGCCAGGTAACAGGGGAAAGGACTAAGGATGGGATCCAAGGGAAGATCCGGGTGTTAGAGGCTGAGAACCAAAAGGAGAAACAAGGACTCCGTTTTCAGACCACAAGCTTCTAAATATGGCGGTGGTGGAGCTGTTTAGTTCTACGGTCGGGATGAGCCCCTTTGGGTATCTGGGGTCCTCTCTGTGTCTGCGTGGTAGAACGCCTCTGGATGGGACATGCTCCCCTCCCATGTCTAACCACCTGGTTCTCTCATATAGGGAGGGAGTAGAAAAGCTTCTGGGAGAACTCAGCTTGAGCTCTGAGGAGCTGGCCTTTGGTCGAACCAAGATCTTCATCCGTAGCCCCAAGACGGTGAGTGGGGATGAGGGAAGGGAAATAAAGCAAGGAAGGAAGCCAGAACGTGGCCTCTTTTGGGGGAGATTCCTAAGGGTTTGTGCATTCGTGGATGTGCAATTCGTGGATGTGCAATGGAAAGAAAATGGGAAGATCCCTTGGTGGAGGAAAGAACAAGACAGAGAAGAGGTACAGGCTGGTTCCCTAGTCCATCCCTCTTCCACTCCTTTCTTCTTCCTTCCCCCATAGCTTTTCTATCTAGAGGAGAAAAGGAGGATTCGAATACATCAGCTCGTGACACTCGTCCAGAAGATGTACCGAGGCTGGCGGTGCCGCACCAATTACCAGCTCATGCGCAAAAGTCAGATCCTCATTTCTTCCTGGTTTCGTGGCAACATGGTAGGAGTCACCCCATGGTAGGGCTTCTCCTAACACAAGCAACGTCCATTCCCCTGGGACCACATGGGAGGGAAGGATCCAGCCCTGGTAATGGTTGGGGAGGGTTAGGAGGAGAAAAGAGACTCTTCTGACATTCTTCTTTCTCCTTTCTCATCCCCCAATATTTTCTGCAGCAAAAAAAACGCTATGGGAAGATAAAAGCATCAACATTACTGATCCAGGCCTTTGTGAGAGGGTGGAAGGTAATAACCAAGGGATCCCGGGGATCTGGGCCCTATTCTGTCCCCCATTCTTGTCAGGGCCAAAGAAGAGTTAGAGGGGTGGCACGGAAAAGCAGAAACTATTCACCAACCCCGCATGACCGCAGATAAGGAAGGCTAGAATAATGAGCACATGTAGGTGTGTGCATGATCTGCCTTCTCATTCTCTACCCTCTGACCCCAACTCACTGAAAGGCTCTGAGAGGCCATCTAATCTCTCTTCCTTGTGATACAGTAATCTATCATTTCAGCCCGTCCTCTCTTACTCAGCCCTCTAAGGGGCTGAGGGAACAGAGAATCAATCAATAAGTATTTATTAACTATCTACTATGTGCCAGGCTCTATGCTAGGTGTCTCGGATGAAACAATGCCTCCTCAAAACAAACTTACACCCTAATGGGAAACAAGCATACTTAAAAATGTATTTGTTGTGATTGTTATTCAGTTATGTCCCAAGGACCATAGTTATCCATGGGGTTTTCTTGGGAAGTGTTTGCCATTTTCTTCTCTAGCGGATCCATAAACATGTATATAGCAGTATAAAATTAATGCACACACACAGAAAGTAGTTAAATACAAAGTAGTTATTTGGGAGGAGCATTGTGAAACTAAGAGCTGGGATCAGGAAAGATTTCTTGCAAAAGATGTTATCTGAGTTGCATCTTAGAAGAAGAGAGAGATT
The DNA here is from genome assembly GCF_016433145.1 of Gracilinanus agilis. Lineage (NCBI taxonomy): Eukaryota > Metazoa > Chordata > Mammalia > Didelphimorphia > Didelphidae > Gracilinanus > Gracilinanus agilis. Next base: position 282,494,621 of record NC_058134.1, read on the forward strand.
CTAGGTAGGATAAGAAGAGAGTGAAATGACTTCATATATATAATGGATATTGTATTTCTTGCCTTCTTGTTTGGGGAGGGAAAGATGGAGGAAGGAAGACAATTTGCAACTGAAAATACAATTGGAAAAAAAAGGAGCACATACTAGGTATCAGGGAACAACCATTGCAAGGGATTGGAGAGTGGAGAAGGAAGAAAGAACAGAGAGAAGACCAGTTGGCAAGATCACTGGGTAAAGGAGGGGAGTAACATCCAATGAGGTTGGAATTTTAAGTTGCACAGGTTTTGTTTAAACCTTTACCTTCTCTCTTAGAGCCAATATTGTGTATTGGTTCCAAGACAGAAGATGGTAAGGACTAGGCAATGGGGGTTAAATGACTTGCCCAGGGTCACCCAGCTAGGAAATGCCTGAGGGCAAATTTGAACATAGGACCTTGTGTCTCTTGGCATGGTTCTCTATCCATTGAGTCATCTAGCTGCCCCCTGTGCAGGGTTTTAAAAGCAAAATAGAGGAATTATATTTTATTCTAGAGGCAATAGGAATCCAATGGAGTTGGTTGAATAGGAGAGTCATAGTCAGATACGTGTTTAAGGCAAATTCCCTTGGCAGCTGTGTGTGTAGAATGGCCTGGGAGGCCAGGAGTCCCCCAATAATCTAGGTGCCAGCTAATGAGGGCCTGAACTAACAAAGAGAAATGAGTCAACCAGTGGAGTGAGGGAGAGTGAGAAATGGAGGACAATATCAAGTTTTCACTCCAGAGACACTGGCAGAGTGCAAGGAATTTTGACAAAAATTGGGGCAAAAATTGGAAGAGGGCAGATTGAAATATCCACCAAGCAGTGGATTATATGGGACCAAAAACCAAAAGAATGTGAACTTCTTGAGGGCAGGGATTGCCCATTGCCTTTGTATCCCCCAGTACATGGCCAAGTCCCTGTCATAGAGCACATCGTTTTGTGGAATGAAATTGAATTGAGAAACTCTTTACTTTCTTCTTTCCCTCCATCGATCCTGCCAGACCCGAAAGGAATATCGAAAATATTTCCGGTCAGGGGCAGCCTTGCATTTGTCAAACTTCATCTATCGGAGAATGGTGAGTGGATCAGAAGGGGGAACATAGGTCTAGGAGAAGAGAGAAAGCAGAGCTGAGAGAGTGGCAGAAAGCAGTCCCTGGAGTTTTCTTACAACAGATGTTGAGAGAGAAGTGTTGTAGTAGATGGGTGGGAAGGGAATGGAGGGCTCTGGATGGGATTATGAGAAAAACAGAGAACCGAACTTTTTCCAGAACCTTCTTGCTCCAGAAGGAGGAGGACAAGGGTGAGGAGAGTCAAGGGCAATGTTTTGGTTAGTGTGGAAGGTTCCAGGTAAATTCATGTCACAGGGGGAGACAGTGCTTCCTATCCTCAGGCTAAATAGCTTTTCAAAATTGAATCTGGATGCTAGTGAGCAAAGCACAACAGATGAAGGTCTAGCTAAACCAAACCTAAGAGAAGAACTAGCCTTAGTATGCCAGAAAACCACACAGGCCAGAGAGGAAAAAGGAAAAGGAATAAGACTTCTTGAGGGGAGGTACCAGATGGATAATCTCAACCAAAAAGGGCCAGGGGGGACGTCTCCCAAAGGGCTATGGACCCTCGATGTATAAAAGAGAATTAGACAGTAAAGTGTCTTCATCCTGCTTGAACCCAGAAGGGCAGAGGGTCCACTAAAGAGTGGGATACAGTGTGATTTGGACCCAAAGGGGGAAAACTGGGGTTCTACAGCATCTGGGAGACAGGATAGTGGACCCAAGGACTAGCCCAAGTCCTAAACTTGCATGCATGAAATGCATGAAATCAAGGCAGTTTGGTTTTCTCCCTCTTTGATTCAGGACTCCCATCTCCATTAACTCTTCCTTTTTGCAGTTTGGTATGTTCCAATTTATTTTCTCATACTCAATAAATACTTATTGACTGACTGATTCTACTTTCTTAGTAGTAGTAGGTGAAATAGGGAAAGGACTGGACCTGTGATTTCACTGATGTAGGGAATTTCTGGGTGAGGAAACTCTTTCACCCATGAAAATTGGCACCTTTTCTTCATTTTCCAGTCTTAGGAAGCTGCCTGGATCACTGAGACATGAAATATCTTTCCCAGGGACATTCAGTCAGTAGGTGTCAGGAACTTGAACCTTGGCCTTCTTGGCTTTAAGGCCTCTATTCATTAAGGCATCCTGTTAAAAAAAAAAAACCCCTTCAGCAGCTTGGGAGTGCCTGGGATCAAGGAATTTTCCCATAAATTGATCTGGAAAAGTGATTGGAGGAGGCAGGGTTGGCCCTACACTTTTAGTACCTGCAAATTTCCACCTTCAGAGCTAGAAAAGGGAAGTGAGGAATTTGGGATTCTCTCAACCACCCCTTTGCCCCAGCTTGAAAAGCATCCTGTTTCTTCTACCATCCCATCTTTGTTGTCCACATTCTCAAGCCGAAGATCTTTGGGAAAGAAGACCCACCATCTTTGTCATCCCTAGACTTGCCTGACCACTCTGAGGCTTTAGTCCTGCTTCAAGTTTGACTTCTGAGTTCAGATTCTTAATTTCTCACTCCCTTCTCCTGCCTTCCATCATCAGGCACAGAGATTCCTGTTGGGCCTAAAGGATAACCTGCCAACTAAGATCACCGACAACAGGTGGCCACCTCCTCCTTACAAATCCTTTACCCTGGCTAATCAGGAACTGAAGATCATTTACCACCAGTGGAAGGTGAGAAAACTGTTGCAGGGGCTAGGGGAGGCCTCTTTCCTTCCAATCTCATGTGTATATAAGAGTTCTCCTTTCCCTTCTTCCCCTCCAAAATCTCTGGTTCTGAACCCTCTCCATCAGTACTTCTGGGTCTCTGTTTCTCTCTGTCCAGTGCAAAAAGTATCGAGATCAGCTTTCCCCACAGAAGAGAGAGGTCCTGAAGGACAAACTCTGTGCCAGTGAATTGTTTAAAGGCAAAAAGGCTTCATATCCTGAAAGGTAAGGACACTGGAGTCTGGGGTGCATCAGCCACAGCCAGGAGATTTTCCAGGTAGACACAGCCCTATCTGACCCTGAAAGGGATGGGTAAATACTTGAGGAGAGAAAGAACTGGGGGAAGCCCAGAGCCACCTGCCCTCTCATGCCTTTTCTGTGTCCTTAGTGTCCCTGTGCCATTCCGAGGGGACTATGTGATGCTTCATGGGAAACCCAAGCTGCAACAGCTGCAGAAAGCTGGTGATGGGCCTGTGCTGATGGCTGACACTGTGAATAAAATCAACCGAGCTGATGGCAAGGTTTGAACCCTCAACCTCTATCCCTTGGAACTGTCCCACCCCCTACCACATAGCAGCTCTGTGTGGATTCTGGCTCTGAGGTAGAGGCCAAGTTCTCCTCATGGAGGGAGAATAGAATAAATGCAGGAGGGTCCTAGGCTAGCCAGTGACCAGTGATCCCAAGCAAGTTGCCATATTTCTGAGGCTCTGTTTCCTTGTCTGTCAAATTCTCCCAATAATCTTTACAAGCATAGGTTGCTAGGAGAAAGGCTTTATAAATTCTTAAACCACTTTAAAAATGAACCGTTACTTTTATCCTTTTCCCCCTATTCCTTCCCTCACCCCAGATGGTCCCAAGGATTCTCCTCCTGACCAAGAGTCATGTCATCCTTGCTGATGCCAAGGGCTCCAAAGTCAAGAGCGTCATTGGGCTGGAGAGCGTGGATGAGGTGTCTGTCAGCAGCCTTCAGAATGGACTCTTTGGCTTACACCTCAGTGAGGTACCCCCAGGGTGGCCATGACTCTCAGAGGTCAGGAAAAGGGGCAGGCGAGGAGAAGGAGGAGGAGGAGGAGAAGGAGAGGCAGCAGGGGCTGGGGCTGCCGTTATTTTTGTGACTCTCTCTCCATCATCTCTCTCTCTTCTTCTTCTCTTCCCACTCCCCAAGATCTCTTCAGTGGGCTCCAAGGGAGACTTCCTGCTGGTCAGTGAGCATGCCATCGAGTTGCTGACTAAACTCTACCAGGCTACACTGGATAAAATGAAGAGGCCACTACCAATTACTGTGACTGAAGAGTAAGGATCCTCAGTAGGGCCTGGGGAGGTCATAAGGAGGAAGCAATGGGTCACCATGACCTGGGAGTCATTAAAGGAGAAAGAGAGCTGGGCAGAACTCTCCCCTGTGGGTAAACAATGCTCTGGGAGCTTTCCTTCTTTCCTCCCACCCTGACAATTCATTGATTCATTCAAGCAGCATTTATTAAGGATCTACTATATGCTAAGCACGACTCTCCTAGTTGCTTTAGACTGCCTTCTGAGACATCTGGCAGCAGGGATTCATTCCCTGTGGAGAGGGAAGGGGCCTGGTCCAGGCAGGAAAGCACCCATGAGTGAGCTGGTCGGGGCACCAGCCTTTATTCCCACCCTTCATCTCGCCCCAAGGTTCACTGTCAAGTTCAAAGAAGGCGACCTGACTGTGAAGGTCATTCAGAGCCAGATGAACAAGGGGAGCAACAAGCTAAGCTGTAAGAAGAAGGGACACAACCAGTTGGAGGTGTTTGCACAATGAGGGGGCTGGAGAGCCATTAGCTCCTGTCTCCTGGAATGGCTCCTAGAAGCAACGTCATGGCCAGGAATTGGAGAAGAGAATGCGAGAAGGGAAAGTAGAGAAGACTCTTTAGATTCTCTCTGTCTTCTTTCTCCTCCAGGTCCACTTCCTGACCCTCTTTGGTTCCCAATAAAACATGTCGGCAATGGAAGGTCTGCTTATTTTGAGTGGGGGGGGGTGTCTCCAGGACCAGCCAGTTCTCCCCAGTTTCCTTCTCTAGTCCTAGGACCACCTGTCTCCCCTCTCCACTGTCTCCCCCACCCAAAAAATATCCCAAACAACTCATCTGGCTCCCTGGAGCCAGTAATATAGATGATGAGGGCAGGTTAGAAGGAAAATAGCTTTTTAGCTCTCTGCTGCTGAGCTTGATAATGTGGGAGAATAAAAGGAAGGAGGTGAGAGTCAGATTGCAGGTATCTCTTGGACTGACATATTAAATATGTTCCTGGAAGGCTGGGAATCCTGGTCCCAGAGAAATGCTGGAGCTCACAGAGATTCTATCTGGGAGGGGACCAGAGGAGAGAGGGCAGAGATGGGTTGAGGTGAACGTGGGAAGAAAATGCCCACCACCACCCCCCAGCAGCCAGGTGCCTCTTCATCCCTCTTAAAGCCCTCTCCTTGGCATTGGGCTGGACCACACCTGCCTCCCTAGCCTTTCACTCCCTCTTATCTCTGACCTCACCCTCCCACACACCCCCTGGATGCCACACTGATGCCAGACAATTATATTGCCAATCCATGTCCCACAGCTGGGGCCTGCAGCTGGTGGTACTCAGAGGGCGGGGGGGACTAACACTCTCTCTCCGCCAAGGCCACCCATTCATTTGGCTTTTCTCTTCCTGATAATGCCTTCTCATTGTCTCATTTTCTTTTTCAGCTTCTCTGCTTCAGTCTGTCTCCCTCTCTCTGCATCTCTCATCATCTGTCTTTAATAGTAACGTCTGATACTTAATATCGTACCTTTTCTTCACAGCCTTTTCCTAGGCATTATCTCCTTTACTCTGTTCCTTCTCATTTCAGTTCCACTCTGTCTCAGCCAACCAAATATTTATTCAGGTGCACACTCTCTGCTGTTTATGTCTCCATCTTGGCTATTGTTCATGTTTTTCAGGATAGCTTTACCTCTCTTAGTTTCCCCTCTATAACGATATCTTTCCACCCCCTCTCCATCCCTTCTCTCACTCCTTTCTTTCTAAGTCTACCTCGATGCCCACCATCCCTTGAGAGTGGGGTCCCTGCTTTTCCCAGATCCATCAGCAGTCAGCTCAGAGCCCCAGTTAATCAAGTTGGAAAAGATATGATTCATTTTTCATTTAACCTGGAAATGGATCTGACTCTCCCCGCACAGTGCTGCTCTGAGGGGCTCGTCTGGCTGAACCAGGACTGAGGCGGTTAGCTTTTCCCTGCCCTTTAGAGAGGCCATGGGATTTTCACTTCATCTCCTGGCTTGACCCAAGAGCTGTTTGTTCCCAGAGGCACAGGACAGTCTCACCCCAGGCCCCTGACACAGACTGTGAAGGCTCTAAAGAGTAAAAAGAGGATACACGACTATGGGGTAGGTTGCCCCCACCCCATTCCTCCTATAATCAGCATCATCTGTCTCTTCCTGTGCCCAGGGCCCAAATTGTCATCATTTTCTGGTGAAGTGTCTGTTCATTTTCCGAAGCAATTTCAGGAGAGGACACAACGGCTGCTCCCTCCTCCACTCCTTCTTCCCTCTCACCCTTGTTGCAGGCACAGAGTGGGGAGAGAGGCGCAGAGCTTGGAGGAGCCGTGGGTCCTTGACCCTCAGCCCCACTATCTCCATGCTCCAGCCCATAGTGGACCCCAAATCCAAGGATTAATGAATTTGAGGGAGTGGAAATTAGATCGCCCTTTCTTTCCCCTTCTGTCTTGCCCCTCCAGGCCCTCTCTCTTTGTCCTTTTTTCCCATGGATGGTTTTAAGTCTCTTCTGTCGGTGGAGAGAGATGTATTACTGAGTCATTCCTGCAATCCTCATTCTTTCATTCAATCATTTTCAGTCATGTCTGAGGATTAAATGGAAAGATATTTGTAATAGCATAGTGCCCGGCACATAGTGTTGTTATTATTGAATCGTGTCTGACTCCTTGGGACCCCATTTTGGGTTTTCTTGGGAAAGAAAATAAAGTGATCTGCCATTCCTTCTCCAGATCCTTTTACAGGTAAGGAAACTGAGGCAAACAGGGTGAAGTGACTTGCCCAGAGTCACACAGCTAGTAAGTATTTGAAGCCAGGTTTGAACTAAAAAAAATGTCTTCCTGAATCCAGGTCCAAAACTCTAACCACTGTGCCACCTAGCTGCCCCTGAAATCTTCATCTGCCCTCCCTTTACTTGCTACTTCTCAGGTAGCCACAGAGCAGGGGCCACACCATGGACCCACACAGGTTAGATTTCAGAGAATCCAGGAACTTGGATGGGGGTGGGGGGCATGAAGAGGGATCGGATCTTTATTTCAACAGATTTTTCCTGGCAATCCTATGCATTTTATTTTATGCATAATAATAATAGAGCTTGAAGTCTATGAAACGATTTATCAATATTATCTCAGCCAAAGGATTCCATGACACAAAAAAGCATTAAGAACCTCTGCCTCAGAGTTCAGCTCCAGACTTTCTTCCCATCCTCTATCCAATATTTCACAGAATCCTGAAGCAGCAATAGAAATAAGTTCAATTCTTACTTAAGCTGAATTCTTCTCTACAACATCTGGCCTCTGCTTGTTGATCTCTAGCAATGGGCAATCCAATGCCCTCTCCTGAGACAGACCATTACATTTTTGAACAGTGACTAGTTGGGGAATTTCCCCCTATAAATCCATTGAGATCCACTTTGCTGCAGAGAGGGCAGAAAATCTGTAGGAGCCTCTAATCCAGGGGTTGGCAATGTACAGCTCTCGAGCCATAGCTGGCTTTTTTGAGGGCCAGATATGGCTCTTTCTGCAGGAGCCATAAAGTCCATTTTTTTTTTTCAGGCGCTGTTACAGGAGCGGCACTGTGAGCACTGTACGGCTCTCACGAAATTACATTTTAAAAAATGTGGCGTTTATGGCTCTCAGGGCCCAAAAGGTTGCCAACCCCTGCTCTAATCTAAAGAAATCTTCCCATTTTCATCCTCCCATAAATTAGCAATTCCCACCAACCCCCATCCAACCTCTCCGGGAAATTTTGTATTGTTTATATTGTGTTCATGTTATTTCCCTCAATATAATAGCAGCTCTTTGAGGGCAGAGACTGCTTCTTTTTAAGTTTTTCATGCCCAGCACTTAGCCCAGTGCCTGGCACATATTAGGTGGGGTTTTTTTAAATATTATTTTTAATTAAGCTCTTCCATACTGTCTTATTAAGAACTCTAAGATAGAAGGATAAGAGCTAGGCAAATGGAGTTAAGTGACTTGCCCAGGGTCACATAATGTATCTGAGGCCAGTTCTGAACCCAGGTCTTCCTGATTCCAGGCCTGGCACTCTCACCTAGTTGTCCCCTCAGTAGGCTCTTAATAAATGTTTATTGATTTCTAGGTCAACCTCAAACCCCTTCCTCTTGCATCCTATTTGCACTTAGAGAACTCTCTCAAAGCTGAGGACCCCTTTTAAAGCAGAATGTAGCTCAATTTGCACCCTCTCTAGGGTCTATACCCCTCAGAACCTATTCCCTTTATAAGAATCCCTTTAGGGCTACTAGTTCTCAATTTCTAGTCCAAAGACACATTTTCTCTCCTCAGTCTTTCAAGAACTAATCAAAGAAACAATTTTCAAATTCTCAGGTTATTTCAGCCTCCCCTTGAGAAATGTATTAGCTATTGTTATAAATTCATATTTATATGGCACTTTAAAGTCTATAAAGTAACAGTCTATAAACTAATCCTAGTAATAATCTTGAAAGATAGGACTTTAAATGAGGTCTTAAAAGAGTTGCAAACTATTAACCATCAAATGAAAAAATGCTCCAAACTACTAATAAGAAGAGAACCACAAATAAAAACCTGAGGTTCACAATTATGATAAAAAATGTGAATAACCAGTGGTTGTAGAATTTGTCACTAGTGCATTGTTGGTGGAGTTGAGAATCAATAAAAACCAATTAGATAAGGAATGATGAACTGCTTGATTTCTATAAAAACTGGGAGGACCTCCATGAACTGATTCTGAGTGAAATGAGCAGAACCAAGAGAACATTGTTCGCAAAAAGTGAAACCATCAAATGTAATTGACTTTGCTAATAAAAGCAATTCAATGATCCAGGATAATCCTGAGCAACTTATGAAAAAGAATGTTATCCACAGCTAGAGAAAGAAATGTGGGATTAGAAATGCAGAATAAAACATGATTTATCACTTGTTTTATAGGTGTATGGTTTGGGGTTTTGGTTTTAAGAGATGACTCTATTACAAAAAATGAATAATAAGGAAATGGTTTTTGAGTGATAATACATGTATAATGCAGTGGAATTGCTTGTCAGCTCCCGGAGAGGGGAGGGAGAGGAAATGAATCATGTAGCCTTGGAAAAATATTCTTAAAAAATTAATTAATTTAAAAAATAAAAGTAAAGATCGTATTTATCATATGGGTTGGCTGGGGGAGGGGTGAGAGGAGTATAGGGGTAAATTTGGAGGACGTTTAAAAAAAGAGCATCAACAAAAACTCATTTAAAAAAATCAACCCCTAGCCTCAATCTCTCCTGCTGTAAACTGTATCTCAGCCCTTTTCTTCATAATTCCTGGAAGTGATTCTCCTGTAGCCTGTGAGATTCGGGGCTCCAAGAAATAGAAGGGGCAGCAGCTGGGGACATGCCGTGCTGCCGAGGTTCTTGACTGGCTCAGGGCCACATTTCTCTATTCCTGCTCCATGACTTCGCTTGGCTGGGAGGCTTCAGCCTTGCCTGGATGACATTTCCATCTGCTCCCCACGCACTCCTCTGCCCTGCTCGCTACCTCCCTCTCCGCCTTTCAGAACCAGGGACACAGCTTCCGCTCCTAGCTTCATGACTTGGCTTGGAGTGGACATTGCAATCCTCCAAAGGCAGCCTCCCCAGCTGCTCCCTCAAGGACAGAGCCAGCATCTCCGCTGGAGGGGGAGCAGATGTGGGCGTGCGTATGTGTCACAGGGGCACACATTTATGCACAGGGGTACACCCTCCCTCCCCGCCCCCTCCCTGCCCCAACCCCTGGCTCCTGGGGAGTAATTAAGTCGCCCTTTCTGATCTCAGCCAGCATTGCTGCTGACAGCCTTCTCCCTCCCCTGACTTCCCAAACAGAAGGAGGGTGAGGAAGAAAAGAGGTTACAGGGTGGGACAGGAGACCCCCTAGGGCCCCTGGTACTCTGGTCCATCCGCAACGCGAGCTTGATTACAATAGTGTCTGTGCTGAGTATTTTGAAACGCATCTGCTTGCGTTTCGTTTCCAAGCAAAATGCCCACATTTTTTTTTTCCCATGCCTTTTTTCCCAGGTACTGACTTGAGCCGCAGTACACCTTCCACACACAACCCCTCCGCCCCCCTCCCTGGCTCTTCTTTCTCCTTCTTCTCCGGCTTAGCTCAGTATCAGTTCTTTCAAGTCCTTGCTAATTCTGCAGATCAAGGGGCTACTAGTTACCCCTGCCATCTCCTTGCTTACCCCCCTCTGAGGCCCCTACCCGCAGGACGTTAGGGAGCCTCATCAAAGGACATTATTCATATCAGACCTTTCTCCAAAGCTCTCTGACCGGGAGAAGAAGAAGGGAAGGAAGAGAGAACCACTGGCAGGACCTAAGAAGTCTATACCAAGCCTGCCTCTACCCATCTCAAACTCCCTTGCCCTGAAAGTGCCATCAAGCTCGGAGCTAGTCACCAAACAGGGAGCATCGACTTAAAATTGTGGTTTTGTTTCTTATTTGGAACATTTAATTTTTGGTTACATTTTGAGGTCTGTGTGGTCTCCCTCCCTCCTAAACCCACATTAGAGAAGGTCAACATTATATATATATATATATATATATATATATATATATAGAGAGAGAGAGAGAGAGAGAGAGAGAGAGAGAGAGAGAGAGACTACATACTTCCATATAACAGTTCTTTCTCTAACATTTTCCGTTTTAAGTCCTTTGTAGTTGATTTAAATATTCATATTACTCAGAAGAGCTGAATCACTCACAGTTACTCTTCAAATAATATTACTGCTCCCTAATATACTGTTCTCTTGGTTCTGCTCATTTCACTCTCTTTCCATGTTTTTTGCTGCAGCACTTTTTTATGGCACAGTAGTATTCCATTACAATCTGATAGCATAACTGGGTTAGTTATTTCCCAATTGATGGACATTTCCTCAATTTCTAGCCCTTTGCTACAATAAAGAGAATTGCTAGAAATATTTTAGAATGTTATTACTGGGTCAAAGAGTGTTTTATAACTCTGTAGGCATAATTCCAGATTGCTCCCCAAAATGGTTGGATGAGTTCACAGGTCTATCAATAGTGTATTAATGTCTGAACTTTTCCACATCCTCTCCAAATTTCTTCATTGTCTCCTATGATTTTAGTCAATCTGATAGGTGTAAGATGGTACCTCAATGTTGTCTTAATTCGCATTTCTTTAATAAAAATGATTTAAAAAAAAAACTCTTACTTTCCATCTTAGATTCAATACTGTGTACTGGTCTGAAGCCAGAAGGATGGTAAGAGCTAGAGTGACCAGTGATTCCCAAAGTGGGCCCCACCTCCCCCTGGTGGGTGCTGCAGCAATCCAGGAAGGTGGTGATGGTCACAGGTGCATTTGGGGGCAGTGATAGTATGTGACAAGGGGTGCTAAGTAGTACTTTTTCTGGAAAGGGGTCGGTAGGCCAAAAAAGTTTGGGAACCACTGATCTAGACAATGGAGTTTAAGTGACTTGCCTGGGATCACACAGCTAGGAAGTATCAGAGGTCAAATTTGAACCCAGGACCTCCCATTTATAAGCCTGGCTCTTGAGCTTACTTACTTACTTATTTACTTACTGTCCCCTAATCAATAATGATTTAGAGCATTTCTTCATATAATTAATTACATGTAGCTTCCAAAAACTACCTATTCTTGTCCTTTAACTTTATCAATTGTGGAATGATTCATATTCTTATAAATTGAATCAATTTTCAAAATATTTGACATTCTTATCCAAGAAACAGACTATAAAATTTCCCCCCATTTTATGCTTTCCTTGCCATCTTGGCTATGTTGGTCTTATTTGTATAAACCCTTTTTAATGTAATAAAAATGATCTATTTTTCATCCCCCAAATCTCTTTGTTTCTTATTTGTTCACAAATTCTTCTTCTATCCATAAATCTGGTAGGTAATGTGTTTCCCTATTCTAATTCACTTATGATATCTCTCTTTATGTCTAGGTCATGGATCCATTTTTTATCTTATCTTGGTAAATGGTGTAAGAGAGTGGTCAATACCTAGTTTCTGCCAGAATGCTTTCTTTTTTTTCTTTTTTATTTTTTTTTCATCTATTTTTACCACCTAGTGAGTTCTTATCCCCAAAGCTTAAATCTTTTCATTTACCAAACAAAAAGTTATCTATAATCATTTTCTATTACATATTGTATAATCTGTTCTATTCACTGAGCCACCATTCTATTTCTTACCCAGTACCAGGGAGTTTTTTTTTAATTACCAAGCATTTATTTTCCCCTTCATCCCCACCACTCTCTACTGAAGGGTGGGGGAGATGAAGGGTGGGGGAGACCCTTTTAAGAAACAGAAAATTGATTTTAAAACATCACCTTAGCACTCTGAGGTAAATCGATAATCCATCAGTGTGCTTTTTTCATTTCATTTGCATGAACAACCTACACTGCCCTTCTCTCTCCTGGTGCCTACCTTCTTCCTCCCACCTCCTTCCCCTAAGTACCCTAGAATCCTCACTCCTCTCTCTTCATGCTTTTCTCACCAGCCCTGTTCCTTTTCTTCGGGGTCTACCCAGTCCAGCAATTAGCTGGGCTTTTAAAGAAGCCTCATTAGACTTGTGTATAATTAAGAGGTCTAGGGAACCAGCTGCTGCCCAGACTCTGGTCCAGGGGTTCTTACTTAACCTTTTTGGTGTCATGGACTCTTTTTTGTCAGTCTTGTGAAGCCTACAGACCCCTTCTCAAAAAATGGTGGTTTTAAAAAAATTCATAATGGAAGTAAATGCTAAATTATAGTGAAAATAAAGATATAAGTTCATGGCATCCTCAGACCCTAGGCGAAGAACCTCTGCTTTTGGCAGATGCAGTTTCTCTGTATAAGCCTTAGAGGGGGAGCAAAAGACAAAAGGACGGAGAGGGACACTGATCTAAAAGACAGACTCAGGATGCCATAGATCCAAGGATAAGAGGCAAGTGAGGTGGCCTCAGTCTTTCTCTCTCATTTTCTTCCATTTTTGGAGAGAAGAGCAAGGTAGACGGTTTCCCCATTTGGGTGACTTTCAAGCATCTTGGCTGAACCTTGGCAGTTGCTATTATCTGTCTTTTTCTGTTTTTATCCTTATTCCTATTCTATTCTCTGTCTCTCTCTGTCTGTGACTCTCTCTCTCACCCCTCTCCCTCTCCCTCCTTCTTCCTTTCTCCCCTCCCCTTCCCCACTGTCCCTCCTGGGGTTTCCAGAAGGACAAATGAAGAAGCAGAAAAAGCTCCCCCTAACAGCAGGGGTAGAGAACATGGTGCTTAAAAGGTCATAGGAGAAGATAACAGAACTTCAGGGAAGCCTCTTAGGTGGGGTGGGGGGAACAAAACCTGAAACCAGGAAAGGAAGAGGAGCAATTAAGAGATCAATCTTGAGGCAGAGCTGGGGTGGTAGGGATAGACCCAGAGTCATGTTCTTTTATTCTCTATCTTCAGTGAGACTTCAGCAGGAGGGAGAAAGGTTAGACTACAGGAAGGACTTTCCACAGTCCAGAACACCCATGGGGCAGGCTAAGAGACAGGGAGCCCAGGAGATCTCAAAACACCCTTGAGAAATGAGATGGGCCATGGCGATGGGATTTCTGGATATGGAAGCAGGCTCAGAGCTGGATTCAGAGCTGGAAGGGATATCAGAATTCCCTTTTTACAGCTGAGGAAACTCAGGCCAGAAGTGTTGATTTGGATTCACATGCAAGACTGAGCTAGTCTTTGATCTAGCTGCCTGGTAGCCTAGGTATTTGCATGGGGAGGGAGGAAGAAACCCACACCCACACACCCAAGCCCATCTCTTTCCCTGGTCCTGAAGGCTCTCCTGATCAGGACTCCCTCCCTATCTCTACCAATTCTGAGCCCAGCTGATCCTGGATCCCAGCTCGGAAGCTGTGGGGAGGAGAGCAGAGAGAGGCTCAGAGCATCTTCAAATCGGTGCTAGTGGAATGCAGGATATCTGTGCACGGGGCCAGAGGAGGCTCTGGCTGTGCATTCCCCAGGGATGCTTCAGGGGCACCTGAACAGGAATTGTTTCAGCCTGGCCAGCCCGGCCAATGGAGAAAGGAGCAGGGTGCTTATGGAGAGAGGGGATGCTCTAAGTGAGTCTGGACTGCATTTGGACCTATTGGCATATCATAAACATATTCTACATCAAAGCACCTCCAATTAATCAGTACTGGCTTCCCAAGTGTCTTGTGCAGGCACCGTGGAGAAGGTGGCATCAGCACTGGACTGGGTGTCTGGTAGGTTTCTGTGTTCTCAGGGTTTCTGGCTGCTACGTCTTACTCCCCACCCCACCCCCGACTCCCCAATCTCCCCCCCTCTCTTCTATCCACCCCAGGATTGGTGGCTCTCGGCCCCTCCCCTCAGCCCCTCCACCCCCCCAGACCCTCCCAAAGCCCTTATCAGGGAGCAGGAACTGAGTCTCTGCCAGATCCAAGATCCCCTCTCCCTTCAGCAGCAACCACTGAAGCCTCCTTGTGGAACCTGGGAAGCCAGACCCCAAGACCCACAGATCCAAAGTCTCCATATCTTACCAAGCGTCATCCCCAGGTAGGTCTGATGGGAAAGGGAGGCAGAGGAAGGGGGTTAGGTAACTATATGTGTGCAGGAAGTGGGCATGGAGACTAAGGGACAGGTTTTACTGATGGGGTCCAGAGTCAAGAGGAAGGGACTCTGGGAAATGGAAATTGATACTAAGGCAAGGGACTGGGCAAATGGGCAAAAATATGTGCGTGTGTGTGTTGGATGGGGGGCATGTCAACAGCAGGTTCATCCATCTATTTTCTCTGACTGGAAAGTTTCTCTGTTGGGGGACTATTGACCATTTAGAACCCTTCCATGGATGCAAGCAAAGGCATAGATCCCTCCTTGCCCTACAGCTGCCTCCTCTTCCTAGGGAGGAAGGGCTTGTTCCCAGCCCAATGGTTTCTTCTTGTCAGGCCCAGATTGGGGGTAGGTGAAGGATGATGATACCCCATGGTGGGCAGGGAAGTTGAAGACAAAAAGCTTCAGTATCTGCAGAGGCCGCCTGGTTCTCCGTCCTTCTCCCCTCTTCCCTACCATGGAGTCTTGGGCTGCAGTGGGGACAAGGCTCACATGTGCTCTTGATCACCCATGTTGCTTCTGTGTTTAGGGTCTGTCATGTGTGGACATGAGACTGCTCTGGCTGGGTGTTATGGAAGGGCTCTCCTCTTCCTCACCCTACGCCCAAGGCTTACTACATTTATCCTCCTAGGCACCATGAGGACATTGCTGCTCATGGCCATCCTGGTGGTTAGTGTTGGAAGGAGCTGCCACGCTGTCTGCGAGGAATCAAAGGAACAAGGGGCATTTGGTGGGGGCCACAGCAAGGTAAGATGCCCCCTCGCTGCCACCTCACAGAGCCAGCTTTCCCCCTAGTTATAACATTAGCCCTTTCAGGAGGGGGAGGAGTGTGTGTGTGTTGCACTGGACTCTGTGTCTCTATATATTTGTATAGCTGTGTATGTGTGCAAGAAAGGAATCTCTCTGCCACTGTTTCCATATCTCATTTAATAAGAACTTAGTAGTAGCTGCTCAAAAATACTTGGAGATTGATTAATATTGGTTGAATGGTGCTGATTGGTGGTGGTGGGGGGTGAGTTAGGGTTCAAGGAGAGACTCCTAACTCGTTCATTCCCATAGCTCTGTCCCTGGTCAGATGAGCAGAGCCTTGTTCCCAAAATAATGACCGATCCTTGGCAGACTGCTGTGCACAAAGATATCATATAGTCATTTAATGACTGAAATGCAAAGAAATTCTTTCCCTGCCCCTCTTCCTCTCTCCCTCTACCCCAGGATCCTGAGTTAATTGCTCCATTTCCCCCTTAGGAATCTAGCCCTTTCTCCTCTTCTCCCAGTGATCCCTGGGTTTGTCAGGGTGGGCTACCCAAGCTGAGAAAAACAACAGGTTGGGCTCAGATTCCCAAAGTTCCTCCAGGGAAGAGGATGGAAATGGTGGGGGAGGGAGGGAGGAAGGAGAGGATGAGTCTTCTCAGAGTTCTCAAATGACAGCAATTACAGCGGCACAAATGCTTTTAAGATGATTACAGGTGGGACTTATTACAAATTCTGTATGTGTGAAGAATCTAGCTGCTCTTCCAGCCCCTGTCTGCTTAGCATCTCATTACACAGGGTGGGAAGACTGAGCAATTTGGGGAAAGTGGCTGCCCCAGGAGCCGGGAGCCAGGCATAAAGAAAGATGGGCAATTCTAGGTGCCAAATTGGTTGAGGAGCCAGAGCAGCCTATGATGGTGGGGCAGGGGGTTGGGGATACCTTTTCCAGACAGATAAGATCATAGGGAGAGCCCTAGTCTGAGCTAGTCAGGATTTGTGCCTCTTCTTTCTTGTTGTGTGACCATGGGTAACCCATAGATTTTCTCTTCCTCAGTTTCCCTCTTTTGGACTGCAACAGAATAACTGCAGAAAATCTGGGTGCACAAGTATATCTAAATTGATCAAACTGATCTCTGTGTGTGTGTGTGTGTGTGTGTGTGTGTGTGTGTGTGTGTGTGTGTGCTTTAGGAAGTAATTGGACTTGAGGTGCTAGTGAGATGGGAGGTGTGATTCTCTTCTCCTTTTGATGATGATTTGCCTCTCTTGCCTCTGTCAGACACCAGCAGCTGCAACCAGCTGGGGGTGTTCTGTGTGTTCACCACCCTGCAGCTCCTGAGGGGACCAACAAAGAAATCGTGAGAACACTTAGGGGTCCTCTTTGGCAGCCACAGAGTTGGTCCATAAGGGAAGGGGTCTTTAAGTTCTGCAACACCCAGAACCAGTAAAACCATGGTAGATGAAATGGGAATGGAACCCAAAAGAAAGAATCAGAGAGAAAACTAGGAGAGGACCACAGAGGGGGAGAAAGCCAAGAAGATGGAGACACAAAGACAGGGAAAAGATGGTAAAAGTAGGTGGATTTCTAGGTTTCTCCTTGTATGTTTCAGGGAAGTAGAGGGAAATCACTGAAGGAAGGTAGTTCTACCTTTGCCTGCATTTATACCCAACAGTATAGCCTCATCTTCTCTAGACTCTCCAACTCAGTGTGAGAGAGCAACCTAGATGACATGAGACCTATTGCCCCAGCCCTTTAGGGGTTTAATGTGACCTTCTCTTTTGAGAGATGAAATAATTGAAAGAAGAAGGGTTAAATCACTTGCCTCAAGTGAGACAGGTGGCATGTCTGGGATTCAAACAGGTCTTCTGACTCCAGAACTAACATTCCTTCCACATCTACTGTGAATGTTGGAGGGGCCGGGCAAGAGGGAGCCAAGTGAGTCTAATCTCTCCTCCCTCTTCCTACCCATGCTATCCAAAACCCATGGGTAGTCACTATTCAGATTCATCAGAGTGAAGGGACTTCTCATCTAACATGTGAAGTGGTTGCATGAGCAAGGGGCAAAGAGAGGACCTCAAAATGCAGTCCCACTTGAAGTTTGAAAGAAAGCTATTTTTAATAATAATAATAATAGTAATAATAATAATAACTAGCATTCGTATAACACTTTAAGGTTTGCAAAGCACTTTAAATCTGTTGTCTCATTTGATCCTTACAACAGTCCTCTGGGGATAGATCTTATTATTATCTTCCTTTTATAAAGGAGGAAACTGAGGCTGAGAGAAATTTTAAAATGACTTGCCCAGAGTCACAGCCAGTAAGTATCTCAGGTGGGATTCAAACTCGGGCATTTCAGATTCTAGGTCTAGACTCCTACTTTTTATCTCTACCTTCCCCAAATCCTCAAACTCACCTGGAACTTTCCTTCAGCTCCTATTGAGGCAGAGATACAGGGAAGTATCCTTGCTAGCTAGCACACTGATCTGGGCTCTCCATCCTCCCTTCTTGAACCCCAGACACAGAAATTTCATCACAGGCAGTGACTGGGAATCACTGAATGGTCTTGGTCCCCAGGCTGGTTTTATGAGCTCATTACACTTTTTCCCCCCAACAATATTCAGCACCTGAAATCAGGGGACAGAAGAATGTAAATCAGAGGAAATTCTGAAATAAATGAGATGCTTTTACTTAAGGTGTGCCAAGTGGTCTCTGGCAAGAAAGTCCAACTGGATTGAGGAGAGCTGTGCTAACTTCAAAGTGGGGCTGTGCTAGCATTTAGTAAGCAAGCCTAGACGTTAGGGCACAGCCTTCAAAAGCCAGATGGCATCTTGGGAAGCTTTTACCCTATGTCAACATCACTGCCACCTCGGTTTTTCTGTATCTGTCTCTGCCAGAAGGTCTTAGATCTCTACCAGCTTCCCCCATCCCTGCTCCGGAGGTTGTACAACAGCCGATCACTCTCCCTGGATGGATTGCTGAGGTTGCTGAGCAAGACAAGTGTGGGTAAGATGCCAGTCTTCTGGTGCAGGGTCAGTGAGGAGGCATGAGAAGCAAGATCCAAGGGATCAAAGAGGGGGGACGGAGAACCACTCAGGGGGTGGGTCCACCTAAGTTGTCCTCAGTGAGGTTAAAGTGAGAATGCAGAGGGAGCTTGGAGGGGGCACTGACTGAGGCATCTGGGTTTGTTCTATTTGCCCACATCTCTTAGAATCATTTCCCCAGGGCTCCCTCCCACACCAGCCCATGCTTTTTTTTTGGTTTCATAGATTCTAAGGAGTCCATGGATTACCAGAAACGTAAGTGGCCCCTTTTCATTGCTCTATACCTTTCTCCATGCTGATGACCACCTGCTCAAGCCCCCCCCCACCACCCCCACTTGGAAGCACTGGTAGGCTCTTTAGCAAGCCCCACCTCAGCTGGAATAAAGCAATGGCCTAATTGAGCCAACAGAACTTCTTTAGCCAGTTCTCTCCTGGATTTGAGGGGAGTAGTTGGTGCCATGGAAAGATTATCCATCTGCAGTTGGATGCTGCTCAGCAGGCTGACGGATTGGCATCTGCAAAAATTCCTGAGCCAAGTGGGCAAGGATAGGAGGATGTAGCTGTGTGGCATGGAGGATAAGATTCAGAAAGTAATTTAGGAACAAAGCAGGAAAAGGGAAGAGAGGTGGAGGTCTGTAGGGAGCTAAGAGACTGGAACTCATACCTGAAAGAGATTAAGTGACTTACCCAGAGTCACATAGCCAGTAACTATCTCAGGTAGGATTCAAACTCAGGTCTTCCTGACTCCAAGTCCAGTACTCCTACTTTTAATCTCCCTTATCCTAAATCCTTTCCCTTACCAACATTTTCTTTTTCCTCCCAATGGAGGAGAGATGAAGATGCCAGTAGATAAGCCAGGAAACAGTCTCAAATCCCATTTGTCAAGGAGAGAGAAGTTGAATGAAGGGGATTTGCTTCCTCTTTTCTTTTGCTATTGGCTGATATTTCTGTCTCTCTTTCTGTAGGTGACATGCATGATTTCTTTGTGGGACTCATGGGGAAAAGGAATATAAAGGCAGGTAAGTTTTGGGTTGAGGAATGGCTAAAGTGTTACACAGAATAGGACAAAATTCAAATGCCCTCAATTGAGAACCAGAGGAAAGGACTGGATTTTCCCTGGTGAGGGATGCTATTTCAATCCCCATTCTGTCTTTAAAGTGATCGACTAGGTCCCCACCCCTTATTGAGGTCTGGAATCAAGTGAAGAAACATTGGTGAGTCACGGAATAAGACGGAACAGTGAGGGCTCTAGTCCCTTTTCTGCCTCCTTGTCTCTCAGAAGAGAACTCTTTTCCTCTCTCCTTTTTCACTCCAATTCTAACCTCTCAACTAGGCCCCAGTCTCCCCACTATTGATGGTCCTTATCTGACAGGGATGGAGCAATGGTAAGAGTGCATAGTGCTAGGTTCTAAGAAACCCGCTAAGTTCCTTATTCATTCCTCCCTCAGAACCACCAATGGAGGTGAACCAAGGAAACTTCCCTGGTTTTGGGGACCCCAAGTATTCCACCGCTTCAGAATGAGGTAAGTCCAGAAAGGGGGTGGGAGGGAAGGCGGAGGCTAGCATGATGGATGAACTACCACATAGGCAGAGACACAATTGTGCACAACTGGGTCCCCATTCTTGGTGTTTCTCAATAAGTCCATTTGACAAAAATATTGTGAGCAGGGGCTCAGTGGATAGAATACCAGGTCTGGAAATGGGAAGTCCTTTGTTCAAATCAGACCTCAGGCACTTCTTAGCTGTGTGACCCTGGGCAAGTCACTTAACCCCAATTTCCTGGGCCTTACCACTCTTCTACCTTAAAACCAATATTTAGTATTGGTTCTAAAAAGGAAGATAAGGGTTAAAAAATATGAGTAATTGATGCCCACAAAGATGAAGCCAGAAAAGATATTATCGCTCAACACACAAAGTTCAACAATAGACCAATGAATACATGGGAACACACACACACAGAGCCTATTCATAGAGCATGGTGAACCTTGGACATCCCTATCTAGTTCACTCACCACATCCTGGCTGGTCTGTGCATTGGCCCATGGAAGAAATAAGCAGACCTGGGCAAATTGGTTTGTGCCGGAGCCTCTACTTCAATCTGAAGCACAAGTCTGGTCGGGCCAGGGTTGGACAGAGATCATGAGATTTTCCCCTAGATTTCTCTATCGCTGACTCTTGTTTGGCTGTCCCTCTTTTAAGTCAGAATCACCCATCTGTCAGGGTACAAAGAGTTTAGAACCCATGGAAAACAGAATAAGATCATTTTCTAAATTACAGGCAACATCTCTAGCTTAGAGGAGAAAGTGTTTACAATTCATTATCGGCCAGAAATGAATTTTCCTCTTGTGTCCAATAAGAATCACAGGAGCCTAGATCTAAAAAGGGATATTGTGAGATCTTCTAGTCTAGTTCCACGAGACTCTTTGGAGATCATATTTTCCTACCTCCAAATCGAGACACATGACCTGACAAAAAACATTCTTTTTTCAAAGTCTTGTTAAAAATAGATTTGAGGCGGGTGGGGGGAATAGCTAGGTGGTTCAGTGAATAGAGAGCCAGACCTAGATGTGGGAGATCCTGGGTTCAAATGTAACCTCAGATACTTTCTAGCTGTGTGACTCTGGGTTAGTCGCTTAACCTCTATTGCCTAGCCCTTACTGCTCTTTTGCCTTGGAACCATTACAACAGTATTGATTCTAAGATGAAAGGGAAGGATTTTTTTAAAAAGGACACTTTTGTTGTTGTTTTTTTTTTTTAATCCAGAAGATGGTCATTGTAGCTATTCTATAACCCAGAATGACTTTGAAAGGAAGAGACAGTGCCATTAAGTCTAATGGCCCCACTAAAAACAATAGCCTAAGTTTTACCACCTAGTAGGGGTTGGGGAAGGAAGTAAGGGTGACCCAGATGATTCCACTGGCTAACAGTGAGGCTGATGTCAGCCTCACTAAGCCATCCATACAGGGTCCCTTGGATAAAAAAGGCTGACAGATTTCTCACTTGGTGAGATGGATGTGAAAGTCCCCTTGGGGCTATGTCTGGTCAAAACATGGAGCTTCCCAGCCCATCATCATCTTTCCCTGAAAAACAGTAGTGACTCATCTGGTCCTTTCATTTCATTGCTTCCAGAGAGAACCAGTGTCTTGATAAAGGGTTAGGAAGATCCAGAATTCCAACGGTCCAAGGGACTCGGAGTGTGACAGGGTAGTCAGGGAAGATGGAAACAAGTTAGGTCCACTAGCGTGTGGATGGAACCATTTCCACCCTGCTGCTGTCCTGGCAACCCTCCAACCAGGAAGGTCTGGTGGATTTTTTAAAGGTTCTTATTTGGCTCAAGTTAGATGAGGCATTGGAGGAGGGGGTCAAAGAGCTTGGACCTGGGGACTTGCTCATTGAGGAGGAAGGAAAGACTCCATGGGAGATGATACCAGCTGGGAATGGGGCTTTGGGCAATTAACGTCACTCTAAGGGGGAGACTCAGGGGCTTTAAGCTTCCTGGGGATTCTTTGCTTAGTGGGATGGGGAAGCTACTAGGGTCATTACATCCAGGAAGGTGTAGGAGGAGATTGGGAGAAAGAAGAAAATTTGGAAATCCACAAATTACCTTTGAAAGAATCCTATCCCTAACCTCGTGGTGCCTGTTACCCAAGTTAATAGACCTTAGGGTGCAGACCAGCAGCAAACCATGGACCTACCTTGAAATAGTACAGTGTCTATATGATTCCCAATAGTTAGGGGAGGCTGGGTCTGGGTCCCCATTCGGTGCTGGGTGAGAGGGCACATAGAGCCTTAATAACCGTAACTCGTTGATTACATGGTACTTACCGTATCATTTTGCTCTCATTAGATGGTTATTTCAGTCCTGCCAATGGCTGGGTAATTATACGGGCAGCTATATCAGGATGACATACTTTCCCCTAGTGTAATGCACCATCCCATAAAGATAATTACAGTGCAATTTTGCCATAGTATTTTATACAAATGGCAGAAATAAGAGCATTGTGGAAACCTACTTTTAATCCGTGCGGGTGAATCCAGGCTCTTTTCAGAGGATCCAGGAGCATAATTATGCCCCTTCTCAGCACTATTACCATGCCATCATTGGATGAATGGATCATTCACAACCTGTGAAGCATCCATCAGCATAGGGCATAAGGCTGATGGGGGAGGGACAGGGGGAAGGTGGAGATGCCACTCGAAGGAGAAGAATCCAAATGAATTAATAGATTGTTTTCTTTTCATGGGATGAGGGGAGTCTAGGGCAGTGGTTTTCAAACCTTTTTATCCTCAGGATGCCTTAATGCTCTTAAAAATTCTTGAGTCCAAGTGGAATCCCACTCAAAGAGCTTTTGATTTATTTGGTAAATCTATCAGAATTTCCTGTATGAGAAATGACACCGTCCCAGTGTTACCAGGAAAACAGTTTTGACCTCACAGACTACTTTAGACTTGCTGGTCTAAGGGAATGCCCTTCATCGAATAAGACTATCAGTATTCAAAGCTCTTCTTTATTACTAAAGACTCCCAGGAGGAAGCAAAGGGCAATGATTATGTGCAGGATGCAGAAACACACAGTCCACTGGGGAGGGCCTTGGTGTCTGGATAACTGGCTTGTGGAGAAGCCCCCATAGTGGTCTGACGTGGGCAATACGCATAGGTATATGGGTGGCTATAAGCAATGAAACCAGCAGTTAAATGTGATGCTTGGAAGAAAAAAGGAATCGATGTCGGCAGGGGAAATCTAGCTTCTTATTAGCCCTTCTCCTTATAGCCTACAAAATAAAAATTTAAAAAAAAAAAAGCAAAATGTTAAGACTTTGGCTTTCTCTCCTCTTTCCCCAGCAGATTTTTCCAAACTGGCTGTTGGAATGGAAGCCAAGAGTCTTGCAATAGACAAAGAAAAAGCTCTCCCTCTCCTTCCCTGCCTTTTTTCCCCCAGAGTCTCCCATATTCTTCATCTTCTGGGACTCTGGAATGTATTTTGAAGACATTTTGCCTGCCTCCTCTCAGCTCCAGGATAAAATATCCTCAATTCTATTTCTTAACCTATTGCTGTATTCTTCTCCTGCTTTGATCAGTCCACCCCCACACCGCTGTACAAACCACATAGAGAATAACATCAATCCCAGGGGCACTGATTGCAGATGCCAAGCAATTTTCTTTAATGACAAATTCGAAATATAATCTCTATCCTCATCATCAATAAAAAGAGTTTTCCACATGATCTAGAGTGGCATTTTTCTTGGTTTGGTTTGATCTTTCAGCAATTACCGACTTTCCTCTAAGCTGCTAGGGAACACAGTCCATTTCTTCTACAGCTTTCTAACTCCCCTTGGCACCTCACATAGGGAGATCCTCAAGGTAGCAGGTGCTCAGTAAATATAAGTTCAATTAATGAATTCATTGAGGTATGAATTTTGGAAGAGGCCAAAGACTTTCGGAGGTCTCCCTTAGACAAAGACATACGGAGATTCGGAATACCTTATCTGAGCTTCTAGAAAGGTAGACATAGCTACATTGGCGGAGAAACACCCTCAAGACTTGGGTTCCCCATCTTTAAGCTCCTACTTTAGGAGGCAGGTGTGAAGACCAAGCAGGGGCATATCTATGGGGAAAGGTCTATTTTGGTGCTTCTGTATCAAAAACCACAATGATAGTGGAAAAGAAGAAAGACTCTCCCGCCATCTTAATCTGAAAACCTGGGTGAAGTGGGGTGATTTAAAAAAGATGTCAGAATCCTTCAGGATGTGCTCAGTTGCCATGCCCTACAGCTCTGATCTAACAGTTTTCATTATGTGAACTGAGCTTGGCTCAGTGACAGAGGACTGAGGAAGAGAGAGGGAGGGTGTCTGTTATTAATTCAACGTGCCATCAATCACAGTCTACTAATCCCAAGGGGAATTTCATACTCAAATAACAGGCTGCAGAATTCCCAGTGCCACCTACCAGCAGCCTAAGTCCTACCACTTGGGGTGGGAGCTTCTGCTAGACAAAATGCCCAATACCCTTCTCTCCAAGGTGAAGCAAAAGCAGGAGCCACAAATGGAAGGGAAACATAGTTATAAAGAAATTGTTGTTCTCTTTTTCTCTTCTGAGTTCTTGGCTCTTAGGCTAAAGTCTTAGATCTGTAATGCACCCTTAAAAGACTTGGAGCTGAGGAAACTCATGGTTATCTGGGGCTCATCTGTGAATAGTGTCCCCTCCTTTCCTTCCTGGGAGGAGATATTCTTTTTTAAAACTTTTTTCAATTATTAAGCATTTATTTCTTCTCCCTTTAGCCTCCCCCACCCTACCCCACTCACATAAAAAAAAAAAGATGAATAAAAATCTATGCAATAAATATGCAAAGTGAAGCAAGCTAAATTCTCACTTTGTCTGAGTCCCCAAATGTGCCTTATTCTTCAAACTCAATCCATCATTTTTCTGTCAGGAGGTGGGTAGCATGTTTCATCATCCGTCCCTGGAGGAGGTGGGGTGGAGATATTAGGTGGCTAGATGACACAATGGATAGAGCACTGGGCCTGGAGTTGGGAAGATCGGAGTTCAAATCTAGCCGTGGATACTAGCTGTGTGACCCTAGGCAGGTCACTTAGCCTATGTTTCCCCCATTATAAAATGGGGTAATAATAGCACCTAGGGCTATTGAGAGGATTGACCTTGATAATACTTGAAAAAAGTGCCTGACACACAGTAGGGGCTATATAAATGTTCATTATTATCTGCTTACTGGATCTACACTGGTCACCTTTCTTCATCTTCTCCCAGTCTTCTAGAAGTTACATATGCCTTACTCCCAGGCATTCTAAAAAGTCATATGAGAAAAATTATAGAGCCAAAAGGAGGCTTCAAAGCCACCTGGTCCAGATGAGATGCTGACAAGTGTTTGAATTTCTTTGGTGATGTTTACTACTCCATAAGGCATTGTTGTTCACTTGTCTCTTGTTCTTTGTGACCCCGTTTGAGCTTTTCTTGCCAAAGATACTGGAATGGTTTGCCCTTTCCTTTTCCAGCTCATTTTCCAAATGATGAACCGGAGGCAAACAAGGTTAAGTGACTTGCCCAAGGTCACACAGTTAGTACGTGTCTGAGGGCAGATTTGAACTGAGATCTTCCTGACTCCAGCCCCAGCACTCTATCCACTTCACCATTCCCTAAAGGTCCCTAAAGGTAGTTCATTTCATTTACAGATAATTCTCCTTGTCAGGAAGTTCTTCCTTATGTAGATCCAAAATATGTCTCATTGTAATTTCATGTTAATATGCATTTTTTTAACCATTTACTATGACTGGTGAGTTAGGGGAATGTCTGCCTCAAGTACATAAGACTTTCCCCAAAAGAATGGGTGTGTGAGAACAATGTGTTCCAGAGATGGAAACAAGAGTTATGGAGTGCTTAGAGTGGTTAGACATCCAAGAAGCCAAAGTCATCCACTGCATCCTGAGGCGCTGCCAGTCATCTTGACTTTTGTCTTGCCACTTTGATGACTCTGGATCAGAGAGTGAGGCTGATGACTTTGTGCCACTCTGCCTCACTTCAATTCCAAGTCAGCCTGTGATGTCATCGGTTTTCTCAGAAAACAAAGGACCACCAACAACAACAACACGGTCCCTACCTGCATAGAACTTACAGTCCAGCAACCCAATTCTGTCCTCTGAAACGGAATAAACAATTTCCACTGAGAGGTCCTTTGACAACGTAACGATGACTCCGTGACACTAGTGAAAAGATCTCTCCTCCAAATCACTGATTCTGGTTATTTTCCTGTCGGGGATTATCATTTACCCCAGATGCTTTCTTTTGCACTAATCTCCTCATTAAGCTTTTCATATCATTCAGAAGGCATGAATTTCATTCATGGGGCGGATAATGAGGGAAGTGCATTGTTTTTTGTTCAACTAAGGGAACATTTCTTGGGCCATAAAATTTCCTAAAGAAATAGACCTTTGGACTTTAGGGGGACGGCATAAATGCAGAAAGATTGCTCTCTGGTGGGCCTAATAAAAATTGCAGTGTTGGGAATTCCAGAAGCAATGAAGGAGACCAAATTCAACACTTGTATGACTGGTTTTTTAAGTCTGAGAAGAGGATGGCATTTCCAATCAGACCCATAACTAGGATTACAAATTACGCCTAGTGTAAATTTGTAAAGTGGCTGTCAGTTAGGGATGGGAGAGATGGGGGAAGAGTATAGAGTACCATCATCCTGTTGGGGACTGATGCCAGGGCTTAGGCTTGAGAGTCTGATAGGATAAAAGAAGAAGAAACTTACTCTAGAACCCATAATATAGACTCTCACTTTAGCAAATTATTCTTTCTGTTAACTAGATGCTCTTTGTATTCTACTGAAGGTAGCAGGTATAGTCTGTGCTGGCCCTCTAAATTTGGGCCCTGGGACAAAGCTCCCCTCATTACCCTCTCATATTGCTCTATTCCCAGTCAATTTCTGCTTTCATCAAATGTTTAATGATGTTATTGGTCCTCTTAGAAAATGAAGGACATGGGGAAGTTAGGTGGCTCAATGGATAGAACAACAGACCTGGAGTCAGGAGGACCTGGGTTCAACTCTGGCCTCAGACACTTCTTAGCTATGTGACCCTGGGCAAGTCACTTAGCCCCTTTGCCTAGTCCTTGCCCATCTGTCTTAGAGGACTTACTAGTATAGAAAGTAAGGGAGAAGGGGAGAGAGAGAGAGAAACAGAGAGAGAGAGAGAGAGAGAGAGAGAGAGAGAGAGAGAGAGAGAGAGAGAGAGAGAGAGAAGGAAGGAAGGAAGGAAGGAAGGAAGGAAGGAAGGAAGGAAGGAAGGAAGGAAGGAAGGAAGGAAGGAAGGAAGGAATGAAGGGAGGGAGGGAGG
>NC_058134.1:282531541-282618369 GCF_016433145.1 Gracilinanus agilis
GCTGGGGGCGCTGCGGGCCTGGCGGCTGGCGGTTGCTGCTGCTGCTGTCGTAGCCGCGGCCGCGGGGGCTGAGCAGGGGGGGGCGCTGCCTCCTCCGGGGCGGCGGGGGGCGCTGCGGGCCGGGCGGCGGGGGTGGCCCGGGCCGGCACCGAGCTCGGCGAGGCGGATGGAGAGTCTGGCCGAGCCCGGCGGTGCCGCCTCCTCGTCGGGCTGGGGACGGCGGGCCAAGGCCTTTGTGTAAGGAGGAGGAGGCGGCGGCGGCGGCGGCGATGGTGCTGTGTGCCCCGCAGAGCCGGGTAAGCAAGTCCGGGCCTAGGCCCAGCCCCCGCCCCCGCCCCCGCTGGGGCCTCTCTTCCCTCTCCTGGGTCCTGGGCACGGCCGCGTCCGGTCCCTTCGCAGGCCCTCCCCCCAACCCCCACCTCCGGGCTGCTTTGTGGCTCTGCGGAATGCCCCGGAATGGTGCGCGGTGGTGGGTCCTCCTGTGAGTGTCCTTTGAGAAGGCAGCCCCTCACCCATTCTTTCCCCCCACCCCCACCCCCGAGGATGCTCGGTCTGGCGGCCGCTGCACAATGCCTGGGCCCCAGGAAAAGTTGGGACCCCCCCCCCCAGCTTGGGGAGCGTTCCAAGGGGAGCACGATCCGGCGCCTGCACGTAATTACGAGCGGATCCTGCAGGCCAGGCTGGGTTCCCCGAGCAGAAAAGGAGGGATGCTGGAAAACTTTTCTCCAGCCTGTGCCCACTGTTAGCCGGAGATCCCGGTGGCCTAGGTGGCTCAGAAACCGGCTGAAGGCTGGAAAAGGGCGCTAGGACGTGGTCCAGAAATCGTGTTAAATGGCCAGCTCCAAGCTGGACTTGTTTGCTTGACTTTTACCTAATAGTGGATCTTTAAGGCTTTTAACATCACAGAAGGCAAGAAGTGCGGTGGCCCGATGGTGGAAGCAAAAGAGAAGTTTGGGTAGTTGTTAAAAGCTTAGAAAAGTGGGGAGAATGGAAGGAAGTCAGAAAATTGTAGGAGCTGATAATAGGGCTGAAGACACAGAGCTGTGAGACAAAACCAAGAGATGGAAGGCCTGTAGTTTTCTTGAGTTGTGCTGAATTGTTTGGAAGGCAGTAGGTAATATTAGGGGGAAAATAGTTTATGGAGATAAAAGAAACTGTTTAGGAGAAGATGGGATGAAATAAGGAACATTTGAACTTACTGATTTGGGAGTGAAATTAAATACTGTATTAGAAGAAATGTTCTTGACTGCTTCTTATGGGACAAAGCCCACCTACGGCTATTTTTGCCCTTTGCTTGACTAGCCCTCTGTCCCTGCCTTGACAAATCTAGAATCTATGTATTTGCCAGCAACTGTTGGATTTTGGACGTGGTAAGTAGCACTCTTTTGTCACAACTACCATCCTTTTCTCTATAGCATAATGTAGTCCCTTCCATCACCCTGCCAAAACTCTAAACACACTGAGGCTTTGAAGTGATGAGATTGATTTGTGATGTTTTCTTCTCCAGAGCCCTTTGCCCTGCAGACGGTTGGACATCTATCTTCTCATCCTGTCCACTGATTAATGGTGCTGATAAGGTTGAAACTTTATAGGATCTGCTAAAATGGGCATGAGGATCAAACTACACAGCACCAATCACCCCAACAATTTACTGAAGGAGCTCAACAAGTGCAGGCTCTCAGAGACCATGTGTGATGTTACCATTGTGGTAGGAAGCCGCTCATTCCCAGCTCACAAGGCTGTCCTTGCCTGTGCAGCAGGTTACTTCCAGAACCTTTTCCTGAATGCAGGGCTAGATGCTGCCAGGACCTATGTAGTAGACTTTATCACTCCAGCCAACTTTGAGAAAATCTTGAGCTTTGTGTACACGTCAGAACTCTTCACTGACTTGATTAATGTGGGCGTCATCTATGAGGTAGCTGAGCGTCTGGGCATGGAAGACCTCCTTAGGGCTTGCCACTCCACTTTCCCTGACCTGGAGAGCACAGTTGTGACTAAGCCCTCAACCAGCTCCAGTGAAGGCCGATCTAGCACCCAAAGCAGCACTTCAGCAGAACCAGCTCATTCCCTTGGAGAACTCCGGAGTGTTGGAGACCAGTTTGGTCCTGACAGGAACTACATCTTACACAGTGATGTTGGGTTAAGCTATAAAGAGGAGAGGAATCCTTCCAGTGACAACCATGGTCTGCCTTTGTTACACCAGCCACCCCCACCTAAGGCAGAAGAGCATGATGCCCCTGGCCCATTCTCTTCAGTCACTAGTATGGTAGCTCAGCCAGGCCTTGGAACCCTCGGTATAGGCACATCAACTAACTCAAGCTCCTTCCAGCCTTTCAAAATTCAGAGCAATGGGGACTTTGTCAAAAATAGCTACTTTTCCCCTGATAACCCTTTGGATATCTCCACTGGGAGTAACTCCTGTCCAAGCAATAGTGACCACTCCAAAGATCAGGGCTTTGGACAAATGGATGAGCTGCAGTTGGAGGAACTTGGGGAAGATGACCTGCAGTTCGAAGATCCTGGAGAAGACCTAGTTCCAACAGATGAAGTGATAGAGTTGAGTGACGACAGTGAGGAGGAGTTAACATTTGGAGAGAACGAAACCCGGGAGAGTAAGGCCATGCCCTGCCAGGTGTGCAAGAAAGTGCTGGAGCCCAACATTCAGCTGATCCGGCAGCATGCTCGGGACCATGTAGACCTGCTGACAGGCAACTGCAAGGTCTGTGAGACCCACTTCCAAGACCGAAACTCAAGGGTTACCCATGTCCTGTCTCACATTGGCATTTTTCTCTTCTCCTGTGATATGTGTGAAACCAAATTCTTCACCCAGTGGCAGCTGACCCTTCACCGAAGGGATGGAGTATTTGATAACAATATTATTGTTCATCCTAGTGATCCACTGCCTGGGAAGCTTGGTCTTTTTGTTGGGGGGACTAGCCCAGAGCTCAAATGTGCTGCTTGTGGGAAGGTGCTGGTCAGAGATTTCCACATGGTCCGGGGCCACATTCTAGACCATTTAAACTTGAAGGGCCAAGCCTGTAGTGTTTGTGACCAGCGTCACCTCAGTCTCTGCAGCCTCATGTGGCACACACTTTCTCACCTGGGCATTTCTGTCTTTTCATGCTCTGTCTGTGCCAACAGCTTTGTAGACCGGCACCTTTTAGAGAAGCACATGGCTGTTCACCAGAGCCTGGAAGATACGCTCTTCCACTGCCACTTCTGCAGCCAGAGCTTCAAGTCAGAGGCTGCATACCGATACCACGTTAGCCAACACAAGTGTAGTGGAGGCAGCAGCCTTGATTCCAGACCTGGTTTTGGAGATCGATTACAGCATCCAGCTTTCCAGAAGCGGAAATTGCCATCAGATGAGTTCCTGAATGAGGAACTAGCCCTCCAGAGCCAGTCTGGGAATAGCAAGTATAGTTGCAAGGTGTGCGGCAAGAGGTTTGCCCACACAAGTGAGTTCAACTACCATCGGCGAATACACACAGGAGAAAAGCCCTACCAGTGCAAGGTGTGCCATAAATTCTTCCGTGGCCGTTCAACCATTAAATGCCATTTGAAGACACACTCGGGTGCCCTCATGTACCGCTGTACAGTCTGTGGCCACTACAGCTCTACTCTCAATCTCATGAGCAAGCACATAACTGTGCATAAGGGCAGCCTTCCACCTGACTTCACCATTGAGCAGACATTCATGTACATTATCCATTCCAAAGAGGCGGAGAAGAACCTGGACAGCTGATTGGGCTACATTAGACCTGAGGGCTTGGTCCCAAAAAGTAGCCAGGATGTTGCTTTTCCAATGGCCTGTTGGCCCCTGACTGAAGTTACATTTTGCCTTGCTAGGAATTCCAATTCACATTGTGTTAAAGGAAGAAAGGAAAGAAATAGCACACAAACTGAGAAATCATTTTTGAGAAGCAATGACCCTACCATGTTTACCTCCACACCTGCTCGTGGCCAACAAAGGTCACGTTTTTGGTTCTTTAGGGAGCTGGGATTGTGATCTAGTAAGAGACAGAAATTGATTTCAACTAGGTCCTTACTCCCCAGACTCTCTAGTTTTAGTTCACTGTTAGGTTTTATGCTGCTAAGAATCCAACCCACAGCCTCAATGAAAAGGGGAGGTGAGAAGAAGTCTTCAAACTGCTTTTTAGTTTCACTGTAGGCATTACCACAGCTCTGTGGCCTCCATCAGGATTAACTAGTTATGAGGATCATCTCAGAAATATGATCATTCAGAAAATCCAACTAGTCAGGACATCCCACCTCAAATTCTGAGTTTTAGCCTTTAAGATGTGGTATTAGCCTGCCACACAGACTTACCCAAAGTTCCTTCGAGCATTAAAAGCAGTTGGACAAAAGGAAGAACCTTTGAATTGAAGCAAGAGCTTTGGTTAGAAAAAGGAGTAAGGCAGAAAATTTAAGTATGGTGATACCTAGCCCAGAACAAGTTATCCTGTAGAGCCATTTGAAATCTGGGTGTAGGTGTGGGCAGTAAGGTGGATTTCTTCCCTCCTCATTTCCAAAGAAAAATGGTTTTAGGGCAGGCCAGCCAAGGCTTTCAGGACGTCCTCAAGGGGACAGGGATAGCAAACCACCCTAACATAAAACATCTGTTACTCCAATCCCCTCTGTCCATCTAAGGGTATGAGAGAATGAACCTTGGGCACCCTGGGGAGAGGTTGTAACATTTCTGTCAGCAGTAACCTTGCCTTAATTTTCACCCAGTCTCCTGCCCAAAAGTGTATTGTCTTGGCCCATAGTTAAGATGGGAAAGAGACCATATTGTGAAAGGGTGCTTTGTCCTGTAAGTCCTTCCAAGTTGATGGGACCTGAATAATATTGGCATTTTGTTGGTGGGATGTAAGTCTTTACTGCCTGTTTTAATCAGGTAACACTTTTTTGGGTTTCTTTCTTTTTACATGTACTCACAGGCAGGAGGCAAGTAGTGCTAAAGTAGCCCATCTTTTACTTGCTGGAGTTTATCTTGACCTGTCATTGTATCACCCCTAGAGGATACTATTGGATGGACCTACTAGTCCACACACAGAAACTGGCTGATCCTCTTTTTATTTTGTTTATGAAAGGGTCATGCCCAAAGAAGGAGGGAGGGAGGGATCCCTCTGAACTTGATCTTGCATGTTCACAAGGTAGCACCCTCATCCAGAGTTGCCCTCAGTAACTCATACTACCTCACCCAGAGCAGATGCACTGGGAGTTCACAGCCACAGCCCCACACACTGCCACCTGTGTGAACTTGGCAACGCCCAGTGCCATTTCACAAGCAAGTGATTTTAATTAACTCTTAAAGCCTTTTTTAAACTTTAATATTTATTATTTTTGTATACAGATCATCCAGCATCTGCTTTGTATGACATTTCAGGAAAATGAGGTTCCCAGCAATGAGTGGCCACAGCCTAGGAAATAATTCCTATCCAGGGATTTTGGTGACAGGGGCACGACCCAACAGAGAATAAGCCAAGTAGGTCTTAACCTAGCCTAATCTACACTGAGATGTGCCCTTCTCCCACAAATAGAGGGGAATCATTTCCCTTTCCCCAAATAGATTCCTCACTAGGATAATAATCCTAGAGAGTATTTTCAACAATGGCCTGACCTAAGGAATCTGGGAACAAAGAACGCCCTAATAATGGAAACTTGTTAGCTTCCTAATTCTTTCATCTCTCTTCCCAAATCCCCAGGCAGAGTTATCCAAGAAATGTTTTAAAGAAGGCAGAAGACTAGGTTCAGTGGGCCAGTGATTTCTTGGTGGACAGCTTTGAACCCCTTCCAAATTAGGAAGTTGTCATTTTCCTGTTAATTTAGAGCAAGATGGGCAAGCCAAAGTTCCCCATTGACTGACTTGCTGATTCTTTGCTTCAAGGTGCTGTTGTTTTTAAATGGAGCCCCCTTTCCTAGCCCTGAAACAGCAAAAGCAGTATCTTACTCAGAAATAGAACCGCTCTTTCTCCATAGTGTCTGTGAAGGCAATTGGGATATAGTAGTGAGGAGACATGAACAGAAGCCATTGTAGGTCCAGTTTCTACTATCTACCACCAACCTGTTGGAGTCTTCCTTGATAAACTTGACAATGAAAATTGAACTGATAGTGCCTGTTGTTAGCAGGCCCTTCCTTTTCCCCCTTCCCCTTCATCATGACAAATATAAGAGATTAATGTGATGTAAAAATTAGAGCTGGTCAGGCATCCACCAAACTTGTCTACCCTGAGTAAGTTTCTCTCCCTGGTATGCCCCCCCCTCTCTCTTTACCTCCCCCTCCAACCCCCAGCAGCAGTTGGGAAGTAAGTGATTTTTAGATGGTGGGATTTAGAAGAAGCAATACTAACTAGGGCCTAGTCAAAGAGACATGCTAGAAAAACCCTTTCCTTGTATCTAAGAGCTTGGGTGCTGAGTGGTCTGTGAATTTTAACTGAAGCTGTGAAGTTTTTGTTTTCTTTTAGTAAACCAAATAAAAACACATCCCAGAAGCTTTTTTCCTAAAACACTAAGCAAAAGACTGTAGTCCCTTATTCCTGGCCTAAAGCTAGGAGGAAAAACCACCCCTGCAGCAGTCCTTCCCTACCAAAAGGGTGGTGTTTATGTGTACTCAGTCCCAGTCAGACATGTAGCAGCACCAGTAGCTAGTGAGACTTCTTAACCAAATCCCTGTGCTCTGTGCTTTCCCATATTCATTCTTGGACCTCTTCTTTTGTGTTTGGGGCTTTCTATTTTCTCTGCCTTCCAGCTCATCTTGTTCTGAACTGGCTATTATAACACTATAATCTTGTAGCAAGGGATACTCTAGTAGATTTTTTTTTCTGTTTGGAGTCTGGTTTATAGCTTTTTAATTCATTTGGCTTTTTTATCCCCTCTTCTCCTTGGAACATAGTATTCTCTCCTCATGTGCTGTCTAGTCTCTCTTTGACCTTGAGTCTACTCTGTTCCTCTTCCTAAGCCCTGTCTTGCCAAACCCAGATTCTAGGTTTGGAATTTAAGAAGTCTCCGTCCCCATAGCTGGTTAGGAATAGAGGCCTAGTCAAGTCAGGCCCTTTTCTGGGAGAAAAAGGCCCCTGGAGGGTTTGGAAGAAAGTCAGCATTCTCCCTGACTTTCTCTCCTGAAATGTGAATGCATCCTCTTTGAGAAAAAGCTTGTGGTACCAGGTACCTTCTCAATTTTTTGCTACTGATAAATTCTCCCCCAGCCATTTCTCCGGGCCTCTGGTTCCCTATTCCATGGGCTGCTCAGCTTTGGAAATGAAAAATGTTATTTAAAGTTATTTATGTAGATGGACACACTGAATTTTCCAGATGGGGTCAAGGAATCTCAAATGGCATAGAACCCCCCCCCACACACACACACACACAACTCTTCAGCTCTGTCCCTAAATCCTGTACTGAGAGGAGCACAGATAGGAAATAGCAACACAGTGTTAGTTTCCACGTGATCACCCATTTTAAAGTCAACATCAGGATGAAAATGAAATTGAATTTTGATTTAGATGTTTCCTTAAAATCCTTCCCTCTCCCTACCTGTCCTTCCTTGCTCCTATATCTTAAGGCTCTTTCATAAAGCAGAGAAGAGTTGTCATTGACATCTAACCCCTTTCATTAAATTAATTGTAGGTACTGACCTCCTAATATTTAAGTGTTTACTATCTATTGCTGTAAAGTTTTGTATATTTTGTAAACTTTTTTTCCCAGATAGTAGATGTCTAAAATCGTTGTACATCTGATTCTTTTATACTCCATTGTTCAGCACAAAGTGTGGTTTTTATTTAGAATAAAAAAAAAAGGAAATTTGAGATGTACCTGTGTCCATCCCTTAATATTTGAGAATATTCACATGCTTCTGAACTTGGATTTTGTGGTCTGGGCACCTCATCACTACAGTCATACTTTCCCAGATGAAAAGCCAAAGTGCTTTCAAGTCACATGTTTCCTTTTCCAGTCTCTGGGATTTCCTGTTCAGAATTAGGATGAACTTATTATGTTAACCAAATGAGAAAAGAAATAAATGAACCTGTGTTGCCCTGGAAGGATCCTTAATTACATCTTTCACCATCCCATTTGTATCTAGAAAGTTAGCTGCATGTTAGCCAGGTCAAACGTTGACCGGGAGAAAACTAGTATCGTATAATTACTTAGTTTCTAATGTATAGGTAATATGAACTAAATGGAGAGGAATGTCAAAAGTAGTTAGAGAGCAGTAGAGGTTTGATTCTGAGGCTGTTAAAAATGTATTTTCAGGAACAAGGAGACAAGCCTCCTTCCAATGTTAAAGTTCATCTCAGAGCACTTGAGATCAGGTCTGGAGAAAACTAGATAAAATGAATCCTAATCCCCTGCTATTCCATTAAATGGAACAATACCCCCAATGAATTATGCAGTCCCAGTGACAACAAATTGCTACATTATTGGTACTCTGAGATTTGCAAGGTCTTGGGGGAAGTGGTCCATGTGATAATCTAAGATGCAATGACCAGCAGTCTAGGACTTAGAAGTGTTTACTGGGACAGCTAATAACCAGAGTCCAGCTTAGAGAAGTAATGACATTTTCCTAAGGACCAGGTTTTGGGTTTTCACATAGGAAAAAAGATTTTTTTTAAGTCTTTTCAGGGCCAACTAGGTAGTACAGTGGATAGAGTGCCAAGCTTGGAATCAGGAGGACTTGGTCAAATCTGGCCTCAGCTTAGCTGTGTGGCCCTGGGCAAGTCACTTAACCCTAATTGCCTGGCCCTTGCCACTCATCTGTCTTAAAACTGATACTAAGAAAAAAAAAGTCTTTTCCTAGAAATTTGACCAACCCTGAACATTTGGCCTATAGCTAAAGAATATTTCAGAGATTGGCCTGGCAAGCACTAAGGAGATTTACCATGAAGTCTTGGCTACAGATTACCAACCATCCTTCCAGGAGGACTCTTAGCTACATCTAATCACATTGGGATACAGGTTTTAATACATCTGGTGAATGGGTTCAGCCTTCTAGAAAGAAAGCACACAAAACCAAAGTATAAGGATGGTTATTCTAGATCACAGATTCTTAGCCTTCTTTTGGGTTATGGACCTCTTTGACAATCTAGTGAAACTTCTGGACCGCTTCTCAGAATAATGTTTTTAAAAAGCATAAAACAAAATACAGTCACAAAGGAAATCAATTACATTGAAACACATTTATCAAAGTACTTTGGAAAACAAGCTTATGGACTTCAGGTTACAAACTCCTGGAAGAAACATTCTTCTGATTGCTTTAATCAGGGTGAATAGGTGGTTAGGTAGTATGTGCCAGATATTAAATTCACAATTGTTCACTTCCCCCGGGGAGAATTGTAAAGCCAGGATTTGCCAAAGGCAGCAGAGACTTAGTCTGATACTTCTGGTTAGCTTAAAAACCTTTCATTAATACTGATAAAATTACTCAGATTAACTTGACCTTCCCTAAGCTGAGTAGGTAAGTTGTTGATATATGTACACAGAAAAATAAAACATTTGTACATTTGTCTTAAAAGGGAGAACAGAATTTAAATGATATAACTGGCCTATGGGTCACAATAGTGAACTTTTCTGATCTATGGCAGAGGAGGACTGGCAAGTAATGAAGATCAAGCTGAACTATTTCCAACAGTATTGGAGGGAGAAGTATAATCTTGATATAGCTTCATAGCATTTGCATCAGACTCCAGACTTGTAGGCAGCTTCCTCATTCTTGTCTCCCCTACCTCTGCCTTACTTATCCTTACACTAAAGATATATAAGCTCAGTTCAAAACACTGAGGCCTTGGGGATATCCTGCTTGTGGCCTCCCAGCTCCTTGGCCTCTGGCATCCTGTCCTCAGATACAGGATAATTCAATGAATTTAATCTAGATGCACAAATAAAAGTTTGATATTACTGCCAGGTTTGTCCTTCTTCTGGTCAGGGTGATTGATGGTGTGCTTCCAGCTTCCTTTGTCAAGTCTCTTCCCATCTCCCTGGCCTTTACTCCTTCCCCCACTCCTTTGAAGTGCCAGTTATTGCAGAGTCAGGGATCCAGATGATTCTCACTTAGGTTCCCTTCTCCCTGCCTATATAGTTGCAGATCTGAAGAATTTTACCCGATTCTGAACCCACAGAGAGATCAATTGAATTGGACAAATGGTCCTAACAATTCTATGGACCTGTCCTCCACTTCAGCATATGCTAGAAGCACTTTCTGCTAATCACTGTACATAAATACCCCCCATCTCTTTCCTTTAAGTTCTTCCTTTTCCCTTTTTTGTTTGTTTGTTTGTTTGTTTTATTCCTTTTAAGTCTGGATAACTCTTTCACTCCTCAGCAAGAAAGCCTGAAACGGGAATCAGCCAGGGTTGGGCATATCAGATTGAGGGATGGGGAGAGCTGAGATGTTTAGAGTTAAAGAGGGCGGATGAGGCACATGCCTGAAAGTGTAGGCTGACATGAGGGCAGAAGGAGCCAGCAGGGAGAAAGGGTCCCATCTAGTTGTTTTGGGCTTCCTCCTTAGTAATGACAATGGAATGCTTAGTACTGGAAGAGGAGGAAGAACCCCTGCCTTTTCGGGCCTTTTCCTTGGGAATATAATGGACCACAGCCCCCATCAGGTGGCTACGGAAGCTGGGACTGAGAAAGTTGTATAGGATGGGGTTAGCAACACAGTGCAGCATAGACAAACAGTCAATAACATCGTAGAAGAAGTAGAGGATGTGAACCAAGTAGCAGTGGAGGTAGATATGGTCGCCATGTAAGGTGAGCAGCAGTAGGGTTAGGTGGTAAGGCACCCAGCAGACCACAAAGACAGCCACGTAGGCACAAACCAGCAGGCAGTGGCGCCGAGCCTCTGGCCGACCCACCCGATAGAGCCGGTAAACAGTGAGTCCGTTAAAGATGACCATCAGCGGAAAGGGCAGTAAGAAGCCCAGGACGATGGTGGAGAGGGTCACGGCCAGCGCCCACTCACTATACGTCTCAAATGGTGCCAAGAAGAGGCACATTGGCTCACCGGCTTCCACCAGACGGATGTGAGCGATTTCTGGCAGGGGGATGAGGGCAGAAAAGACCCAGATAGCCGCACAGACCCCCTTCCTCACCCAGTGTTGATGCTGCTGCCAGAAGGGCGAGGAGGAGGTGAGCGTGACATAGCGATCGATGCTGAGGCACGTCAGGAAAAAGATGCTGCTATACATGTTGGCAAAATAAAAGTAGTGTGTGAAGCGGCAGAAGAAGCTGCCCCACAGCCAGGTATAGTCCAGGGTGACCTCCAGCATCCATATGGGCAGGGACAGGATGATCCCCAAGTCAGCCACGGCCATGTTGAAGACATAGAGATTGAGCAGCCGACCCCGGCCCAGGCTTCTCCAGTTGATGTAAATCACTAGCAGGTTCTCCACTAAGCCCACCACAAAGATGCCCAAGTAGAGCACAAAGAGGACCACACGCTTGACGTTTTCATTGAGCTCGACCTCACACTCAGAAAAGGTGTGGTTGAAGAAATGTAGCAGTTCTGTCCAGTTATGGAAGTCATCCAAGTCACCAAAGAGCTTCAGGGACGAGCTCTCCGTGGGGCCAGGCCCCATCATGGAGCTGTGACTGCTTGTCATAGGGGTGGCAGGTTCCTATGAGAAGGGAGGCAGAGACAGAAGGGAGAAGACCTTGAAGATAAAGTCCCTGAGATGGAAGAGGAGAGGATCCTTGTTGGGAGGATTTTAGAGTCTAAGAGGGGACAAGGGAAGGAGGAGCCCGGAGAAGGGAACTCTGAATGCATAACAATCATTATGTTTTGTTCTTGATTCAAAAGCCAAGATGCTTTCCTTAATAGGCCTGCCATGCTAGGAGATCTCAAGGAAAGTATGTGTCCCAAAGAATTTCTTACTGTAAGCTAGTGTATTCTTCCCATGCCCCTCCCTTTTTAACAGCCCTCCAGCCTCCCTGGGTCCTCAATAGCAATCTGAAGTACCCCTTAAATGATTTATAGGTATGGAAATACGCGCAGCACCCCCCTCTAATTCATCGGAAGACAAACATGAATCATTGCTTGACAGCTAGACTGTTTAAAAGCCTAAAGCAGGGGTTCTTAACCTTTGTTGTGTATGGAAGACCCCTTTGGCAGTCTGGTGAAGCCTAATACATCCTTCTCAAAGTAAGTATTGTTTTTGAAAAATCATAATGGAAGGAAATGCTCAATTTCAGTTAGAGGTTAGTGAAAATAAAGAACTAATGTTTTTTTTTTCCTTTACAAGTTCAGACATCCTGAAATCTATCTGTGGACTCCAGGTTAAGAACCTCTAGTGCAATAGACTCTTAGAATGTTAGAAGCTAAAGTACATCTGGTTTAATTCCCTCATTTTACAGATGAAAAAACTGAGGCCTAGAGCAGGGAAATGACTTGCCAAAAGTGAACTAGAATCTGATTATCCTACCTTCCCAGTCCAGTGTGCTTTCTACCTTCTCTGTGCTCCAGAAGAAGGGCTTGATTTTGGGGAACACTTACCTAAACCTCAGCTTGTTTATCTGGGGCTGCAAGGGTGTGTCCAGTTCTGATAGTCGAGAAGAGCCAGAGAGATTATGGCAATGGGGGTGTGGGCTTAGCTGCTCTGTTTCTCTTCTCAGGGCCGCCCTCCTTATTCAGGAAACAGATCTCACTGGCTGACATTCTGTGGGAGGGGGCCAGGGGCTTTCCTGCATTCATCCATTCAACTTGAGAGGGAAGAGATGGACAAAAGATGGCAAAAGGATTGTTACTTCCTTCCCTCCCATAACCCTTCCTCACACGCTTGCTTGGGACCCCATTCTTCACAGCCTGCCAACATGGAGGCTAAAAGAAATCAGATTGTGGGAAAATCAGTTTTTAATGACTGGCTCTACCTTTCACACTCACCCTCCAATCTTCCAGAACTGTGAGAATGGGGATCACTTTTCTCCCTCAGATCAGAACACAAGCTTTGTGTTCTGATCTGAGGATGGGGCAAGGGCCACAGTTGTGGCAGGAAGCAGGGCTTTAGACCTAAGGGTGGCCACAGGATATCTTTTTTCCCCTGGGAAAAGCATTGTGGTATGGAGGAAGGGTATTTGATAAGATGGCCAAGATGCCTATAATTTGCTTTTTCAGCACTTCTTTTGAGGCTATCTGCATACTAGAAGTGGAACTGAGAATTTTAACTTGCATTAGATCATAGGATTTAGAGCTGGAAAGAACTTTAAGTGCCATAGACCTAGAAAAGGCCAAATGCCACTCAAATTTTTCAAAAAAAAAAAAAAGAAAAGAGGATGAAATCTGTAAACATAACATCTAGTGAGCTTCTTTCCTTTTGATCCTTGGCAAAATCCAAATTCAACAAATATTTATCAAATGTTTGTTTTATGTGCTACATACAAAAATCACTTGAAAAGAACAACAATAAAAATAACTGATTATAAATCAAAGTGGTTATAAATATCAAGCAAGGCCTATAATAAAGATGTATTTAGCTGGCCAAAGAGTTTCACCACTATAATAGCTGATTGCAACAAGCTTCAAATGTTGCCAAGTCATCTAAATGAGGTTCATAATTACTCAAAAGAGTTTGGCTTAACACAGGAAGAACCAAATGGTTGAAGAGTGCCCATTTTCCAGAAATTGATATGTAGTTGTATTGGCAAAATACAGCTGGTCCATCAGCACATATATCTTAGACATGTACTACATGTAAAAAAATTACCTGAATTTCATAAGAACAGAATAAGATGTATTAGGAAAACTGTGTAGTCTCTTACTGATCCCAAATTTCACCCATTTTTGCTGGGAGGGAAAAAATACATGCCAAAGGCAAACTAGACACATGAAAAAAGGCAGATATGGGGAGTCTAAGAGCTCAAGGCACAGAGAAATGTCAGCTATATACTCCTCAAGGACACTGACCCTTGGACCCCAGCAGGGACCCAAACCTCTACCTGGGGGGTCATAAGGACCCTATGAAGGAAAAACGGGACCCCAGGAACCAGGAGCTGTGATCTCCACATGTTCTCGAAACGTGACCTCAGCCCATTTCTACTTTAGGTTTGAGCTCTATTTCTTCAAGGTCTTGTATATTCAAAAAAGAAAAAGAAAAAAAAAGAGTGTATTCTGATTTGGGATGGATATTTTGTACTACCCTGAATAGTAAATACCTTTTCTAATACCTCATTGAGGCTACTAATTGATAATCAATGGGAAGTTCACTAGAGGGAGCTCCTGACTGACAGTACTAGAAACCCCAGCTCTGAAGGGGGAAAAGTAGCAAATGCCCCTTTGGAGACTCCATACTGTGAAAGTGAGTGAAGATTAAGGTGATAGCTCAGGAGCAGGATGTCACATAGGAAAATAAAGATTCTAAGAGAAGATGAGGAGGGAGGACACAGGGCAGCAGCTCATTAAAATCCATAAAGCAAGATTACGGACCAAGGCCAGGCAATAGCTCGGAGTAGTTTGGCTATAATGTAGCATTCATGAAAAAAGAAGTCTGAGATGAGTCTAAGAAGGCAGTTTGGAGCCAGATGGTGAATACACTTAGGCTGAGGAGTTTGTAGTTTCACTGGAGACGGTAGGTAGCACCCAAAGATGGTTAACACAGCTTTTGACAAAATCTTTGGTATTCTTTCTTGTGGACAAGGTAGGGAAATATGGGCCAAATGGTAGTGTAGTTAAGCAGATTTAGAATGGGTTGAATGATTGGACCTAAAGAGGAGTTAAGTTATTAATGGGTCAGCAGCATCTTGTGGGGAGAGCTCTAGAGGAGTCTTTGCTATTTAAAATAATCTATTTGTGGGGGCAGCTGGGTAGCTCAGTAGATTGAGAGCCAGACCTAGAGATGGGAGATCCTAGGTTCAAATCTGGTCTCAGACACTTCCCAGCTGTATGACCCTGGGCAAGTCACTTGACCCCCATTGCCTACTCTTACCACTCTTCTGCCTGGGAGCCAATACACAATATTAACTCCAAGACAGAAGGTAAGGGTTTAAAAATAATAAAAATAAAATAATAATAAAATAAAATAATCTATTTGTGTCTTTTTTAAAAATTACTGATATCTTTGTTTTAAACATCAATTATATTTCCTAATATATTCCTCCTTTTCCCCCCTCCAAGAAAGCCATTCCTTAGGGCAAAGAAAACAAAAAAAAAATCCAAACTAAACCACACTTCGACCAAGCCTGACATTATATGCTGCACTCCATACCATTTGGAGGCCAGGCCTGACTCAGACTGGTCTGGTGGGTATGGCCCACAATCGGAAAGGTGGCATCTAACAAAAAGAAGTTTACTTGACAATAGATAGCATAAAGTGAGACTCGAGGATGCAATGTTAATAGGGTTAAATGTAAAGCCCTCATTTGGATTTAAGAAATCAAATTTGGAAACATAGAATGGAGAAGGGTTGATCAGGCAAGAGTTCTTGTGAAAGAGATCCAGGGGACTTTAATGGACCACTAGCCTACCGCAGGACACAGGAGTAAGAAAAGCTGCCCTGAGTGACCCAGTACTCTGAATAAATGGAGCAATATAGATGCTTTATTCTGACCTCGTCAGATCTTCTCTGGAGGTCGTCTACTGGTCCAGATGCCACATTTTAGGATAGACGTTGACAAGCCAGGCATTTCTGGTGAAGGCTGACCAGAACTGAGGGGCCTGGAAACCATGCCCAGATGAAGATCAGTCTGGGAGAGGCATTAGACTTGCTCTGGTTATCCCTAAAGAGCAGGCAGGCAGGCAGTTAGCATTTGCTATGAGCCCAGCACTGTGCTAACTGCCCAAGAAGGGCAAATACAGTCCTTGTCCTGGAGGAGCTCATATTCTAATGGGGGAGGCAATATGGAGGAATCTCAAAGGGAAGGCTTGAGCATTAAGCAAGACTGGAAAGGCTTCTTGCAGAAGGTGGGATTTTAGCTCAGAACTGAAGCCCGTGAAGGTGAGGAGGGAGAGTATTCTAGGTATGAAGGCCTGCTTGGGAGATGGGGGGTTGTTTGAGGAATATCAAGGAGGCCAGTGTCACTGGATCTCAGAGTACAAGGAGGGAAGTAAGATTTAAGAAGACTGGAAAGGTAGGATTGGAGCAGGTTATAGAAGACTTTAAATGACAGAGAATTTTAATTTGATTCCAGAAGTAATAAGGAGCCACTAATGTTTATTGAAAAAGGGAAAAGGAGTGTCACATGGCCAGCCTGGGCTTTAGGATAATTGGTAGCTTAGTGCCCTTTGGAACATAGAATATAAACTACTAGATTTGGAATCAGCCAGCCAATCCAACTCTCATGTTTTTCTGATGAGAAAACAGGCCCAGAGAGGCCAAATAGTTTCTTTAGATTCATGATTTCAGGCCATCTTTATAACTTTAAAAAACTCTTGGGGGCAGCTGGGTAGCTCAGTGGAGTGAGAGTTGGGCCTAGAGACAGGAGGTCCTAGGTTCAAACCCGGCCTCAGCCACTTCCCAGCTGTGTGACCCTGGGCAAGTCACTTGACCCCCATTGCCCACCCTTACCACTCTTCCACCTATGAGACAATACATCGAAGTACAAGGGTTTAAAAAAAAAACAAAAAACAAAAAACTCTTATCTTCTTTCTGCCTTAGAATCGGTACTATCAATTCCAAGGCAGAAGAACAGCAAAGGCTAGGCAGTTAGGGTTAGTGATTTTCCCAGGGTCGTCTAGCTAGGAAGTGTCTGAGGCCAGATTTGAACCCAGGACCTCTGGTCTCTAAACCTGGCATTCTATCCACCGAGCCACTTAGCTACTGCTCATCCCTATAGTAATTGTGAGATGAGAGGGCAGAGGTTACTAACTTCATCTAACTGAAACTAAGAACCACAGAGACTCATTGACTTGTACAACATGGCATACATGAACCACAATGGAAGGATGTTATTTTTAATTCTGAGATCTCTCACACCCCAGATAAGCCGTTAGTGATGAAAGATAATGATTTAGTCCCCTTTGGATTACGAGAATGGGACATTTCCCTAATCTTCCCCCATCCCTCCATGGCCCCCAACCCCTCACAGATGACAGTCTCTCCTGTACCTAAAATTCTTCATAAGAAACTTTTGACTTTCCTTGGTCCTTCCTTGGTGCAGAGAAGATCTTTAGGTCTAACCTCCATCCCTCCCAATGCATTTTAGCTGATTCCAACTCCTGGGGCTCCTAACCCCCCTTGGGTATACTTCTCTTCCATTTAGAAACCCACTACACCCATTATCCTCCCTGGGTATAACAGCAAGAGAGGTGCCCAGTGAATTCCTTTAGACAGCCAGCTACAGAGACTGCTCTATCAGCAGAAGATAAATGATGGCACTGCATTTTTTCTTTCTTTTTTTTGTTTGTGGTAGGATGAGGGGAAATGAAGTAGGAAAATGTGGTGGGAAGAGGGGGGAGGGCCAGAGGAAGAGAGGATTGGCTCCCCACCAACCAGGAGGGGCAAGCAACTTTGCCCCAAGCAGTATCTGCAAAACAATTCCTGGAACTCTCCCATCTTTTTTCCCGTTTTGTCAAACTGGACAAGACCTTCTGATCAACAATTAGAAAGGAAGGAAGGTACCAGGGAGGAGGGAGTGAGAGGTATAGATAAAGAGTTTTAGGAGGTGGGGGAAGGAGATGGGAAATCTTTGTGCTTAGGCTCTGGAGGACTTATCTAAGGAGACCACTCCACTCCTG
Organism: Gracilinanus agilis; assembly: GCF_016433145.1. NCBI lineage: Eukaryota > Metazoa > Chordata > Mammalia > Didelphimorphia > Didelphidae > Gracilinanus > Gracilinanus agilis. The sequence goes on from NC_058134.1 coordinate 282,549,201, forward strand.
TCATATGAGACAACCCCACGGGAGGAGGTATGGGGAGAAACAAGATTTTGACAGTGATACCTAATACCCCTTCTCTACCAATAGCTCAGATTCATCCGAATGGCTGCTGGTTAGAGAATCTGGGTCAGTACTAACATTAGGATGCCCAAATGCCCCAAAGATGTTACTATAGTTATGCTGTCCTCCGGCTGAATCCCCAACCCACACAGTAAGATGTGTCCTATAAGGAGCATAATAGAGATTCCATCTTCCCAGGTTTTCTCTCCCAGCCCTAAACCCTTATGTATCCTCATCCCCTCCCCAATCATTTAGCTTTCTTTGGCAATGGAAAACTATGGGTCCCATTCCATCCAAAATAGACTTCTTTTGAGCTTTGTCCTTTCTTTGCCTTCCTCCTCTTCTCAGGTCTAAATCCCAAGGGCCAAACTCTTCTTCTTTCTTTGACATTTTAAATAAAGGACAAGGACATCCAGTCACATTCCCAGAAATTGTAGTAGTAAGAACAGTAGTTAGATTACTTGTCTTCCAAGAGAATATTTCACTGAGGAGGTATGTGAGGGAAAGGGAATAAGCATTTATTAAGCATCGCCTGTGTGCCAATTACTGTGCTAAACATTTAAAAAAATATTGTCTTATTTGATCCTCACAATCCTAGGTGGTAGATGCTATTATTATCCCAATTTTATACTTGAGGAAACTGAGGCAGACAGGTTAAGTGATTTCCCCAGGAACCAACAGCTAGTAAGTATGTGAGGCTGGTTTTGAATTCAGGTCTTCTTGATTCCTGGCCCAGTACTCCATCAGGCAAAAATGGAATAAATAAAGGAAAATGGAGGCATCTCCTTCCCTAATCTGGAAATCTCTTAATAGCATAATGAATTATGAGAGGTGGGATATCGGGGAGGGGAGTGTCTTGCCATGCTTCTGGTTCTTCACTTTCATGGAACAACATGTCCCTCTCCCCAGATGTCTCCAAAGACTCTGAACCTCTCTTCTATCTGCTCCTTTATGAAAGATAGATTCAAGCAGGAAGAGGTGACATTTTTCTGCTGGCCCTGGTTGTCCTTTCTGGCTTTTCCTACTCCATCTGCTCCAGTCCCTGGATGTTTTCAGGCTTTAGCAGTAGTTTGATACTCTGCCACATTCATTGATTCACTCTCTCTAATTATCCTTTATTTTGGTTTTATTCACCACCACTAGAGTTCTGAAATTTTTCAAAAGGAACTTTTTATTGAGAAATATAACAGTAATATATTTATCTATTAAAATGTTATTGATGATGCTTTTTATACCATTTCTTGCCCATAAATCACAGCCAGTCACATTCCCACTCTTGCATATCTCCATTATCCTCTGGTCATCTGAAATTTTTTTTGAGATTATGATATTCCTTGATTTGAAGCCATATGGCACCCCAAGGAAAATACAAGTATTTTTATTAAGATGGGCTTTTTCATCAATATCCAGCTAAAATGATTAAGAAAATAAGGAAGGGCGATAGAGGCAGACAACCCAAGTAAAGCAATGAAATGGGAAAGTTTACCAAATTTAAGTTTCTGTTTTTAATTTAATAAATTGTGGCTTCAGATAGGCTTGGAGGATGGGGTTGGATCTTCATCATCTTCTCATTCCTGTCTCAAACTTCTCTTTTTTTATATTTCTGACACACACTGAAATAGTCCACAGAAAACATATTCCCTATATGCAGTTAGGTTTAAGCATTTGATGGTTGGGGAGTCAAGCTTTCCTTTAAGGGATAATGCTCCAGAGAGCAACTTGAATCTAGAAATTTTTTTCTCTAGGGTCTAGAGCATTGGCAAACCTTTTAGAGATCACATATCCAAACTGCACCTTCAAGCTGCCTGTGAGACCCTCCCCCTTTACCCCAGAGAGGGAAGGGAGAAGTGTTTGAATTGGTCTGCTGGACAGAGAGGTGGGGCATGCAAAAGAAATATTCTCAGGTGTGATGGAGAAGAGGAACCAAGCAGCCCCGTCTGGCACGCTGGGGCACGCATGCCACATCTTTGCCAACACGGCTCTAGACTAACGATATTTAGGAAGATATCACTATACCTGTTCAATTTTAGCCCCATACTCCCTTTCTCTGAGAACAGAATGGCCAGCCTAATGGCTCCTCTCTCCTGCTCCCCTCTAGGCAGGAATTAAAGTCTCCCTTGGAGAGAGATGGTGGAGAGTAGACTCTAAAACAGTTCATTCCTGTCTCTCTGCAAGCCGTATCTAGATAGACCAAAATGGACGCACATGGATAATACAAACTCCCTTCACTCACTATATTCTCTTCCATCCCTATCCCCTCTCCCAAACCTTTATCCAGGTAGTCATCATTTTTCAGTATACCTCCCTCTTAAAAAAAATGCTAGCTGTGTGACTCTGGGCAAGTCACTTGACCCCCATTGCCCACTCTTCCACCTAGGAGCCAATACACAGAAGTTAAGGATTTTTTTTAAATGCTATATCTAAGGGATGTCCATCAATTGGGGAATGGTTGAACAAATTGTGGGATATGATAGGGATAGAATACTATTGTACTATAGCAAATGATGAGCAGGATGATTTCAGAAAGAGCTGGAAAGACCTACATGAACTGATGCAGCATGAAACAAGCAGAACCAGGACAACACTATACACAGAAACAGCAATATTGTGGAATGATCAACTGTGATAGTCTCAGCTACCATCAGCAATACAATGATCCAGGACAATTTTGAGGGGCTTATGACAAAGAATGCTAATCCACCTCTAGAGAAAAAACTGGAGGAGGAGGAATGCAGATGGAAGCATATGATTTTTCACTTGTTTTATATGTGCTTGTGTTTTAGGGTTTTTGTTTTATAAGATTACTCACAAAAATGAACAATATGGAAGTATGTTTTGCATGATACTACATGTATAACCCAGATCAAATTGCCTGCCATCATGGGAAGGGGAAGGGAAAGAAGGAAGGAAGATAAGTTCAATCATATAACTTAGGAAAATTTGTGTGAAAATTTGTTATTACATTAATTGGTTTTATATACATATATATAAAATAAAAAACGTTACCTTCTTAGAATTGATACTTAGAATACTATATAGTATACTAGTAATATATACTAAGTAGGAAATCTAAGACAGAAGAGCAGTTATCCAGGGACACTGAGCTAGGAAGTATGAGGCTACATTTGAACCCAGGCCCTCCCAACTCCAGGCCTGATACTCTATCCACTGAACTACCTAGCTGTCCTTATAATTCCTTCTTTAGATTTACTACTCTAACTTAAATTCTCAGGGACAGTTTGGACCACCAAAGGGGCAACAGCTTCCTCAGGTTGGGGATAGGAATTACCCCGTGGGCCACTATTCCCAAAACTAATTCTTGAGCCACTAACTCTTGATTCTCCCACCCTTTTGTTCTCCATTACATGATCAGCTAATGACTTCATTTAGTGTTGTTTGTTTTTTAGCCAAGGTAAACCTGTCCCTCAAGAAGACAAGTAATCAATCAATAAACATTTATTAAGTGCCTACCCTGTTCGAGGCACTGTGCCAAATAGTAGTTATAAAAGAGTACCCTGATCCTGGGGTGCACTCTCCCACAAATAACCCAGAGTTGATGAGTGTGCTCACAAACTTAGATAGGAGTGAGGCACATGTGTGGAGTATGTATGGAGAGTCTAGAGCAGTGATTCCCAAAGTGGGTGCCACCGCCCCCTGGTGGGTGCTGCAGCAATCCAGGTGGGGCCGTGATGGCCACAGGTGCATTTGGGGGCAGTGAATAACTGCAAGGGAGCAGTGATAGTATGTGACAAGGGGCTCTAAGTAGTATTTTTTCTGGAAGGGGGGCGGTAGGCCAAAAAAGTTTGGGAACCCCTGGTCTAGAGTATCTTAGATAGGAGGGAGGCACATTGTGGAGCATCCCCAACTCCTAGCCCTTGGAAGTCCATTTCTTGATCTGCAACCCTGTAGCCCTCTTCTGTGCTCTGAGGACGGATGCCTTTCTAGAGACCTTAAGTGTCACTATCTGTCACCACAAAGGATGCTCCCTGAAGTCATCTATCTGCCCTTCAGGTCTCTCTTGGCTCTTGCTGCTGCCTCTTCCATTGTAGTGGCCACAGGATGACCACTAGATGGCAAAGTGACTAGAGGGCTGGGCTTGGTGTCACAAAGACTTCTGTTGGGCTCATGTCTTGGACACAGACACTTACTGGCTGTGTAACCTAGGCAAATCATTTCACCTCAGTTTCCTCATCTGTAAAATGGGAGTAATAATAGCACCTACCTTCTGGGTTGTGAAGACATTTAGCTCATTACCTGGCATATAGTAGGCATATAGTAGGCTCTATATAAATACTCATTACTACTACTACTACTACTACTACTACTACTACTACTACTACTACTACTACTACTACTACTACTACTACTACTACTAGTGGATCTTTATCAGTCTGGTGGACACTATCATCAATTCTGCAGCTATAGACAAGACTTTTTGCTCCTTAGAAGTTTGCTGCTTGGACAATAACAAACACAAAGAGATAGAGGTAGCCAGATGCAAACAGCTGCCATAGCAGGGGATGGGGGCGTGACAAGCCTTTCCCCATCCATATCTGGAAAGCATCTCAGTAGGCCTGCCTCTCTCAAAGTGGAAAGAAAGACAGTAGTAGAGGGACAGATTGCCTTTTCTGTATCCTTATTGAATTCTGACTCAGAAGCCCCTGCATGATCAATTCTGGCTCAGCAGCCAACTAGGTCACTCTTTTACCACATAGTATAAGCCCCTGACTCATGCATGACCAGAAGAGGACATAAGCTGGGCGAAGATCCAGGAAAGGAGACTGAGACAGAGAAGTAGCCTGACAGGTAGAAGGAGACCAGGTGGGCAAGTGTCTTGGTAACCTAGAGAGAAGAGAATATCAGTTATGTCAAAGTCTGAAGAGAGGTCAGATAGAATGAACACTGAAAAAAGGCCATTCAATTTGGCAGTTAGGAGAAAGATCTTTGGAAGCTTTGAAGAGAGCAGTTTCTTTTCTTTCTCTCTTTCTTTCTTCCTTTCAAGCAGTTTCTTTCCTTTCTTCCTTCCTTTTTTCTTTCCCTCTTCCTTCCTTCCTTCCTTCCTTTCTTTCTTTCTTCCTTTCCAGAAGTTTCTTTTGAATGATGAGGTTGGGAGCTGGGCAATAGAATTAAGGAGTGAGAGGGAAGGAAGTTTGGGATTAACATTCCAGAAGAGTCATCACTCAGTTCCTTCTTCTCCTTAAGACTTCTTCCTGTCATCAATATCCTACCTTGAATTTCAGAAGTTTTTTTTGTCCTTTGGTGGATCCAATCACTTCAGATGATAAAGTAATTATCTTATATACCAGAATGGTTTGGTTACCACTCTTTTTCTTTTTAAAAAAATTTTTTTTCTGGAGCAACTCAGTGGATAGAGGTTCAGGCCTGGAGTCTGGAAGATCTGGGTTCAAATGCAACCTCAGACACTTCCCAAATTTGTGACTGTGGACAAATCATTTAACCCCTATCACCCAGCCCTTACCACTCTCCTGCCTTGGAATCAATACATGGTATTGCTCACTTCATTTTCCATCAGTTCATGTAATTCTTAACAGGTTTTCCAAAATCATCTTGCACGAAAGCCGATAGGTGTGAAGTAGTTCCTTGGAGTTGTTTTAATTTGCATTTTACTCATTTTAATTTAGAGCATTTTTTCACATGACTATGCATAGCTTTGATTTCTTGGTCTGAAAACTATCCATTCCAATCCTTTGACCATTTCTCAATTGGGGAATGACTTGTATTCTTATAAATCTGACTCAGTTACCTACATATTTGAGAAATGAGGCCTTTATCAGAGAAACTTACTGTAAAAAAACTTCCCCCCAGTTTTCTGCTTTCCTTCTAATCTCGGCTTCATTGGTTTTATTTGGACAAAAGCCTTTCAATTTCATGTAATCAAAATTATCCATTTTACATCCCATACTACTCTCTTTCTCTTGTTTGGTCCTAAATTCTTTCATTTTCCATAGTTCATTATCCATGCTCCCCTAATTTGCTCACAGTGTCTAAATCATGCACCCATTTTGACCTTATCATAGATATTGGTCTATACCTAGTTTTTGCCAAACCCCTTTCTAGTTTTCCCCTGCAGTTTTTGTCAAATAGTAGGTTCTTGTCCCAAAATCTTGGATCTTTGGTCATTTGCTACTGTGTATTATATACTTAACCTATTCCATTGATCCACCACTCTGTTTCTTAGCCAAGATTTAGAATTGATACCAAGACAGAGGGTAAGGGTTTTAAAAATAATTTTAAATTTAAATTTAAAAATAACAAATACTAAAATATACATAGTACTTACTATGTGTGCCAGGTTCTATGCTTAACTCTTTTTTGTTTTGTTTTGTTTTGTTTTTTTAAACCCTTAACTTCTGTGTATTGGCTCCTTGGTGGAAGAGTAGTAAGGGTGGGCAATGGGGGTCAAGTGACTTGCCCAGGGTCACACAGCTGGGAAGTGTCTGAGGCCAGATTTGAACCTAGGACCTCCTGTCTCTAGGCCTGACTCTCAATCCACTGAGCTACCCAGCTGCCCCCTATGCTTAACTCTTTACAAATATTATCTCATTTGATACTCACGATAACTCTGGGAGGTAGATGCCATTGTTATCCCCATTTTATAAATAGGGAAACTAAGACAAATAAAGTGACTTGCCCATTATCACATAGGTGATAAGTGTCTGAGACTCAGTTTGTACTATGGTCTTCCTGACAGCACATTTGAAACTACCCACTGTGCCACCTAGTTGCTTCTATTGAATATTATGTTTAAGAAATTAGGAGACATGGTTTCAGATATGTGGAAAAACTTGTGTAGACAGATAACAGTGTAGCAAGCAGAACTAGGAGAACAATTTCTATTATATCAATATTATAAAAGCAAACCCATTTTAATACAAATTAGTATTCATATTTTGATAAATATAGATTTTATCTTTTTATAGATTGTTACAAGTTGATAAAGAATAAGATAAGCAGAACCAAAACAATTTATAAAATAGTAGCTCTGTAAAGACAACCTTGAAGAAAGCTGAAAGAACTCAGACGAACTCAGTGACCATTTGTAATTCCAGAAGCCCTGGGAAACATAACTACCTACTAACACTAGGGTGCAGACTTCAGTAGACATAGAATGAAGTAATTTGTTTTGCTTAATTGTGCATATTTGTTTCAAGGAATTGTTTTTAATTGTTTTTAATTTTTAATTTAATTTATTTTAATTTGATTTAATTTAATTTTAATTTTTCATTTAAAAACCAAGTTTTAATTTTCCCAATGGAACAGGAGAGATAAAAATAGATACCTATCAATTAAAAAAACATTTTAAATAGCGAGTTGGGGAGAGAGATGAAATGTTGCATGCACTTTATAAAATTGGGTCAAATTCATAAAAATGAGAACCTTTCCTAATTGCTAAATGGTCAAAGGATATAAACAGGCAGTTTTCAGAAGAAGAATATGAAAAATACTCTAAACCATTTTTGATTAGAAAAATGCAAATTAAAATAACTCTGAGGTACCACTTCATGTCTGTGAGGAATAAATACTGGAAGGGGATGAGGGGTAAATAGATAACACCATTGGACTTTTGGTAGAGTAGTAAAGTCCAACCATTCTGGAGAATAATTTGAAAATAGGCTCAAAGGTCAATGAACTATCCATACCCTTTTGCCACAACAACACCACTACTAGGTCTCTATCGCTAAGAGGTCAAAGGAAAAGGACCCATATGCACAAAAATATTTACAGAAGCTCTTTTTTGTAGTGGTGAAGAATGGGAAATTGAGGGAAAGATCCTAAGTTGGGGAATGGCTGAACAAGTTGTGGCATATTATTGTGATGGAGTACTATTAGGCTATAGGAAATGGCAAGATTTACATGAATTGGTGCAAAGTGAAGTAAGAACAACTGGATGGACAATGTGAAAGACTTGACTACTCTGTTCTGTCCAGAGATCCCAGACAATTCCAAAGGAAAGAGGGAGGGAGAGAATTTGGAATTCAATTCTTTCTTTTTCTTGCTTTAAAAAAAAAAAAAAAAAAAAAAAGACTACTATGGAACTACGTTTTGCCTGATTTCACCTGTACAATTGATATCGTATTTCTTGTCTTCTCAGGGGGTGGGGAAGGGGGTGGTAGGAAGGGAGAGAATTTGGAATTCAACATTTTTAAAGAATGTCAAAATTAATAGTAATTTTAAAAGATTATTACATGTAATTGGAAAATATAAATGTAAGCTTGTTCCCTTAAAAAACAAAACCAAACAAAACCAAAAAAACTCCTGCCACCCCAAGCTGCTTTCCCACAGCCCTCCGGGATTTAACTTTAGACCTTGGATCTGTAATCTCTTCCCCTGGCATCTGATTACTCGGGAGTCCCATTTTTTTCCCCGCCCCTCCCCCCAAACTTCGAGAGGCGGAGAGCAGCAAATTGCTCCGGGAGAGAGGGAGGGGCCTCAGCACTAAGGAGAGCATCCGAAATTCCAGATAATCTCCAGACCCAGACCCGGACGAGCCACTTTCAGGCAGGTAATGTTTCTCCCTGGGGCTGACTGAAATGAAATGAGCCTGTGGCTTCTCTTCCTGGCTCCCTCGCCGTCCCCTCCAGGCATTCTCCAGCCCGAGGAGGGCGGAGGAACGGAGGGCTTTGAACTGGAGGGATCAGACCAAAGGACTTTTCTCCATTTTACCCCCAACCTTTCACTCCTTCCGGCTTTAGCGGGGAGAGTTCTTCGGGGTGCTAGCCGAGGCAGAGCCTTTCCAGAGTTGAGTAACTTCTCCCAGTCTCTCCCTGGGATCTGACGAATGCCGCTGCATCTGCAGCCCAGTGAGGAAGTAGTGAGGGCCACTGCTCTCCTCCTTCTACTGATTCCTACTCATTTACTGCGCCCCTGTTTTGTCAGCAATAATAATGACTGAATTCCAACAAATATTAGAGACGAGGAGGAATAACAGCGACAGCCGGGGACATTTATAGGGCACTTCAATGGCTGCAAAATTGTTGTCCTCATGAGCGCAGGGAAACTTCCCTCCTTGTTTCTCCATCCCTCTCTGCCCCCCCCCCCACCAGAAGTTTTGATTGGACTGAGAGGGGGAGAGTTACCACCTAAAGGTGAGGGGTGGTACTAGGGAGAGTTTAAGGACACTGAATTATTGGGAAAGGGGGAATCATGGGATCTGGCTTGAGAGTGAGAAAGGACCCTGGTGATCTGGGCTCATAAATCCCTGCGATGGCCACGGCAGCCGTGAAGTTAAAAGAAAGAAAGCTGTGGCAACTCTGGCTAGCATACTCAAAAACAGAGACATGCCTTGCTGACAAAGGTCCATGTAGTCCAAGCTATGGTTTTTCCAGTAGCGATGTATGGCAGTGACCACTGGACAATGAGGAAAACTGAACAAGCAGAATCGATCCCTTGGACAGCAAGGAGATCAGATCAGTTAATATTTAAAGAAATTAATTTAGACTACTCAGTGGAAGGACAAATACTGAAATTGAAGCTTAAATACTCTGGCCACATATTGAGAAGATAGGACTCCCTGGAAAAGTCCCTGAAGTTGGGAAAGATTGAACGGACAAGAAGAAGGGGATGGCAGAGGATGAGATGGGCAGATAAGAGTCGTGGAACCCATAAGTATGAGCTTGGAGAGATTTTGAGAGCTAGTGAAGGACTGAAGGGCCTGGAGTGTTATGAGGTCATGACATCTCAACTGAATGACTGAACAACAATCATTGATTTTATGCATAAGGGCAACAAGGACCTGACATAGTGGAAGATCAAGGTCACCTTACATAAGAGGTTGTAAGTAGTAGGAGTGGCTGGCATTTGAAGGCAGGTCCTCTGTTTTAAGTTGGCACTCTTTCACTAGCCTATCAGAAGATGGAGAGGGAGACAATGCCCAAAGGGTGACAGGCAGCCAATTCATTTTTATATTTTTTGCTGAAAAGTGGATATTTACTCCTTGCCACTGTGAGGAGTGCTGGGGATTTAAAGCGGGGAAATCCCAGGTCCTCCCCTGAAGAAATGTTCAAACTAACAGTAAAGAGATTTAGACAGAAAGGCTGCTGTGTTTTGCTGAATATTGATTAGGTTATGTCATAGGAAAAAGTTTTCAGGGAGATATGCATCTGGGGCAACTCTTTTTCAATAATGATTTTAGTCAGCAGAGATTCCTGTGTGTGGGCAGAGGGAAGGGTGGAGCACAAGTAGAACAATCTTTGGGCACCCCTTGGAAGGCAGTGCCAAAGAACAGAAAATCAGGTCACTCATTAGTATAATAATGCCTACCAAGGCGGCTTCTGAATTTGTAGAAACATTAGTAGTGTCTCACGCTGGGGACAACAACCAAAGCCACTGGAAAGGATAGACAGCAGACTCCTTCACTGACCCTGACCAATTATCCTGTTCTACTCTCTGTCTCTTATAGATATGTGGTTCTATCTGGCTGGCCTCATTGGCCTCTACTATCTCTTTCGTTGGTACCGGGAGAGGCAGGTGGTGAGTAACCTTGGGGACAAATATGTCTTCATCACCGGCTGTGACTCTGGATTTGGGAACCTGCTAGCCAAGCAGCTGGACCTTCGAGGCCTGAGGGTGCTGGCAGCCTGTCTGTCGGAGAAAGGGGCCAAGCAGCTGAGGTGTGAGACTTCAGAGAGGGTAGAGACAGTGATCCTGGATGTAACCAAGTCTGAAAGCATCACAGCAGCTGCCCAGTGGGTGAAGGAACGCGTGGGAAATAAAGGTATAATCCAGATTTCTTCATTCAGTTTGTTTCTGGAGAAATTCAATTTGGCGTCTATAAAGTGCTTTCTCTGTGCAAAGTACTGTCCTAGGTAAACTAAGACACTGTTTTTACTTTTAATGAGATTGTATAGTCTAATATGGAGCTTACATGTACTCAAATCATCTAGAATACAAAGGACAGTGAGATAAACTCAAAGGAGAGCAATCCAAATCCGTAGGGGAAATTGCAGGAGGCTGCAATCACTTTTAGCAGGCTAGTCTAGTAAAGCTGCATGGAGAAGCTCGGAGATGTTTCAACAGATAGACCTGGGGAAGGAGGCAGTCCATGTCAAGTATGCAGTGGGAGAGTGGTGGTATGAGTTGAGCAGGTGAATGGAAATAGTAGGATGAGTATGGGGACTCTGGGTTGTCAAGGGGAGCTAGAAAGTTGAGCACCTGAGGTAGCAGTGTGAGGGAAAGGATTGTGTAAGAGATTGAATGCTGGGATCAGCAGTTTCTATGCATTCTGTAGATAATGGGGAGGCATGGGAGATTTTTAGGCAGAGGATTACCATGATTGCATTGTTGCTTTGAGGGAAAGATTGAAGGAGACTTCTTCCAGATCACAGAGGATGTTTCTGAACTCGAAGTGGGAGCAGAGGAAAGCAGGAATTTTATCCAAGAGATAACTAGGATGATTTCAATTATGTTCTACATTTTCAGGGGTCATTTATTCACTTCTAAAAATTGGAAAGTGTAGAAAATTCAAGTGACTCCTGACTTTGGGCCGTGGTAGCAAGTCAAAGAACAGAAAACCAGTATGATAGTACCACAATAAGCCAGCTCCTGAATTGGTAGAAATGTTAATATCTCATACAAATTTGTCGTTTGGCAAATGTCTCCATGCCTAGCATGAACTTGTTTCTCCTTTGAACCTAACACTTAGAAGCTGGCATTTATACTGATGGTTTGTCGTTTTTGACACTTCCCTCCTACAGAAAATTGTTCTGCTATCTCACAAGTGAGCCTCTGATTCCACCCATATACAGTGAGCTTCCTAAAAGCTAGGGTCATCCTAGCCTTTTCTTTGCAGATTATGCTCCATGCCTCTTCTAGTCAGTCAGTCAATCAGCTTTCATTTAGCTCCTACAACGTGCCAGGCACTGTACTAAGCTCTGGGGTTACAAAAAGAAGCAAAAGACAGTCCCTGCCCTTAAAAACTCACACTCTAATGAGAGAGACAAAAAGCAAGCACATCTACCCAAACTTCCCTCAAGGATCCCTTCTCTGGCTAATCCTAGATAGTTCCTTTCTCTAACCATCCCTCTTCCCCCAGTAAACTGTCTCTTCTGTATCAAATATTAGATGAAAAAAAAATGAGCTTCTGCCCACCTCAGCCACCTTCTTTTCAGCCAATTCAGAGTGAGGGGTGGAGGGTCAACAGAACTACAGTATGTCTTTAAATGCCTCCCAGCAACAATGACTCCATTAATAGAGGACTTTGTGGTTTCCAATGGGCTTTCACATGCATGAACTCCAGGTAGATGGTGTACAGAGTCTGGTGACAAGGTCTCACCACCCTTGGCAAGTATGATTATGGCTGTTTAATAGATGAAGAAGTTGAAACCTAGAATACCCACCCAAAGCCACCCAGCTGCTCCGAGATAGGAACCCCAGATCTTCCTGACTCTGGAGATGGGTAACATGAAGCCCATTCCATGATCCTCATTCCAGAGGAGTTCAGGATGCAAAATAGCCCGACCAAAGGTTTAGAGTGGAAATGGGCAATGATGTGTTTTAGGAATGGTGAGGAAACTGGGTTAAGTGGCATGGGGAAAGTTGGGGCAGGGTAAGAAGTAGAAGCCACAATGGGTAAATAGTGTCACCTGCTAGGCCTTTAAGAAGAGTTTGGACAACAGTAGGAAACACATTCCTGTAGAGAGGCTGGGCATGACTAACTCTTCCAGAAACCTCAAGAACCAACTCCACCTCAGCCTTACCATTTACCTCTAATTCCTTTTCCCTCAGTCATTGTATGTCTTGTCTATCGTGGGCCAGAGTCTTCTCTGCTTTGGGCTACAGGCAGAAACTGTCCTTACTTTCTTATCTCTGCTTCTAGAGTCCTGAGATGGGGTTTTGTACACAGGATGGACAGTCTCCATTGCTACCTGACTTGAAAAGGTTAAAGGCTAATAGAGGTAGGAAAGGGAAGGCCAGAGAATAGAAAGAAGAGTGAGTGTGCTTCAGCCTTTGTAGATCATTCTCTGTTTGAAGGGAAGCCGCCTTTCTCAGATTTAGAGTCAGAAAGAATCCTAGGGGTTCTTAACCTAGACTCTATGATCTTAGGGTTTTTTTTTAAATTTTGATAACTATGTCAATATCATTGATTTAACTTTGTATTTTGTTTTATGCATTTAAAAGGAGGTCCAGAGTTTTCACCAGACTGCCAGAAGATAAATTAAGAATCTTTGATATTTCAACCCCTTCATTTATGAGTAAAAAAACTGAGACCCAAAGAGGTGAACTCCCCACAGTTGCCTAAATAATAAATTGTAAAGCCAGGATTTCACAGTATAGATCAGTCAATCATCAAACATTTATTAAGTGCCTGCAGTGTGTGGGCACTGTGCTAGGCATTGAGGATATAAATACAAATGAGATGATCCCTACTTTTAAAGAGTTCATTTCCTTTTTTTAATTATTTTTTTTTCATTAGTAAAAATGTACTCTCTCTTTCTCCCATCTGACTCTACCTCTAATTGAGATTGAAAAAAAAATGCACACACATACACACATACTTTTCATTCTACACTCTACCCTTCAGGTGTCCATTGTGTTTCATCATTAGTCCACAATTAGAATTGTGATTAGTCATTCTATTGATCTGAGTTCCTAAGTCTTTCAAAGCTATTTTCCTCTAGAATATTGTCACTGTTACAGATTTGTTCTACTGATCCTGCTCATTTCACTGTGCATCAATTCACACAAGTCTTTTGAGGTTTGTCTGAAACCATTTCCTTCATCATTTCTTATATCGCAAAAGTATCCCATCACATATATGTACTATAACTTGTTACTCAATTATTACCCAATTAGTGGATACCACTTTCTGTCTCAGAAAAAAAAGCTGCTATAAATATATTTTTTAATTCATTAAAGTTTGTTTTGCTTAGGACTTATCTCTCCCTTAACCTATCTTCCTTTTAATTTCCCCTTTCCCTCTTATTTCCCTATTGAGTGAAGTGTATTTCTATGTCCAAATCTGTGAGTGTTTGTGTATTCTCTTTGAGCAGTTCAGACAAGAGTGAGGTGTCCTTGTTTGTATAGACTTCTATTTTTGTACTCTGATTATTTGTGGACTAGAGTGAGGAGAGACAAGCAAAGGTACCACTGAGGACACCATTGCTATAGTAGAGGTGAGATGAGGGTGTCATTAAGGTGGTAATGGGATAGCTGTGTTGGTGATTCTATGTGCATGCCAAAGAGGACTGTTCCCTTTCCCCTCTCCATTTGCACCTAAAGACATTTCTCACATCACTGGTCCCTCTACCCAGCAGCCCAATGAGAGCGCTTCCTTCCTCCCCAGTCTAGGGTAAAGTGGGGGATCACATGTGTGTAAGAGTTGCAGTTTGGGCACTCGGTCTCTAAAAGGTTCACTATCACTGGGATAAAGAGAGAAAGAGACAGAAAGACAGAGACACAGAGAGACAGACAAAGACAGAGACCAAGAGAAGGGCTTGGAGGCAAGAAATATGGAGGTAGAAAGGGCAAGGTTTGGTAACTAGTTGCATACATAGAATAAGGGAAGATGAGGAGTCCAAGATAATAAGGGAGTTATTCCAAGGACTATTCCAACACTGGGATGCCTTTGCTAGAAATAGGGGAAAGTTCAGAAGAGGCAGATTTGAGGGAAAGGTTGAGTTTTGTTTAATCATCTAATTTGTCAAAGAAAAATATTAATACTCTACTCTGAGTTTAGGCCTAAGGCTGCCAGAAATAAAATTAACTCATCACTATTCTAAATTTAATGTGTGTGTGTGTGTGTATTTGTGAGAAAGAGAAAGACAGAGAGAAAAAGAGATCCAAATTGATCCGAAGTCTCCTCTCATGCCTTTGGATATGTTTCTAATACAAGATAATTTGAAATAACATTTAAAAGAATATTGAACAAGAATAAGAATGATTTCATGATAGAATAAAAAAGTTATATAGTTTAATATTCTACTTCAACTAATAGTCATTTAATCTTTAAAGAATACCCTTGAGGGGGGCAGTGAGGTGGCTCATTGGATTGAGAGCCAGGCATAGAGAAGGGAAGTCCTGGGTTCAAATTTGGCTCAAGACACTTCCTAGCTGTGTGACCCCGGGCAAGTCACTTAACCCCAATTGCCTAGCCCATACCACTCTTCTGCCTTTGGAACCAACAATGAATATTAATTCTAAGATGGAAGGTAAGGATTTTTAAAAAAAGAAAAGGAAAGGAAAGGAAAGGAAAGGAAAGGAAAGGAAAGGAAAGGAAAAAGAATACCTTTGGCCTCATCAGCATCAGGGTCAGAAAGCTAGTCCAAGTAGACCAAAGGCTTAGGAGTGGCTCTCTTATGTTTTAATGATCTTCTAAGAAGAATTGAAAGAGAGGCCAAGAGTAATACACTATTGGGGTGAGGAGGAACAGAAAGGAAGTTTAGGAGAAATCATCTAAAAGAATGGGATAGATAAAGAGAAGTCAAGGAGGGAGGAGTGTAGGGAACAGGTAACCCTTAAACCTTAATTCATCTGAACTAGCCAAGAAGGGAAGAACACACACACACATACACACACACACACACACACACACACACACACACACAGAGTTGAGGTACAGAAATGCATTTCATTCAGTGAGGAAACCAAGGGAGAAGGGGAGGTGGGGGCATAGATTAAGAGAGGGGTCAGTCCTAAGCAAAACCAATTCAGAACTCCCCAAAATACTGAGAGCAGCACTTTCCGAGGCAGCAATGATTGTGCTCAGGAGCAGCCATCAATTGGGCAAGGGTGGAATGAGCTCTAACCTAGTAATGCAGTTCTGCTGGAAGAAAGGAGGAAGTCTGATTACAATATGGATAATTGCAGGTAAGTCTGGAAAGCAGTTAAGGCTGGAGAAAGCTTGGTTTCTTAATGCTTTTTGTTTGCATTTTTTCCAAAGAGCTTGTAGACTGGAGAGAGAAAGAAAAAAAGGAAAGAGGAGAGGGAAGCCCAAGACAGAGCCTTGGGGTACAGTCACAATCCGGCAGAAGGATGTGTCTGATGATCATCAAAGGAGACAGAGGAAACAAAGAGAGATTGTATGGTAGGAAGAATCACTGGTGTTTGATCAGTAGTGTCAAGCCATGCCGAGAAGCCAAGCAAGATGAGAGCTGGGAGATGATCATCAGGCTTGACACTTAGAGACTGATGGTAGCCTAGGAGAGAGAAATTTCAGTTGAAGGATAAATTCCAAAGGGTAGAAGAGTGATTGAGAGCAGAGGAAGTGGAGTCGATGAGTACGGACATCTTTTTCTAAGAGAGACAGAGATGATAGCCTGACATAGTCTAGTCAAGGTGTAGGGGTGTACTGTTGATTTTTTTAAAGGATAGAAGAGATTTGTACATGTTTGAAAGTAATCTGAAGAGGGACAGCCAGGTGGCTCAGTGGATTGAGAGCCAGGCACAGAGACAGGAGATCCTGAGTTTAAATCTGGCCTCAGATACTTCCTAGCTATGTGACCCTGGGCAAGTCACTTAACCCCCATTGCCTACCCCTTACCACTCTTCTGCCTTAGAACCAATACACACAATTGATTCAAAGACAGAATGTAAGGGTTTAAAAAAAAATAAAAGAAAGTAGTCTGAAGAGGATGAAGATTATAGAGAGAAGTTCTAACCCTTTATTTTTCAGATGAGGAAAAAGAAGCCAAGAGATGTAAGGTGATTTACCTAAGGTGGGATTTGAACCCATCACCTAACTTCTGAGTCAGCACTCTCCATCCTCTCTCATATGGCTTCTCTTTCTGTCCTCTCATCCAAAGAATCCTGTGGGGCAGAAGAGAGGAGGCTGCCAAACCCTTTTTAATGAAATAATTAGGTATTGCTGCTAGTTTTATTGAAATTGGAAAGTTTTATTGAAATCCTTTTTTTAGACTAGTCATTTCCTAATATTGCTCCCCAACTACAGAGCCCTCCATTATAACAAAAATAACCAAAAAAGCTAAGCAAAAGGAATTGAACCATGTCGGACAGACAGCATGTTCGACATTCTATGTCTGTAGCAGACGAAGAGGAGGGAGGTGTGGTTCATCATTTCTTCTCAGGCACTATATTGGTCATAAAAGTATGATAAATTTAGGCAGCTGAGTGGTGCAGTGGATTGAGAGCCCAGCCTGGATTCAGGAAAACTCATCTTCCTGAGTTCAGATCTAGCCTCAGACACTTCCTGAGTGACACTGGGTGAGTCACTTTATCCTGTCTGCCTCAGTTTCCTCACTTGTAAAATGACCCGGAGAAGGAAATGGCAAATCACTATAGTACCTTTGCCAAAAAGAAAAAAAAGAACCCAGATGGAGTCATAAAGATGGGGGCAATCAGACATGATTGAAAAAGCAACCCAAACAACAATGTGATAAGTTTAGGAGGGCCTGATCAGCCTAGAGGCATCCCAGGAAGTTAAAAATCAGGTTTATGTACAAAACTAATTCACTCCTCAATCCTAGCAAGTCCCTCTTACTTAACTCACATTTTAGAAGTCTCCAGCTCTGAGGTCAGTGTTCTCCCTCAGCCCTACCCAGAACATGGTGCCCTTATTTCTCTGGTCATTCGTGCTGTCCCTATCTGTTTCTCTGACAAATGAAATCGGACCATCAGGCAGGACCTCAATGGACTCACCTCCTCCCCCGGGTTCTTCTTTTGTTCAATCCTCCCCATTCATTTGCCTTGAATTTCCGTGGCAATTTCCGTGGCACTTCTGAGTCTAGCCCATTCCATCCTCTCACACAGTTGCCTCAGAACTACCTTCTGTGGAAGCCTATTTAAGGGCCATAACGAACCAGTTAGGCAACCACAGCCAACTCTCTCTACTTATCTGGGCTCTGAAAAATGACCAGGTTCCCTTCGATGACCCCTAATAGTTCTTTCAGGCTTCTGATTTCAAGGCCGTCTTTCCCAGCTAGAACGTAAGCTTCTAGAAGGTAAGAAGTGCCTCCTCCCCTACGAACCTAGAAAACCGCCCATGATGGACATAAAATAAATAGGAGCAAACCTAGTCATGTGCAGGACACAAATAGAGATTACATGTGGAATACACAAATGGTGTTAAATATATAAACATGCAGTTTGCACACGGACAGAACCGAACCGCCTTTAAATCCTGCCCAGATGTTAGTGGCCAAAGCCGGTCCGAGCTTCCCCATCTCCCTAGGGCTCTGGGGTCTGGTCAATAACGCCGGCGTCTCCCTGCCCACGGCCCCCAGCGACTGGCTGACCAAAGAAGACTTCCTGAAAGTGATCAACGTGAACCTCATCGGGCTGGTCGAAGTGACCCTGAGTCTGCTGTCCTCGGTGAGGAAGGCCCGGGGCAGGATCATCAACGTGTCCAGCGTCATGGGCCGCTTGTCTTTCTTTGGAGGCGGCTACTGCATCTCTAAGTATGGCGTGGAAGCTTTCTCCGACAGTCTCAGGTAACGGCCCCCTCGAACGGCCGGCATGCACTCACCCACCTCCTCCGTGACTGGAGCCCCAGCCCTCCTGAGGGCTCCGGCGCCCTTTTCCTGCCCATCTCCATAAAAGCCACAGGGATCAGGTTAATCGTCCTGTTTAGAGATCTCTGAGGTTTTCAGAGTGCCTTCCCCACAGCAGCCCTGTGAGGTGGGCATTGCGAGGATTATTGTGCCCATTTTGCAGATGGGACAGCTGAGGCTCCAAGAAGTTGGGACTTACAGGGGCACGCCAGCCTTTTATACTACCTCAGAGGGCTGTGGTGGGGAGCCAGGCAAGAACGCGCATGCTCCTCCCCGCTCCCCGCCCCTCCCGCGCCCAGCTCCACCTAACAGGCCCCCTCCAATCTCGCTCCATGAACTTCTCCACCACAGGCGGGAGCTCTATCACTCTGGGGTGAAGGTCGCCATGATTGAGCCTGGCTTCTTCAAGACCAACATCACCGACCTGAAGCTTTTCAAGGAGGGCTTCCAGAACTTGTGGGATCGGCTGAACCCCGAAGTCAAGCACATCTACGGCCAGAAGTTCTTTGATGACTGTGAGTGGGTCCTTCCCAGGATCCTCCCTGGGCGGGGGCAGGGAGAGGGAGACACAGAGACAGACAGAGACACAGAGACAGAGACAGAAACTGAGAGGGACAGACAGAGAGACAGAGAGGGACAGACAGACAGAGAGACAGAGAGGGACAGACCGGCAGAGACGGAGAGACACAGAGAAAGGGGAGGAGGGAGAGAGAGAGGGAGGGAGGCAGGGTCTGGTGGACACACCACTAGTGGTAAACAGAGCTAGAATTCTAATACAGGACTCTTGACTTCTGAATGCCCTGCAGAGCTGCCTCCAGCAATCAGTGAGCACTTGTTAAACATCTACTGGGCACCTGGCACTTTGCTAAGGGAAGCTGAGAGGGGAATAAGCATTTATAGAGCACCTTCTATTTACCAGCTCTGTGCTAAGAGTTTGTTTCTTTGCTTGTTTCCCCAAATATTTGACCCTCCTGATAGCTTCTGGAAGATAATAGAAGGTAATAGCTGGCAGCTGACCTTTATGTGTGTAATCGATATTACATCTATACAGTACATTTATAAAGCAAGGTGGCACAGTGGATGGAGTAACAGTCCTCGAGGCAGGGAGACTCATCTTCCTGGGTTCGAATGTGACCTCAGACACTTCTTAGCCAGGTGGTGCTGGGCCACTCACTCCACCTGTTTGCCTCAGTCTCTTCATATGGAAAAGATGCTGGGGAAGGGCTTGGCCAGCCACTCCAGCATCTTTGCCAAGGAGATCCCAAATGGGGTCCTGAAGGGTTGGCCAGACCTGCTGCCCTTCCCCAGGCACTGAGCAGAGCACTTTAGCATTCTCTTCCTTCCAGCAGTCCTCGGATGGGGAGTTTCCCTTGTTTCCCAGCTGGGGGAGTGGTGGCAAACAGAGGTGCAGGTCCCCCAGCAGGGAAATGTCTGAGACCAATCTCAAACTCTGCTCTTCTTGACCCTGGGCCTGACCCTAGCGGCCCCTAAAGGGGTCCTTTCCCTTTCTTTGGCCCCTATTAGGTGCTTAACTCAGTGTTTATTGACTAGCTAAGCCCAGAAGACAAAGCAAGCCCTAGACTGGGGAGCTGCTCCCTTTCTCCCTCGCAGCACTTGAAGGGGGCTGAACGTGGGGTCTAGAAGGTGAATGGTCCAGGGGATGTGGGGACCATTTCTGAGCCTGGGCTTTAGGAGGGGATGAACAGGGCCAATCCACGGAGGGCCTTGAGTGTGGCCTCTGCCAGTCCAGACAAAAAAGGACTTGGTGAAGTCCTTCAAAGGTCCTGCTGAGGCCGAGGGTGTGGGGTGGCACAGCCCTAGCAGTGTTAACCTTCCCCCTTGGGAACCCTACAGACATCCAGGCTACAGTGGACATGCAAGATCTTTGCAACCAAGACTTGTCCCTGGTGACCAGCTGCATGCAGCACGCCTTGACCTCTCGCCATCCGCGGACCCGATACTCAGCTGGCTGGGATGCCAAGCTGTTCTACCTCCCCCTGTCTTATTTGCCCACCGCCCTCGCAGACTTCCTCATCATGCGGAATTACCCCAGGCCTGCCTCCACCTCATGAAACCACAGGGAGGCCAGTGGCAAAAGCCCTTTACGTAGTAGGGATTGGCTGTGCCGAGAAAGAGTCCCGGAGAACCCCTGTTATGTGCAAGGTTCCAGCTAGGCCTGGTGGTAAGAGGAAGGTGAATATGGCATGGTACCTCCTCTAGGAATAAAAAATAAAAAGGCACTTATACGCCTCTAAGGCTTGCAGAATACTTGATAAGCATTGTCTCATTGGTCCTCCCAGCCACCAGATTATCCTCCTTTTACAGATGAAGAAACCCATGTTAAGTGATTTCCCCAGCCTGACACTGGCTGTGATGGCCACTGGGCCACCCAGGAGCCTCGAGAAGCTTAGCGAGAGAAAAAGGGCATTTCCTAATACTGTTCCCCAACTACAAAAATAACCAAAAAAGTAGACACAGATAATTGTGATGCATGGCAGATGGTTGTGGTAAAATCCCAAAAGGGGAGAGAGCAGACAGATATTCCCAGAGAGGGTGGGATAACCTGTCCAGAACGGATTCACGCTGGCCTCCATTGGCCCTTCCCCACTGAGATTGTGATCGCTCCTCCTGCTTTTTAATTTAATTTCAGCAGGAGCACACAAAGTTCTGCTCCAGCCCTTACCTTTCCTCTGTGTGTCTCCCTACCTTAAATGGGTTCCTAAACATCTACCTTTTGGGATTCCAAATTACTACTACTGCTACGAGGACGACTACTACTACGACTACTACGACTACTACGACTACTACTACCGCTACTGCCACTACTGCCCCAAACTCCCACCCCCTGGATATCTTCCCTCATTTTCTTTTTAGACTTTTAAAAAAGTTTAAACTTACACACCAAATAAAATGGGCGTTTCCACATCGTACATAGTAGAATACAGAGAAGAGTACAGCAAACAGTGAATCTCTTGCAAAGTTTACTTTTCTTTTAAAAAATATTTAACGAATTCAACTAGTAACTTTCAAAGCTGTCCTACTTCTCTGGGTCAATCTTCTCTTTTAGATTAGTCAGAATTTATCCCGTAACCTCTTATTCTAATGAAGCAAAAACAACTTAGTTATATTAGTAAAGAAGTACTGGGATAACAAAAACATCTCCAAGGGGCAGTTGGGTGGCACAGTGAAGAAAGTACCAGACTTGGATTTGGGACAACTTGGGTTCAAATCTGGCCTCAGATACTTCCTAGCTGTGGGAACCAGAATCAATGACTTAACCCTATTTCCCTGAATTTTGTCCTTCTGTCTTAGAGTTGTCGCCAAAACAAAAAGGAAGAGGTTTGTTTTTTTAAATCAAATGACGGCATGAAATAAATGGTACATAATCACAATTACCATCTTAAACAAGAGGGACAGGAATAGGGGTGCTTTTACTTGCCTCATCCCAGTGCCAGAGCTCCCAGGGACCCTACGTCTCCATGAAAGGCACATCTCGTGTTCCAGGTGGTCTTTTTGAGGTACTAATATCCCACTTAATGTCAGTTGTAAGGTCTGAGTTTCACTGGGCTGCCATATTTCTCATAGTTTTTACCACAGTTGGACCTGGGAAATATCCATCCATTACAATACCATGGCAAGATGGGACATGCCTGAAAGGATTCCTCCCTCCGATGGCCATCTCTCTTTCTCCCTACTTCATCTCCTCCCTACTTTCTCCCTAACCTTGGCACTTCTTCTTGACCTTATCACTTCCCCAATTTAATCAACTCCAGTGGCTTTCTGCACCTTCTAGGATCAAATATAAAATCCTCTGTTTGGCATTCGAAGCCCTTCCTAACATCCTCTCCACCTTCCTATGTTTCCAATCTTCTTATTTCTCTCGATATACTCTTTTTAAAAATAAACTCTTACCTTCTGTCTTAGAAGAGAGTTAAGGGCTAAGCTTTCTTATCCACTGAGCCACCTAGCTGCCCCCTCAACATACTCTTTAATCCAGTGACACTGGTTTTGAACAAGATACTCAGTCTGTTGACTGGGCATTTTTTGCTGGCTGCGAAGGCCTAGAATGCTGTCTCTCCTCAATTCTATCTTCTGGCTTCCTTTAAAATCCAGCTAAATAAAATAAATAAGAAAAAAAAAAAATCCAGCCAAAATGCTGTTTTGGGGGGGGGGGTTTATAGGAGGAGGTTGGTTTATATGATTTTTCTTTATACAGTTATTCTCTTACAAAAATGAACACTAGGGAAATATGCTTTGCATGATGGTATATGTATCGCTGAGTTCAGATTGCCTCCCATCTGGTGGGGCGGAAGGGGAGAGAAGGAAGGGAGGGAGACAGTTTGGACCGCCTTCAGATACCTTAGGTGGAAAATTGTTGTTACATGTAACTGGTAAAATAAAATATCTTTATCAAACTTTTAAAAAGCAAAAATTAAACAAAATTTTAAGTAAAATCCAGCTAAAACCCACCTGCAATTCCATGAAATCTCAGGACTGTGCCTAGTCACATATATCCCATCCAAGTAAATATTACAATATTAGTCCTATTTACAAATGAGGGAATTGACCCCCAGAGAAACTCATTGATTTGTTTCAGGTCACATGACTAAGGAAAGTATCAGAGGCAGGTCTCATCTGACTCCACATTGTAATATTTAGAAATTAGATATTATATAGATATATATTTTAAGGTGTGGTCGCCGGGAATCAATAATTTAGATTGATTCCATAATTAAAAGAGACCCAAGTCAGGATGGGTTTTATGGTAGTTTATTTACAATTAGGAAGGTAAAAGGTAGGGAAATAGAGGGAGAGGCTGGCCCAGGCCGGCAGAGGCCGGGAAAGAGAGAGGGTTAAAAGGCTAATTAAACTAGGCTACAAGCCACAAGGCCTTAGCAATCAGAGAAGCAAGAAGCCTACTTGAGGTAGAGAGTCTGGAAAACGCCAAGGTAGGCCCAAGGAAGTCAGCCTAACTTACCCACGTGACAATTTAGAGTGGAATCAGCCTGAGGTCTCAGCCGAGATCCTCAGCACCAAGTTCAAAGTGGGAACTCCCTCAACAGGAAGTTACCATCATATTTGAAAGACAGCATCTTTTGTCACTAAGGGAGGTGGGGATGACATTATCTCTGGTGGCTAGAGTTTTAACTATGAATGGGCTTGAACTAATTCCATTTACACAACATCCAATGTTCTTTCTCCTATCCCAGGTGGGAAACAAGATGGGACCAAAGACTGAGTGGTCTCAAGGTAGGAGGTATTCTTAGGGGAGGGAGGGTGCCAAGAGTAAGAAGAAGTAGCCTGACTCTCAAAACATTTAAAGAAATGGGGGGTGGGGCTTGCCACTTAAAAGCATTGTATAGGGGCACCTAGCTGGTGGTTCTGTGGATAGAGAAACAGGCAGTCTTAGGTTCAAATATGACCTCAGACACTTCTTAGTTGTGTGATCCTGGGCAAGTCACTTAATCCCTTCTTCTGCCTTGGAATCAATACTTAGTGTGGATTCTAAACAGGAAGAGAAGGATTAAAAAAAAACTGCATTGAATAACCTCCCCTTGTGGGTGCATGATGGAGGGGCCCTTCACCCAGCTTGGGATCAAGCAGACACATCCATCAAGTGACTATTCCCTGCCTTCCACAAGGACATTTCTAATTGGCTACTGAGTAAGAACTCTGTGGATACACTCCAGAGGCAATCCCCTAGCCCAGGCCTTCTCCTTCCTGTTGGCCTTGAGGAGTAACTATGCCTCTCTGAGCTCTGGGGGTCATGCGGACTCTTCTTTCAAGGGGTTTGTCTCCTGGTGGGCAGTTTTTTCCCCCTAAGGCTGACTTACATGTTGGTCTGCCTCTGCTTCTGTTGTCACCATGATTGTGCCAGACCCTGATACCCGACTGTTCAGGCACCCAGGAAAGATGTCAGCAGCCTTTTGAGATCTCACAAAATTCTGCACTAAAAGAAAGAAGACCCTGGCAGGAGACTTGCCTAGGACAGTGATGGGCAAACTTTTTTAAAGCGGGGCCAAAGGAAAGGAAATACTCATCAGTCAGTCTGTTTCTAAGGCAACTCTTTCGAAGTTTCATTGTATTTTTTCCTACTTATTGTATTTGTCAGATTAGGAATAATGTTGTGGGCCAGATAGAACATTTCAGGGGGCTGCATCTGGCCCACAGGCTGTAGTTTGCCCATCACTGGCCAAGGAGGTTGCATCCTTTATGGCTGGTCACCTGGTTGGAAAGAAGGGCGTCCCTTCTATCTTCCACCACACAGAAAGTCATTCTTACACCACAGTCAACAAGAAGGAAAAGCCTGAGGGACAAGGATCACCCCTTTAGTATGTCCACAGCCTTCCAAGTCAGAAAGTGTCTTCATGCAGAAAACCTGCCCTGAAGTGGAAGAGGGAATTAGGAGAAAGAAGACCCTTCCATCCACACATGCCCAGGTGCTGCTTTGCCATTTGGCCATGCCACAAAGTGGCCAACCTTTTTCTGAAATATTACTGAATGGTGAATGGTACACTGAGGCAGGAATCTAAGGAATGAGAGCAGAAAAGAGGGAGAATAGGCATCAAGAAGGAACTTCTTGTTTGGAAGGGTTAGGAAACACTTCTTAGGAGTGGGAGGGAATTTTTGGAGTCTCTATCCCAAGATATCTAAGAGGGAAGGAGAATCTGCCTTCTTTCCTTCTTTCTATCTGTTATTTTCTTGTGCCACCTTGACTTCCACCAACCTAAGCCCCTGGACTTTTTTCAAGATCCAAAATGTAGAGATTAAAATTAATATACAAAATACTAAGTATTGTATTTATAAAATTTTATTCATAATAAACTAACAAAAAATACTAGCTAAAAGGTACTAACCAGCCCGCTCACCAGAGCCAAAGAGGAAAAGGGAGGAGCTACAGAATTTATAAAACAATTACATGACCATGCAAACATGGGAGGCACAGGAGTGTAATAGAGAAATAGACTTTAAAAGTAGGAAAGCAGATTTAGCAGGCAGGCTAAGGGCAAAACCTTGGCTGTCAGCCATCGACATTCTGAATGGAATGCAGGCGAAGAGAGAGGAGAGAGAAAAAACTGGCATTGCTGGCAGGAGAGGGGTTTGGAGCAGAAATCCAGCCAGCAGTGACTCCATAAACTTGGGATTTTTGAGATTGGAGAAGCTTGAGGACAACATCTCTCAAGACAGTCCTTAAGTAGTGGATAGTGTCTGTTTTCTGGTGGACAGCTTGCAAGCATTTTCCCCTACCTGGTATCTTTTGGATTATTGGCTGTGCAAGGTATCCTGAAGCCATCAAGGAAGTGACCTGGACCATTTGTGAGAAACTCCAATATCCAACTCTCTCCCTCTAGACCTTAGCCAAGGCTATCAGCCTGATTGAAGTTAGGTTGACAGAGAAACTTCCCCTTAGAACTCCAGTTCTTGTCAGTTAGATATTCCTAGTTACAGATATACCTCCCCCACTCTCCCCGACTGTTATAATACAATTAAACTGTTTTATTGTTCTTCCTGTTTGTTTCCTCTCACCTCAAAGAACCCATAGTGTGAGAGTTGTTAATCTTTGTGTTATTCCCTGGTAGTTGACAGAGACCAGTAAACCCAACTGCCATTCCTTAGTGAAGGGTTATCAGATTTACTCTGCCTCTGATACCCTATCCTTCTTTGTGAGTTTGATCTGTGAGTGGCACTTGCCCAAAACACTTGCTGGTTTCTCATTGATTAACTCATATTTATATATTCTTATAAAAGGAGAGATTAAAAGGGAATTTGGGCAACTACTAAGGGACTTATGGGGGATACAGTCCAAGGTTCAAAATCTCCATTTATATATACCCCACTGTGATCTTGTTGGGAGACCAGTCCCCCCAAAAGGATCATGGAAACATAATCAACTTAAAAATTGCAATAATTTGTAGATAAAAGGAAAAGAGAACAAAATCAATTATTGCTACATTGACAAAAAAAAAAACAATTTGGGGGCAGTCCCCTTTGGCAGAAGAGTATACATTCAAAACAAATGCTTTCAATACCCCCATTGTTCAATTTCACATCCCAAAGTTCAATCTGGATTTTCTGTTGCAGTGTGTGGTCTCTGCAGGTATCTTCATGGTGCCTTCTCCAAATAGGTTCATCTTCTGGGTACTGGGAGGAAGCAAGCTTCTTATCCTAAAATTTCCTAAATTCAAATCAAAGTTCACAACAATAACAAAGCCCCCCCTGAGGAAAATAATAACAAACAGGGATCACTCAGGGATACATGGCTGAGTTATAAGATATATGAATCAATTTGCAAAAGAAAAACAAAAAAATCCAAACAAAAGAGAAAAAATAACTTGTGGATGAAATATAAAATGTCAAAGTCTTATGTCTAAAAAATCTAAGTAAAGGAAAAACAAACCTATAACAGGTCCTTAAATCAGGACCCAATTAAAATGATTTATGTAATTATTAATTTACCCAATCAGTAGCCAGGACTACAGAAAGTTTGCCACACTATGAAAGACAGAAAAGGTACTAGATTATAGGAACCAGAATGGCAGCCAAAGTGAGATGCTTGATGGGGCTCAGGGAAGTCCAGCCTCTGACATATATCAGAAAAGCTGCAACCTTGAACCCCAAATAAATTCAAATCCTCTTGTCTTGGCTCAAAATTACATCAATCCCACTGGGATTGGTTAGTCTCTTTGACCTTGTTCTCGATTGGCACTATGCAGGTTGGCTCTGTGCTTCTTTAGCACTGTTTAGTGGTTCTTTTTATATTTTCTTCTTCTGGAATCAGACAGAATCAATAAGCAAAGTCCCATAATTTTTAAGCAATCAGTGGCAATATTTCTATAGTATAAATATTTTGGGGTATGCATTAATATTAGAACAAAGGTATTTTAAACTTATATTACTGCAAAATAAAAAAAGACTAATATTGTTTACATGTACAACAAAGTACTCAAATACTATATTGAAAATACAAGGGAAAAATAATAAAAAATGTTTTAAAAATCACAAATATATAGCCTAGAATCTATGACACACTGTATCAGCCAAGGAGAGGTAGAATACAAAGGTTCTTCATGAAAAAATGAAATCCATTTCCTTTTTAAACTTGGCCATGAACCACTGTGTGAGTGCAAATGATTTTCACAAAATAACAGATTAAAAAAAACAGTAATATTAATATAATGCAGTAAGATAATGCAGATTCAAAGAAAGTACCAAAATCCCCAAAATTCACAATAGCCCAGTTATTGACAATAGCAAACAAACCCATTATTATATAGAATTCACATGATTTATATATAGCCACTTGCTGTGAGATGTTTAAAAAAACCTATGAACTGATGTACTTGTCACAAATCTACAGGTATAGGAAATCTTCCTTTGCAGCTGCTGATGAAAACCTATTTTGGGTCTATAACATCACCAAGAATTTAGATCCTTCTGGTGGAAGAGCAGAATAAGCTAAAGAGTTAAAACTATTAAATCATCCAGAAGCCACTTGCTTCCTGGGGTATGCTCCCTCTTGGGAGCCTTCTAGGGGTACCATGTCCTAGGAACACCTTCCCAGCTCCTCTGGTATGAGACTGTTTTATATATAAATACATATTAAAATATGTATATATACACATATATACATATCATCCATTACATTTTTTAGAAATGTGGAGGTGGTGATATAGAATTACTTTTGCTGCTAAATGGACCCTTTAAAAACAATTGAGATATTTAGCTCATTAAATTCTCCAAAGGTTGTATAAGCAACATGTGACCTTGATAGTTGAGATGACAAATCCAGGAGACATAAGACTTACGGGCTTTTTTTACAATGGTATGTTGTTCAGTAAAATCATAGGGAAATGGTACAGATAAAGAATCATATAACAGAATAGATATTTAGATTAATACAGATAAACTTAAAAATGTAAACATTAAAGCATTCAGTAATATACAATAATATAAGCAAATGACAAGGTACTGGTAGTGCAGTCAAAAACCTTTTTACCAATTCCAATAGACTTATTTACTATCTTGAGGGGAAAAGCTGAGAATGATTAGTAAGCAATAAACTTCCAGATATCTTTTAAGGTTCTTTCCCCTCCCCATATATTCATCATCCATTTGCATTTCATTTGTCAGAGCTCTGAATTTAGTCATAGTGAGGGAGAATTCTACACTGAGCATTTAAGACTTCAAAACTTTGTTTTGTTTGTAGTTGAGTTCGTCTTGTAGTTTAAGCAGCCCCCTAGCCTGTTGCATATTCTTGAGAAGTAGTAAATAAAATGGGAAATCTCCACTGAAAATAAAAACTCCCAGGAAAAGATTTGAGCAGATCCAAACTGCACTTTTTAACCCTACCAATTGAAACTGTTGTTTCAGAGTTTCAAGCTTGCTTTGAAACAGCATTATTCCTCAAAAAAAAAAAAAAAAAAAAAAGCAGAATGGATTTTATTCACAGAGTAAAAACAAAAGACCCAGACTAGAAGGGCAAAACTTTGAGGGAGAACAATAGTATGTTTGCATATGAAAGACTGGCCAAAAGGTAGAGACAAAATACCAAAAACTTCTACTTCAAATCTACTGATTTAGTTTCTCTGCCCTCAAAAGAAAAACTCAGTGTTGCAAGTCTCTCTCAGCCACTAGTCCCCGGGCAGCTTAAGACTTCTGTTTAAAAAATGGCTAGCGCAGGCTGGAAAACCCACTTGGGGTAGGGGAAGCGATTGGGTGGAAAGATTTTTATACGTCACCCTCTTGAAAAAAAAAAAAGCAGTTTGGAATGGTAGGTTCTCAGCGGTGGGTCTAGTTGAGGCAAGCGGAGGCTTCAAGCTGGATGAGGAGTGGTGAAGAACTCTGGCTTAAGCAGATGGACACAAGAAGTGGCAGTGGGAGACAGGCGGGCAGGTCTGGAGCCAGAAAGCAGTAGAAGCAGGTCCCTTGCAAAACTGCTATCAGGGGCAGCTGGGTAGCTCAGTGGATTGAGAGCCAGGCCTAGAGATGGGAGGTGTCCTAGGTTCAAATCCGGCCTCAGACACTTCCCAGCTGTGTGACCCTGGGCAAGTCACTTGAACCCCCCCCCCTGCCCCCTCTTACCACTCTTCTGCCTTGGAGCCAATACACAGAAGTTAAGGGTTTAAAAAAAAAACAAAAAACTATGCTATCCTTTTTTTCAAAAACTTAAAAAGATTTGTTTTTTAGAATTCTGTCCCTTCAGGTCACCAAAAATGTAGAGATTAAAATTAATATACAAAATACTAAATGTTATATTTATAAAATTTTATTAATAAACTAAAAAAAAAAACTAGCTAAAAGGTACTAACCAGCCTGCTCACCAGAGCCAAAGAGGAAGAAGGAGAAGGTACAGAACTTATAAAACAATAACGTGACCATGCAAATGTGGAGGCACAGGAGAGATTAAAGGGAATTTTGAGAAATACTAAGGGACTTGTGGGGGATGCAGTCCAAGGTTCAAAATCTCCATTTATAAAAATGAATGAGAGGAGAGATGGCAGCAGGGCAGAGCCCAGGCCTGAAGTGCCCAGATAATTATCCCAATACATGAGTCTGAACCAAAAATGCAAGATGCAAAGAGACTTTATTATCTTAGTTTAAACTAAGGGTCTCACATGGAAAGGCTGATGTGTGACCATGAGTTGTGCTGAGCTGGGTTTTTATAGAGTGGTAGGCAGCAGGGGGCAGGATAGGGGGATGTCTTCAAGGTAGGCATTCCTTCAGGGGGAGAGGTCTGGAAGGAAGGAATTCTTTCAGATAAGGGGGAGAGGTCTGGAAACCAAAGGTCTGTAAGTTAGGAATTCCTACAGACAAGCCTGTTTCGCTATTATGTTATACAGGGGTCTGGGTTTTTAATTCTGGCTCTAGGTTCCGCAGGCCCACTCCCCAACTCTCCATCCCTCTAAGAAGGTAGCAGTTGAGTGTGGGTTTGGAGGTGGGCCAGCATTCTGGGCACAAGGCCAAGGGAAGTGGTGTCCCGTGCAGAACGGCTTTGAGGACCAGGGTCAAAGGAATCAGAGATAGCTAGGCCAAGGCACTCTTCCCCAGTACCCAAGAGCAAGATTGTGTCTAGGTCACCCATTCCTAGGCTTTCCAATTCCGTATGTCTGTGTAGAGATCCTGTTCTGATTAAGGTTATCTCCAGGGACTGATTTGGAGCTGAGTTCATTGATTATATAGGGTTTATTGGTGAGGCCAGCATCATAACTGATGAAGTGATCTAGGTCTCTATGGCTCTCCTGGGACCAGGGACAACCCGAGCTGGGTCAGGCAGTCTTCTAAATAGGTTTTTAGGAGCTTGTTATTCAGCCTTGATCATCCTAAGACATCTTCAATTGGTTAAGAGGTGCCCTGTCCATCTATCCATCCCTCCCAGTCCCTACTGGTGGGCAGGTCTCTCCTTCCTCCATTAACCAACTTCTGTTAAAAAGAAAGACCTTCCTTGGGATTCCCAAGGACAAAGAAAAGGCCAGAAGCAGCAGCCTGGATGGTATCTTTGACCCAGATCCCAGACATAGGAATACCCAGCAATTTTCCCCAATGTACAGGAATTAATAGAGTAGATGAAAAATAAATTCCCACACTACATATTTGCATTATTTATCTGGCTTAGCCCAGGGTGGCTAAGAACTCCTGAACTCAAGAGATTCACCAGCCTCAAGCTTCTTCCAAAGCTGCCACTGCAAATTCTTTATCTAACTGCCCTTTGGAGGCAAATGGGTGAAGACTGTTTGACCAAGAACTCACACAAGGCAAGCGCTCACTCACACAGAAGTCAGAAGCAAGGACATTGCCAAGATCTCTCTGAAGAACTTTGGTGCTGACTGAGAGACATGGAAGACACGAGTACAGGACCATCTGGAGCACGGCACGCACATACCAAAGGAAGCTCTGGGCTCCATGAGCAAAAGAGATGTAGAGCAGCTCAAAAGAAACATGGCATGCACAAGTTTAGAGAGAGCCCATCCCCAACGTGCATAGGGACTCCGTGCCAGGCTTGGGAGAGCCTCTCAAGCTCACAATTGGGCATATTATACAGTGATCTGGATATAGTGATATCACAAAGGACAATAACCAACTATATGTGTGCACAAACACATGTATGTGTGTTATTAGAAATACTATGTAAGATTATACACAATTATAAATAATAGATAACATGCACATATACATATGTCTATATTTTAATATATGTGTGTATATTTTAACATATATGGTGATGTGATATAATTATAGACTGTAAAATTATAATAATTTAAACATATATAATATAACATGTATCCAGAGCTACATACAGCTCAATGGCCATACACCATAGAATATTTAGGTGCTGAGCACATCTACTAACAGAACTGCCCAAAAGCGTAGTTTCACTCAGGTGTGGTGGCCCATACCTAGCCTCCCAGTTATGGATGAGGCTTGAGCTCAGGAGTTCTGAACTACAATGGGCTAGACCAGTGTGTGCCCAAGCTAAATCAGCATCTCTAAGGGGAGCCCTCTAGGAATGTTTGTGCATGTTTGGGAAGGAAATGAGGCTGCCTAAAGAGGGACAAAATGGCCTTGATAAGAAATGGAGCTGGTCAACATGCTTGAGTTAATTGGTCATGGAAATAGCCCTGGAGTAGCCCTTGTACTTTCATCCAGGGCAAGATGAAGAGATTCAATCTTTAAAAAAATTCAGGGTTAAGGGGGTTAGTTCAGTGGCTCAGTAGATTGAGAGCCAGGCCTAGAAACAAGAGATCTTGGGTTCAAGTCTGACCTCAGATACTTGTTAGCTGTGTGACCCTGGGCAAGTCCCTTCACCCCAGTTGCTTAGCCCTTTCCACTCTTCTGCCTTGGAACCAATATTTAGTGTTGGGGTTTTTTTTTGTTTTTTTTTTTTTAAACCCTTGTACTTCGGTGTATTGTCTCATAGGTGGAAGATTGGTAAGGGTGGGCAATGGGGGTCAAGTGACTTGCCCAGGGTCACACAGCTGGGAAGTGGCTGAGGCCGGGTTTGAACCCAGGACCTCCTGTCTCTAGGCCTGACTCTCACTCCACTGAGCTACCCAGCTGCCCCCTAGTGTTGGTTTTTAAATGGAAAATAAAGGTTTAGAAAAAAAATTCAAGGGTAAGAGAAACGTCAATTATTTCCACTATTATTGGATATTGTTCTGAAAACATTAGCTATTAGACAAAGAATTTGAGCAAATGGGCATAGGCAAAGAGAAAACAAAAGTATTAGATTTTTGCAGATAATGTAATAGCTTCCATAAAGAACCATAGCTGTCCAACCAAAATTAATGAAAATAATGAATAATTTCCAGAAAATAAATTCCAGAATAACAAGATCAGTTCACAAAGTCATCAGCCTCTCTCTATATTACCAACACAGCCCAGCAGATTTTTGAAAAATGGATTACTTAAAAAAATAATAATAAAATAAAATATCTAGAACAGGGGTCGGCAACGTATGGCTCTCGAGCCATATCTGGATCTTTCTGCAGGAGCCATAAAGCCCATTTTTTTTCAGGCGCTGTTACAGGAGCAGCACTGTGAGCACTGTACAGCTCTCATGGCCAAATTACATTTTAAAAATGTGGCGTTGTTTGGCTCTCACGGCCAAAAAGGTTGCCAACCCCTGATCTAGAAGTTCATTTACCAAGATACTCTAAGAATTAATACAACTAC
The DNA here is from genome assembly GCF_016433145.1 of Gracilinanus agilis. Lineage (NCBI taxonomy): Eukaryota > Metazoa > Chordata > Mammalia > Didelphimorphia > Didelphidae > Gracilinanus > Gracilinanus agilis. The sequence continues at coordinate 282,582,392 of NC_058134.1, forward strand.
AAGCAATCTTTATGGAAATAGACAAAAGATTAGAATGGCATCAATTATTCATGACTGGATTGAACCAGTAAAATAAAATAGCACTATCTAAATTAATTAGGACATTGCAGTGGAAGTAATATCCTAGGAAGTTAGGTCATTAAAAGATATTGAGACCATCTTAGTTGGATCGAGGGCAGCTGGGTGGTTCAGTGGATTGAGAGCCAGGCCTAGGTTCAAATCTGGCCTCAGACACTTTCTGACTGTGTGACCCTGGGCAAGTCATTTAACCCCCATTGCCTAAACCTTTACACTTCTTCAACTATGGAACTGATACACAGTATTGATTCTAAGGTGGAAGGTAAAGGTTTAAAAAAAGGACTTAGTTGGATCAACTTGGTTGTTATCTTTCTTTATCTTTTATCTTTATCACTGATATCTCTTGAGTATGAAAGAACAAGGAGTGGTTCTCCATACCCTCTCAGATGCTTGGCACCACTTTGAGCAGCTCAGACAGCTAGTTTCCCTCAGCTGAAGCACCTCAAGATGTCCTTAATGCATCTCTTTGTTGACTCTCCTCCTCCTCCTGCAAGAGCCAAGTAAAATTTCTTTTGTTAACTATTGACCAAATGACAGAAGAGTTTCATTTCGTTCCAGTATCAAACAGAAGCTTCCAAGGAACTGGCCTGAGTCAAGCTTTCTGTTAACAGCTGACAGCTGTTGTGTAGGATTGGAAGATGATAAATTCAATGAAGTGAGCCATGTGGGAGAAGGTGAGCCTGAACTGGCCCTCACACTTGAGGGGATGCTTTAGTAATGGTGGTTGCTTATTCTGAGGGCCCCTCTGGTAAGACCTGTCTTAGGGATTGGTTTTCCCTAAAAATCAGCAAAGCTGTCCTGGGACCGTATTGATCCCTAACTCTCTTCATGGTCACCCAAAAGCATTAAAAAAATGCCGCCCACTGGAAGTCAAGGGGCCCCTGTGACTTGATGGATTTCTGAAGGCCTTTAGAGTCACCACATCCAGCCTTGCTGACCAGTCACATTTTCCTATGGAGACAGGGTAGGGGAAGTGGGCAGCCAGAGAAACCAGATCCCGTTGGGTCCTTGTTACATATTCTTGCTCTGTGGGACAAAGTAAAACCTTTGTTAACTATTCAATGACATGGTTTCTCATTTCTTCCGAACATCAGGCCTACCCTAACGCACTCCTTCCCTCCCTCCTAGGAGCTTAGAGATGGCCTGAACCCATCCAACTAGGAGAGACTGGTGTACCTTTGCTTTGGGGTGGATTTCATCAGAGTTCAGTTTACCTTCAAAGCCTCTTGAGGAGACTGGATTTTTTAAGGTTGAGATTTTCCCCTAATTAGAAAAGATTTAGAACTGGCTTTTCCCTGGTCTGGCTGAGAATGAACACCTTTGAATATGGACATCATCACCCAATTGCCTTTAAAACAATTTTTTTTTAATTCCCTTACCTTCAGTCTTAGAATCAATGCTAACGATCAGTTCCAAGACAGAAAAGCAGGAGGGGCTCGGAAATGGAGGTTAAGTGACTTATCCAGGGTCACACAGCTAGGCAGTATTTGAGGTCACATTTGAACACAGAACTTCCTATCTCTAGACCTGATTCTCAATCCACCAAGCCTCTTTCTTGCTGCCCCTCCAAATTGTCTTTGAATGTTTCTTGTGGGGGAAAAGGAAAAGTAGCTGAAATGTCAGTGAATAAATAAGTTAAGTTCCTACTGTACTTTCTATCCTGGCAAAAGAAAGGCAGAAGACAGTTGCTGCTCTGGTGGCCTAATGGGCAAGATAGTATGCAAACAACTCTGAACAAAAAGCTATAGGCAGCATGAGTTGTTAGGGATAAGCAAGCAAGCAAAGGTCCTAGTATGAAGGAGAATCAGGAAGACTTCCTATAGAAGGTAGAAAATTTTAATTGGGTCATAAAGGAAGCCAAGAAAGCCAGAAGGCTGAGATGAGGAAGGAGAGCATTCCAAAGATGGGGGAACAGTCAGGGAAAATGCCCACAGGTCAGTAATGTCTTGTTTGAGGACTAGCAAGAATGTCACTGTAATGCAAAGTACTAGGTGTAAGGTTTAAGAAGACTGGAAAGGTGAGGGGGTGGTGCAAATTATGAAGGTCTTAGAATGCCAAACAGGATTTTCTATTTGATGTTGGTGGTGATAGGGAGCCACTGGAGTTTGAGTAGGAGGTGACACAGTTCGATTTTCCCTTTGGGAAGATCACTTTGGCAGATGGACATGAAGAGGAAGTCTTGAGATAGGCAGACCCAACAGCAGGCTACTCCATGAGTGAGGTCATGATGCCCTGTGCCACAGTGGTGATAGTATCAAGAGATAAAGGGGCATATCCAAGAGATGTTACAAAGGTTAAAATCTATAAAACTTGGCAACAGATGTGGGAAAGCGTGAGAGATAGTTATGAGTCCAGAATACTGTGGACTTGTGATTTTGAGGATGTCTCCCCCAAAATCACCTTAGAATTCAAGGAAAGAGGGGGCAGGTAGGTGGCTCAGTTGGCTGAGAGCCAGACCTAGAGACAGGAAGGAGGTCCTGGTTTCAGATCTAGCATAAAACACTTCCTTGCTGTGTGACCCTGGGCAAGTCACTTAACCCCAGTTGCCTAGCCCTTACCATTCTTCTGCCTCAGAACCAATATACGGATTAGAGAAATACAAATTAAAATAATGCTGAGGTACTATCTATCTCACATGTATCAGATTGCCCAGTATGGCAATAAAGGAAAGTGATAAATGTTGGTGGGGATGTGGCAAAATTGGGACACTGATTCATTATTGGTGGAGTTGTGAACAGATCCAGCCATTCTGGAGGACAATTTGGAACTATGCCCAAAAGGCTATGAAACTGTGCATACCCTTTGATCCAGTAATAACACTACTGGGTCTGTATCCCAAAAAAATAATAATAAAGGGGAAAAGACCTGTTTGTACAAAAATATTTATAGCAACTCTTTTTGTAGTGGCAAAGAATTAGTAATGGACGGGAAGGCCATCCATTGGGGAAAGGCTGAACAAATCATGGTACGTGTTGGTTTTGGAATACTATTGTGCTCCAAGAAATGATAAGCAAGATGAATTCAGAAAAAGCTGGAGAGATCTGCGAGAACTAATGCAGAGTGAAATAAACAGAACCAGGAGAACATTATACACAGTAACAGTAATATCTTACAATGATTATCTGTGAAAACTTGGCTACTCTCAATACTGCAATGACCTGGGACAATCCTGAGAGACTTATGGCGGGGAATGTTACCCACCTCTAATGAAAGAACTGTTGCAGTCTTTCACATCAGTGTATCTTTGGTTTTATTTGGGAGTTGTGCTTATGTATGTGTGCTCTTACAACAATGACCAATATGGAGGTGGGTTTTCCATGACAATAAAAATAAAATTTAAATGAAAACAAAGAACCAATATATGGTATTGATTCTAAGACAGAAGATAAGGTTTAAAAATAAATAAATTAAAGAGAGAGAGCTACAGAGGTGTAAATAGAGATAGAATGTCAGGCTGTCAAAGATAGGATGAGCCTTACTGATTTCTGTCTTGGGCCTTCTCTTCATCTCACATCACCCAGTTGCCTTCCACCACTGTCTCTGTTTTCACCCCCACCTCTGATAAAAAAAGGTGTCTCTTCTCACCAAGGCAAGCTCTTCTCCTTGCAAAAATGATCCAATTCCATCTTTTCCAGCAGATTTCCTCCTCTATCATTTCTGTCTCCTGGCTTCCTCTCTACTGCCAGGTGCTGCAGTAGATAAAGAGCTGGGTCTAGAGTCAAGAAGACCCCAAGTTAAGATCTGGTCTCAGAGATGTGACCCTACACTGTCTTAGAGATTTCCTGCCAAGATAACTGGTAAGATTAACTACTGAGAAAACATTCCACACCAGAACAAACCAGTTCTCTGGCAACTCCTGAAATCTCAACACATTCTACTACTACAAATCACTGGATAACCTATCTCTATTATTCAACCATCCCCAAGAAAAGAAAGTGACTAAACTACTTCATCTAAACCTCCTTTGAAGCCTATGGTGTTACTCTACTGTGTAAAGACTATGTAAAGCGAGATTATATATATTTAATATATACATATTATACATATACATATATATGTACATATATATATATATATATGTTCTCGGAGTAGATTTCTACATATCTGTTAATGATAATTAAACTTTTATCTTCTAGCCTGATATCTTGAAGTATTGATATCCAAATTCAAATGAAATTCAGGACAAAGGTAGGAGGAATTACTCTCCAGCAGGATTTTAGACCCTCCTGGTGGAGGAATTCTCTAACAGTGATGTCCATGTTAGGAGCCTGGATGATTGGGAGGATTATAGTACCCCTGACAATCTAGTACCCTAGAGTTAGATAAGTAAATTTGAGAATTAACTCCATAGATTCCGAATACCGAATCCACAAAAGAAGAGGAGATCTCCAAGTGAAATAATAGAGAGGGAGAAGAATGGGCCCAGGAAAGAGCCTTGTAGGACACTGACCTTTAGAAGGACACTAACCTAGATAAAGATCCAGCCAAGGAGACAGAGTAGGAACAGTCCTAGAAGCAGGAGAATTAGAATAGAGTAGTATCTGAAAAATATAGAGGAGAGAATACTAAAAAGAGAGTGAAAGGGGGGCAGCTGGGTGGCTCAGTGGATTGAGAATCAGGCCCAGAGACAGAAGCTCCTGGGTTCAAATTTGACCCCAGACACTTCCTAGTTGTGTGACCCTGGGCAAGTCATTTAACACTTAACACCCATTGCCTATACCAAAACCAATATACCCAGTATTGATTCTAAGATGGAAGGTAAGAGTTTTTTAAAAAGAGAGAGAAAGAGTGAGTAATAATATTAAAGACTTCATAGTTGTTCAAAAGAATGGAGATTTTGGGGGTGGGGTGGGGGTTCAGAGCAGAAGTGTGATTTATTTGATCTGATAGCCAGCATTTCTCCTAGTTCTTTTTTTTTTTAATAACTTTTTTGGAGATATTTCTCAAGGACATGTAGAGTGCCTACCAAAGGAAAATGCTTTATGTTTTATAGTATTTAGTTAGTACCCAACACTCCAGAGATATGAAAGAATTTGTGTTTCTATCCATCTGTTCCCATATTTCCCAAGATACATTTTTTTCCACTGGTCTACCAAACACTGACTAATAGCAACACTGCAATATTATTTTGGGAAGTTATAATCTTTTTACTAGTCAGAACGCATATCTCCAGATTCTGAGGACAAGCCATTATTCTTATGACTTTCTTCCACTGAGCTGGATTTGGAATAACCGTTGAACTATAATCTTTTTAGGCTCTTAGGCTCAAATATACAATTCAATCAACAAATTTATGATATGGTGGAAAGGTCAGGTAAAGGATTGAACTTTAACAACAGTAAGCAACTTTAAATGAGGATGGAAATATTGCTAGGCTTTGAGCCAGATGACCCGAGTTTGAGTCTGGTTCTGACCCTTTTTTAGCTGAAGTCACTCAGCCTATTTCATAATCAATAAATTAGGAATTACAATACTCAAAAAGTTATTGTGAGAAAAGAGAGCCCTGAAATTGGACCTGGAGGCTTGGCTTTGAGTCCTAACTCTGATACTTATCTCTTTTCAAGGCTACTCATCTTTGGGTCCGTCTTTCTCCTTGCTCTTACCTGTGGTTTCAAGAAACTATAGCATGAACAGTGGCCACACCTTGGTGAAACCACCTTGGCAGATGGGCTAAATCAGGTTGAGGGTAACCCACAGAACTCAAACACATTGGTAAGATATGCTCTAGGCATGTATGCTCTAGGCATGTGAAGACTTCTGTAGAATGGATGGATGAGAACATTTCGTTCCAATAGTCATGAAGGCAGTTGAAGTAGGTCCTGTAAAATGCTTAGAGCTTGATCAGACATTGAATAAAGCCAAGGTCATTCACTGTATTGTGAGCCATTGCCAATCATGCTCATTTTTGTCTTGCCATTGGACTTTGAAGACTCTTTTTATGATTTTCTTGAATTTTTTTTATTTGGACATCATATTTTCTGTTTAAGTCTGGTCTTTTCTTTAGGAATGCTTGGAAATCTTCTATTTTATTAAATGACCACATTTTCCCCTAAAAGAATAGTCAGTTTTGATGAATAGGTGATTCTTGGTTATAAGTCTAGTTCCTTCTCCTTCCCAATATCATAATCCAAGCATTCCAATTCTTCAATGTGGAAGCTGCCAGATCCTGTGTAATCCTGACAGGGGGTCCATGTATAAGTGTGGAATTGGGGTAAATCAAAGATCACTAAACACTCATCTTGGAAGGGAAATGGAAGCTGATCCCATGAAACCCTGAGAGAATTCCATTTGGGAGGGGTCAGCAGCAAGAGGAGTTTGGAGGAGAATTCTGAAGGTCCTAACTGTCAAAAAACAGACTCGACAGAAGAGGAGGACTGGACTGGGACCCTGGGGGGTTGGCTCTTTGATTGGGAGGTTTTGATTTGGGGGTGGATCCTGAGTGAATTGGGTTCCTCTGTACTTTTATTAGTGATTATTGGGAGATCACAACTACTAACATCAATTCCTACTATCTTCATTTACCAACAAAGAAGACATTGAACAGCAATTCTCTGATGTGGACAGAGAGCTCAAACTCCTGGGGGAGAAAGCTTGAATGAGTGTGTGGGGGGGGGTCCTCTTCCCTGATCCTACTTGAATCCATTTATCCTATTATTTCCCTCTTGTATTAGTTTAGAAATATTTGATAGGAGATTGTAGGGGCAAGAGAGAGTTAGCTACTGTGACTAAGCCACAGAAAAAGTCCAGAACTGCTCTCTTGGGGAGAAGACATAGCTGATAGTGAAGTTCATCCTTTCCCTCTTCCTTGATTCCCCTATACCCTTTTCCCCTGTACCCTGAATTTAGTTTACCATTTAATAAACCCCTGATAGTTTGATACTTAGAGTCTGGAGCAGTTGCATTGAGGGGGGGAGGTGACTGATCTTGGAGCTGAGGGGCAGTTACTTGTCTCCATCTTGATGGGCAAGAGCTAACTTGAACTTAGAAGTGGTGGAGGTTTGTCTCAATAGGGCTGGCTCTGAGGGTGGGATCCAACCCATTAGGGTCACAACTGAACCCCAACACCTTCCTTCAACATCCCCACTATAGCTTTGCTAGGTTGGGAACCTCTTTGAGTTTATTCCCTCATAGGTCTTCCCTGGAATGGGGGTGAGTGATTAGCTGATCTGGCCCACTGAAAGCTAACATGGGGGGAGTCTAGATACCCCCCTACCACCAATACTCACTCCCATACACATGATATTTGAATTGTTTCTTTCTGGCTGTTTGCAGTATTTTCTCCTTGGCCTGGGAGCTCTTGAACTTGGCTATAACATTTCTGGGAGTTGTCATTGGGTGCTTTATTGCAGGAGGTGACCTATGGGTTCTTTCTATTTCTATTTGATGCTTTTGTTCAAGAATATCAGGGCAGTTTTCTTTGATAATTTCTTGTAAAATGATGTCTAGGATTTTTTTATCACGACTTTCAGATAGTCCAATAATTCTTAAATTATTTCTCCTGAAGATGAACCAGGAAAACATTATATGCAATACCTGCAATATTGAGGAAGCATCAAATGTGATAGACTTTGCTACTAACAGCAATACAATGATCCAGGACAATTCTGAAGGACTTAAGAAAAAGAATGCTGGCAGCAGCTGGTGGCTCAGTGGATTGAGATCCAGGCCTAGAGACAGGAGGTCCTAGGTTCAAATCTGGCCTCAGACATTTCCTAGCTGAGTGACCCTGGGCAAGCCACTTAACTCCCATTGCCTACCCCTTACTACTCTTCTGTCTTGGAACCAATACACAGTATCAATTCTAAGACCAAGGGTAAGTGTTTAAAAAGAAAGAAAAAGAATGCTATCCACCTCCAGAGAAAGAACTGTTGGAGTAAGAATGATTTGTCACTTGTTTACTTGAGTATATGTTTTGTGTTTGATTTTTTAAGATTATTCACTTATAAAAATGAATATGAAAATATGTTTTGCATGATAATACACATATAATGCAGACTGAATTGCTTAGCAGCCCTGGAAGGGAGGGGAAGGGAGGGAGACAATATGGATCATATAACTTTGGAAAACTTATGTGGAAATTTTTTATTAAAATAAATTTAAAATGATAAGTTAATAAATTAAAAATAAAAAGTAAATTAAATTAAGTAAAAAAAAATTTTAAATCATCTCTCCTGAATCTATTTTCTGGATTAGTTGTTTTTTTCTGTTTTTTCATTATTTTGATTTTGTTCTATTGCTTCTTCATGTCTTGTGAAATCATTAGCTTCTATTTGCCCAATTCTAATTTTTAAAGAAAGTATTTCTTCCATGACCTTTTCATCCTCCTTTTCCATTTGGTTCTACTTTTCATGGAATTCTTTTCTTCATGACTTTTTGCACCTCTTCTTCCAGTTGACCAATTTTAATTTTTAAGCTGTTATTTTCTTTTTGCATAATTTCTTTTTCCTATTTTTCTTTGACTTGTCTTATTTGATTTTTGAATTTATTTTTGAGTTCTTCCAGTGCCTGAGACCAATTCCCACTTCTCTTTGAAGTTCTACATATGATTGTTTGGATCTCATCATCCCCTATTGACTCTGTGCCTTGCTTTTTGTTGCCATGGAAATTTTCTTTGGTTAGGTGTTTCTTTTATTGTTTGCTCATTTTTCCAGCCATTTTTTGACTATGGACTGGGAATTCCGAAAGTTGCTAATTCTGTCTCCTCTGTTGAGGGCTTGCAGGACTCAGCACTCTGAGCTATTTTGCCCTGGGGCTAGTGCTTCACTCCAGAACAAGCTTGAAAGGGCCAAGTGCTATGGACTTCCAGGTCTCACTGCAGGCTGGTGCCAGGACTTGGGACTTCAAGGGGTGGGTGTGGGCTCCTCTGTTGTTGATGTAGGCAGAGTCCTGAGACCCTGGAGTTGATCTATGCCCAAACTCTGAACCTGGCACAGGAGGTGAGAGTTGGTCAGTCAGCACTACCCTGTGTGCGGTTTTACTTTCAATTCCCCCTTATCTCATGAAAATGTGACTCTTTCTGCCTGCCATTCAAGTTGTTTTCTGTAGGAGAGCTTCCTTTCTTCATCTTGTGGTTGGTTTTTGTCTCCTGTTGTTTTGAGGCACTTCTGATGTAGAAGGATCCTCAGAGCAGTTTCAGCTTTTGCTGCTACCATATTGGCTCCATCCCAAGAATGAAGATTTTTAAAGCACCATTCATTAGATTTGACAACTAAGTATGTTGTCAACTAAGTAAGATCACTGGTAACTTTGGAGAGAAGTTTTAGTTGATTAGGTCAGAAGTCAGACTGGAGAAAATTTTTAAAAGAATGAGACGAAAGGAAATGGAGGCATTGAATGTGAATGACCTTCTCAAGTTGCTTAGCCACAAAGTTGAGGGGATATAGCTAGTGGGGATACATAGATCAAGTCAGAGTTTTTTTGAGGATGAGGGAAAAGTGAGTATGCTTATAATAATATTAGTAGTAGCTAGCATTTATATAGTGCCTACTAGGCATTAAGCACTTTACAATTACTGTCTCATTTGATCCTCACAACAACCCTGGGAGGTAGGTACTATTATTACTCCCATTTCATAGATAAGGAAACTGAGGCAAACAGAGATAAGTGATTTGCCCAGGTCACATAGCTAAGGAGTGTCTGAGACCAGATTTTAACTTGGGGTCTTTTTGACTCCAGGTCTTGCTTTATATCTGCTGTACCTCTTAGCAGTAGAGACAAAGCCAGTAGACAGAGATGATAGAGGAAAAGATGGAATTGGATCATTTTTGCATGGAAGAGAGCTTGCCTTGGTGAGGAGAATGGTCACCTTTTTATCAGAGTTGGGGGTAAAGGTAGAGACAGTGGCAGAAGGCATCTGGGTGATGTGAGATGAGTAAAGAGCTCTTAGTGAATGACCTTATTTTTTTTCAGTGAAATATGAGTCAAGGTTCTCAGTTATGGGATGGAGGGAAATAGGAAGTTTGAGGAGAGATGTTAAAAATTTTGGAAAAACCTCTGTGGTGAATGGGAGAGTGAAACATTCAGGGAGTAGAGGACTCAAGAGAAGGAATGGAAGTCATGGTAAGGACCCAACAGGGACTGAGTATTGCAAGGCAAAGGAAAAAGTAAAAGGCTAAAAGATGGTGATCAAATAAGAGAATTTCAGAGTCCATAACCATGGAAGTCATGCATTTGTTGGGGATGTCATGACCAGCCACTCTTGAGACTTACAATTGTGTGTAAACAAAGCCACCATTGAGGGCTGGCACGAGTGACTCAAAGAATGATAATGCAAAGCAAGGCAAATCTCTGGGATTTTAGGATTGTCTAACAATTGTGCTGAAGGAACCTTTTGAGTATTGTTTGGTTTTTTAAATTTGACATTTGAGAGGCCAACCAGAATTCTGCCAGATAGACTTTATTTTATTTGTTTATTTTACCTTCCATCTTAGAATCCAGAATAAGTATTGGTTCCAAGGCAGAAGAGCAGTAAGGACTCAGCAATAGAGGTTAAGTGACTTGTCCAGGATCATATAGCTAGGAAGTGTCTGAGGCCAGATGTGAACCTAGGACCTCTCATCTCTAGGCCTGGCTCTCTATCCACTGAGCCACCCAACTGCACCCAGACATTGGGGAGACACTTGAAAGAACAATGTTTAACTCTGCCCCAGGTCCCCAGAGACATTCCTGGAATTGACAATATGGACAAACTTGCCAATTACCAATTGCCCCCCCCCATTTAGTTAGCTGAGGACAAGAAGAGGTGCTGTATCAGTTCAAAGTTTCTACTCTCACCCCAAGTTGTGAACTGGGAACTGTAATTCTCTCTGTCTCTGTCTCTCTTCTCTCTCCTGCTCTCCTCCCATCCCCTCATCTCCCTTTCCCTCTCTCTCCCTCTCTCTCTCTCCCTTTCCCTCTCTCTCCCTCCCTCTCTCTCTCTCTCTCTCTCTCTCTCTCTCTCTCTCTCTCTCTCTCTCTCTCTGTCTCTCTCTGTCTTTCTCTCTTTCTTGCTCTCTCTTTCTCACTCTCTCTCTCCGTTCCAGGGAGGGTTCTCTGCACATGGAGCTCAAGGCCCCAGCTCATTCCTCTAAGTGGAAATGTCTGCTGCTTAGCCATGGCAAATTGAGCTCCAGCCTCAAGGAGCCTCTGGTTTTGTTGGCTCTGCGGTGCTTTGCTTTTGAGCCCAGGCATGTGGCTCATCCTGCTCTGGGAGTTCTTAGTCTTGGGGGCAGCCTTATGAGTTTGAGATAGCAGGAGCTCCTGGGTTCCTTAGTGAGGACTGCCTGGCAGCAGGAGGAATTTACTACATTGGAGAGGGTGACAAGAAGAGAACTCAAGTCCTGAGCCTTTCTATGTGGCAGTTCCTGAACTCATCAACTGTGATGGATCAGCCAGGGGCAAAGAGTACTCTGTCCTAAAGCCCCAGAGGAAGAGGCCATCATAGCAAACCTACTCTCACTGAGCCCAAGAGGCCAACAGCAGCATAGACCCCGCATTAAACCTCTGCCTATGGATGTGAGGCTGGTGGTGGCACAGAATCTCGGCCCCATAGGGTCCAGTCTACCATGGGGTACCCTATCCACTGAGCCATATAAAGCTGCCTCCATTTTTTTGTAGCCCTAAATAAAAAGTCAAGACTATCAAGAGAATCATTGGAAAACAAAGTGCCTGGCTGAACCAGACTTCAAACTTCACCACAAAGCAGCAGTCATCAAAACTCTTTAGTACTAGTTTAAAGAAATGTTTTTAATGGAAGAGATCAGTGGAAGAGATTGGAGGCTCAGAGTCAAACACAGTAAGTAGTATAGTGTCTGATAAAAACAGAGGTTCCAACTAGTCAGTCAACGAGCAGTAATTCATGTGGCAAAGAATCATTATTTGACAAAATGTTCTGGGATGCTGGAAAGCAATCTGGTAGCAATTGGGTTAAACCAGTATTTCACACAATATACCACCACAAGGGGGCATCTAGGTGGCTCACTGGATAGTGAGCCAGGATTAGAGATGGGAAGTCCTGGATTCAAATGTGACCTCAGACACTTCCTAGCTGTGTGACCCTGGGCAAGTCATTTAACCCCCATTTTCTAGCCCTTATCGCTCTTTGGCCTAGGAACCAAAGCTTAGTATAGATTCTAGGACAAAAGGCAAGGGTTTAAAAACAAACAAACAAACAAGATACCATCGCAATGTCCAAATGAATACAAGACCTGGATATGAAAAGTTATATCATAAACAAATTCATCTGGTAAAGAATCATTATTTGACAAAACCTTGTGAGACACTGGAAAGCAGCCCAGCAGAAATTGGATGAACATGAATATAGGAAGAAGATACCTTCCACAACCATAGAGAGTAGGAGAGAGCTTAACCAAACAGGAGATAAAATGAACAATTTTGATTGCATAAGATGGAGTGGGTTGTGTTTTTTTCCCCCCACAAACACAAGGGCAACCAGTTAACTGGGGGGGGGAAATTCCTGTAAATTACCTGTTGAAAGTCTGATTCCAACATAGTCAGGAATTGACGTATATGCACAAGAACAATAACCATTTCCTAATAGATAAGTGCCCAAAAGACATGAATAGCTATTTCTCAAAAGAAAAACAAGGTTTCAACAGCCATATGAAATTTGCTCCAATTCAATTTTAATTATAGTAATAGAAACTCACATTTAAACACCCTAAAGGTTCTATGTTTTATATATATGTATATATATACATATGTATATATATGTACATATATATATATATCAGATTGGCAAAATGACAATATTAGGGAAATGACTTGTTGGAGAGGCTGTGGGAAGACAGACACATTAATGCAATGTTGGTAGAAAACAATTTGGAGCTCTTCTCCAAAAGTAACTAAACTGTACATACCCTTTGACTCAGAAATGACTCTTTTAGGCAGATACCCTAATGAAGTGGTTCCCAAACTTTTTTGACCTATCGCCCCCTTTCCAGAAAAAAATATTACTTAGCGCCCTTGGAAATTAATTTTTTTTAAATTTTAATAGCAATTAATAGGAAAGATAAATGCAACTGTGGCCATCACTGCCTCCCTCATTGCTGCAGCACACACCAGGGGGTGGTAGCGCCCACTTTGGGAATTATTGCCCTAATGTGATCCCATTAAAAAACATGGGAAAAAAAAGACACAGGGGCAGCTGGGTAGCTCAGTGGAGTGAGAGCCAGGCCTAGAGACGGGAGGTCCTAGGTTCAAACCTGGCCTCAGCCACTTCCCAGCTGTGTGACCCTGGGCAGGTCACTTGACCCCCATTGCCCACCCTTACCAATCTTCCACCTATGAGACAATACACCGAAGTACAAGAGTTTAAAAAAAAAAAATCTTAAAAAAAAAAAAAAGACCCATACATACAGAAATTTGTATAAAAATGCTTTTTGTTGTAGCGATGAAGAAAAAACAAAGTATATGTTTGTCAACTGGCAAATGATTGAATAAATTATGATATATGAATACATATAGTATTGATACAGTATTCTAAGATGGAGGATAAGGATTTTTTTAAAATCTCATCAGCGCAATAATCAGTTATGATTCCAGGAGACTCCATGAAGATTCTTGCTTTTCACCGCTTGGCAGAGAGGTAGGTGATGGACTAGAGGTGCAGAATAAGATACATTTTCGGACACATTTAATGTGTGGATTTTGTTTTGGTTGACTAAAACTTACAATGAGGAAAGGTTCTAATTTGTTCTGTTTGTAGGGCATGGGGAAATCTTATGGGAGAAATGTCTGGGTGGATGATGACTGTGATACATACAAGAGCATCAATGAAACATTTTAAAATCCACAGAGGGAATGTTCAGAAGGGGATAAAGAAAAGCATGGTAGAGTTGGAAATACTTTGTTAAATTTAAAATATCCTCTTTTTAAAAGCTGTATGTAGCTGAGGTTCATGATGTCCCAAGCAATCTAATCTTTTTTTATGAGATGTTTATTCTTCATAGTTAATGTTAAATTGTTAAAAAGCATGTTGCTTAGTGTATGACTCTGGGCAAGTCACTTAACCCCACTGCCTAGCCCTTACCACTCTTCAGCCTTGGAACTGATATATAGTATCAATTCTAAGATAGGAGATAAGGATTAAAGAAAAACAAAAAAGGGTGCTACTGTCCCCAAAGCCCCTACTTTTATGAATATTTACATTTTGAAGACCAAGATAACAGTTTCACTAAGTGCCTCTGCCCAATTGACTTGAGAATGTTTTCCACATTAAACTGGGCCCCCTATTATTTTTCTAACCACTCTTTCTTTGTCTCCTTTGCTAGTTCTTCCCATCTTTTTTGTGATTCAGTAGCTGGCCCTCTGCTCTTCTGTACGTTTCCACATTCTCTTCCTCAAAGATCTCACCCACATTCCTAATTTTAGTGGCCACCTAAAAATCATGGAACCTCACATTTGGAAAGGACCTTAGAGTGATCTAGTCATTATAACTGGCTTTTATGTATAAGGACTGAGTCAATCAAGTCAATCAATTATTCTTTGAGCTGATAGGTTTATCTGGAAAGACACATCTAGATTGAATCAATCAGATGTCTGAACTAGTTGTGAACAAGATCTGGATGTTTCTCTTTTGAATCAATCCACTTATGATCCTGAATCAGTTTAGAAGTCCTCCAAGGCCAATGTATGAACTGCAATGATATAATGGGAAGTCTGTTCAGACTGGTTATAGGATATGGTTATGCCCTCTGGGTTCTGTATAATAAAGCCAGAGATGATCTTGGCCCCTTCCCTATACTCCTTGACCAAAGGAGGACTTTTGTGAACTTTGGAATGAATCAGCAGCTCTCCCCATCCTTAGAAAGTGTCAGAGTAGGGATGAGGAAGGGTCTAGAGCCCTCTCTCCATGCCAGTAGAAATATCAAAGTGTGAACACATTTAGCTGCAACTGAGGCATGTCTTTTGGTTTTAGCAAGCCTTTGCCTGAGCCTTGGACTATGACTGCCTTTTGTCATTTATGTTTCTTGACTGAGTATAGGTAACTGAATAGTGATTCTGAGATGGATATTTCCAACGTTTCAGTCTGAGTCTGAGAGGTCAAGAGATCCTGAAGTCAAGGTGGACCTCAGTCCCTGGCCAGATGTGCCAGAAGATATAACCCTGGAGGGAACCATTTGGACAGCACAGAACTAAGGCGAAGGTGAAATGATGATTCAGTAGTCTTACAAAATGCTTCATGCTCTGACATTTTCAATATCAGTCTCCTGGAAGAATATAACAGTAGTTATTATTGCTGTTTATTGAAGTCTTCTTTTGTGATCCATGTACTTAGGAATCAGGCTATCCTAAACCTGATTTACATAGTACATTGAGTACCTTTCTACACTCCTTCTGGGGGGACTCTAGACGAGAACTAAACCCAAGCTTTAAGTAATTTTCTCTTGAGCTCTGGGGTTAGGCCATACAAAGCCAGAGAGAAAAGATTTTTGACCTCAGTCTCTAGAGTCACAGACTTCCCCAGATGTCAACCTGGTCTCAGGTTTCTTAGTCCAGTGCTGAGAGGGAGCCCTTAGGAGAGAGGGAGAGGCTCCAGCCTTGCTGGATCCAGCAGCAGTTCTCTGTGTTTTATTAACATAGAACAATTTCAATTTTGCAAAGCATTTTCAGTGTTTTCTTATTTGAGCCTTAAATTAACCCTCTGAGGAAGGTACTGCAGGTTTTATAATCCTCATTTTATGAAAAAGAGAACTTAGGGTCAAAAAGTTTCAATGACTTGCTCACATTTATATAGCCTGTGTGTAGCAGACACTTTGAGCCCATAGCCTCCCCCTAAGTATACTCCTGTTTGCATAATTATTTATAAATTGTATACAGATACTACTGCACTAATAATTATGCATGTTAAAAAAACTTCCAGAAAATTCTAATTTTTTAAAAACCCTTAGCATCTGTCTTAAACCAGATACTAAGTGTTGATTTTAAGACCAAAGAGCAGTAAGGTAGTTGGGGTTAAGTGACTTGCCCAGGGTCACAAAGTGTCTAAGGTCAGATTTGAATTCAATACCTCCCAACTCCAGGTGTGGTCTCTTTTACTGTGTGCTACCTAGCTGCCCCTAAAAAAAAATCAACTTTTTTTTTCATTTTTATTTTGAATATTTTCCCATAGTTACATGTTTCATGTTCTTCCCCTCTCCCCCAGACCCCCCTAACCTCCCTTAGCCGATGCACAATTCCACTGACTTTTACATGTATCATTTATTAAGACCTAATTCCATATTATTGATAGTTGGACTAGAGTTATCATTTAGCATCTACATCCCCAATAATATCCCCATTAGCTCATGTGTTCAAAACAGTTGTTTTTCTTCTGTGTTTCTCCCCCCACAGTTCTTCCTCTGAATGTGGCTAGTTTTCTTTCTCATAAGTCCCTCAGCCTTGCTTTGGATCCTTGCATTGCTGCTAGTAGAGAAGTCTGTTATGTTCAATTGTGCCACAGTGTATCAGTCTCTATGTACAATGTTCTCCGGGATCTGCTCCTTTCACTCTGCATCAATTCCTGGAAGTCATTCCAGTTCACATGGAATTCCTCCAGTTCTTTATTCCTTTGAGCACAATAGTATTCCATTACCAACAGATACCAAAATTTGTTCAGCCATTCCTCAATCAAAGGACATTCTCTCATTTTCCAATTTTTTGCCACCACAAAGAGCAGCTATAAATATTTTTGTACAAGTCTTTTTCCTTATGATCTCTTTGGGGTACAAACCAAGCAGTGCTATGGCTGGATCAAAAGGCAGATAGTCTTTTAAAGCCCTTTGAGCATAGTTCCAAATTGCCATCCAGAATGGTTGGATCAATTCACAACTCCACCAGCAATGTCCCAATTTTGCCACATCCCCTCCAACATTCATTACTTTCCCCTACTGTCATTTTAGCCAATCTGCTAGGTGTGAGGTGATACCTCAGAGTTGTTTTGATTTGCATTTCTCTAATTATTAGAGATTTAGAACACTTTCTCATGTGCTTATTGAGTTTTTATTTCTTTATCTGAAAATTGCCTATTTGTGTCCCTTGCCCATTTATCAATTGGGGGATGGCTTGAAAAAAATCAACATTTTAAAAAGGATGAATTTATAAAATAATATTTGATCCTAGAATCAGTTGGACTCCATTTGAGACTTCCACATGAGGGCTTTTTTGTGTGAGCTCTCAGTGAAACCATTTTAACCCAGTTTGCCTCCCCTAGGAGGCAAAACTCCTAAATAGTTAGGTAAAGAATCTGATCAAAGAGTGACATGGCAGACTTGTACTTGAGTTAAATCACTTGGCTACTCTGTGGAAGATGGATTGAAGAGGGGAGAAATTTGAGGCAGGGTGGTCTATTAGGAAACCATTGAAATCATTCCCACAAGATGTGATAAGGGGCTGAACTAGGGATATAGCTTTGTGAGTAGAGAGAAGGAGATATATGTGAGAAATGCAGTGTAAAGAGACCAGGTAAGACTTCACAGTGAGAATGGAGTGCAAGATAACCCTGAGCTTGAGAATCCCTGGGACTGTACTTTATAGTAATAGGAAGTTTAGAAGAGTGATGAATTTGGGAGGAAAGATAATGTAATGAGATCTTTCATTAAAGATGACAGTCTATCCTTACCTGTCCATCTTGGGCAACTCTGTCCCACCCAAAATAAAAATGGGGGAGACAGTATTCTTAATTATTGGTCATTGCCCTGGCTCTTAGAACCTGCTATTCAAAAGGTGTCTGTCATAGCCACCAGGCAAATTTGAGGATAAGAGGCAATTATACCAGGAAGGGGATTGCCCCACTATCATCTACCCAGCTGTACATAACTTGTACATAACTATTTATTCACAGGCTGTCATCTTCCCCACTAGAGTAAGCGCCTTGACAACAGGTGTTCCGGTTTGGTTCTGAATTAGGCCAATCAATCCCCTGGTGGTTTGGGTCCAATATTAGAATGAAATTTACTTAGCCATTAGGAAGGGAAGGATATTCAGCCAGGTGTATCAGTGTGGAGCTGACATCCTGATTTTGCTTAGTTGCTGTTTGGCAATTTTGAAAAGGACCAATGACATCTTGGAATGATATCTTCCTTCTTGTGTGAAATGAATTTAAGTGAGGCAGAGTTGCACAAAGTCCTCAGCCTCGCTCTTTTCTTCCAGAGTCATCAAAGGCCAGTGGCAAGGCGACAGGCAGGACAACTAGTGATGGCTTAGGATGCAGTGGACGGCTTCTTCAGTGTCTGACCAAGCACTATGTGTTTCACACTGCCTGCTTCAACTGCCTTCATGGCCATTGGAACAGATCGTTCTCATCCACCCATCCCAACAGGGGAGGCAACTCACTGATGGATTTTAGCCCATCAGAGATGTTTTAATGGCCACTGCACATGCTACAGTTTCTTGGAGCCACAGGTGAGAGTTGAGTGTCAGGCAGACAGCAAAGGTGGAGGAGCAGCCCTAAAAGGGACTCAGCAAGCCCTGCTACCAGAGATGCTGGTCCTTCTTGAACAGCTATTTTGCTTAGTAAAGCCCCTGCCTCTGAGTTCCCCATTGTGGTGAGGTGCTCCTCAAGTCTGTCTCCACTGAGATGAACAGGAAGTGATGTCAATGGTCTGAACCTTTGGTTCCCTGAGCCAGTTAGGTCTCAAAAATGGCTTTAATACCTTTTAAGGAAAACTTAACTTACATGAGGAAGAGAGGATTAGGATATCCCTCTGCTACAGCAAGGACTGTTTTTTTTTTTTATTGTTGTTGTTGTTGTTTTAAACCCTTGTACTTCGGTGTATTGTCTCATAGGTGGAAGATTGGTAAGGGTGGGCAATGGGGGTCAAGTGACTTGCCCAGGGTCACACAGCTGGGAAGTGGCTGAGGCCGGGTTTGAACCTAGGACCTCCTATCTCTAGGCCTGACTCTCACTGTTTTGTTTTGTTTTTTTATCTTTGGAAAACTCTACTTTTGCCTGAGTCGGGGGCAGTTTTCCTAAGGGACAGTGCTGCTATGCTTATTTTGGGTTTGGTTTTAATTTTTTAGTTCAAAGATATTTTATTTTCCCAATTACATGCAATCATTTTCAACATACATTTCCCCAAATTATAAGATCCAAACTGTCTTCCTCTCTCCCTTCCCTCCTCCCACTTGGAGATGGTAAGAAATGGGACTGGACGATACATGTATTATCATGCAAAACCACTTGCCAATTGGTCATTGCAAAAAAAGCACATTCAGACAAAACCCAAACTCCTAAATAAAGCCATAAATACACTGATATGAGAGATAGTCTGCTTTGATCCGTAACCATCCCACTCCAATAGTTCTTTGTCTGGAGGCAAATAGCATTCCCTATCCTAGGTCCTGTCACTATACTTATTGTTGCATATATGGAAGAAGACAAAATTCCTGATAGGTCAAGGGACCAATGAACCTGTGACACCATGACCTTGGGAAATGAACTGTCATTTATGAGAAGGAATTGAAGAAGAGGTGACCAAGACAGGAAAGCAGGAACTTGTAAATGTTGGACTGGAGACTTCTTGGAACTCCAGATATATCTTGACTCCTTTCTTCCTAGCCCCTCTAACCATAGTAACCAGAAAGAATGGCCTCCCCTCAGAGAGATCAGCTTTCTCCCCACCTTGCTTGAGCTATTATCTCATTCTCCACCAAAGAGCTCCTTTGGTTGTGTGTACTCCTTGGTCTTTTTGCATCTGTAGAGCTTCTCCAATTTCTGCTTTCCACCTACTTTGAAAATGGACTTTAAGGGGCATCTGGGTAGCTCAGGGGATTGAGTGTCAGGCCTAGAGATGGGAGGTCCTAGGTTCAAATCCGACCTCAGACATTTCCCAGCTATGTGACCCTGGGCAAGTCACTTGACCCCCATTGCTCACCCTACCACTCTTCCACCAAGGAGCCAATACACAGAAGTTAAGGATTAAAAAAAATTTTTTTAATGGACTTTAATGGCTATTCCTGATGTTCTGTTGTATAACAAAATTTGGTAGGAGGGAACTAAGCTGGAAAGCATGAGCTGAGTGTTATCTGCCCCTGCTGCCCAAAAAAAACGTAATCAGGGAAAGTGTCTTTTATTCAGAACTCTCTCTCATATTCGCAGACTATAAATATTTGATACATGGTAGATCAAGAATTCCAGCTTCATATCCCTCTTGGAGACAGCCTCCTAGCTGCCCCAATGGACTAGCCTTCCAGCTGAGTCTGGAAACTTGAGTCAGCTTTCCTTTCCTTTCTTTTTCTTTCCACCTCCTATATTCAATTAGATGCAAACTCCAACTTTGTTCACTATTTTTTGTTCACTATTGCCTGTCACTGCTCCAATCAAATGCATTCATTAAAGGTAATTTAACAGCCGATCTCCCCTCCTAACAAGGAGAACCTCTCTCCAAGGCAAAGAGGGCAGCTGTGGCCTGAGTCCCTAGAAAATGATTCAGGCTTGGCCTGTGTGGAATCTGGCTGCAGGGATCTAATAAAGGCCCACTGAGATCCCAGGCTTTATCATTAACTCTTTCTCCTTTAAAAGGAACAAAATCAACAACCCTATAAACAAAAGAACATTTCTGAGGCAAAGAGGTAGCACAATAGATAGAATGCCAGGCCTGGAGTCCAGCAGATCAGAGTTCAATTCTGGCCTCGGAGGCTTCCTAACTGGTGACCCTGGGCAAGTCACTTACTACCTAGCTCATATTGTTCTTTTGCCTTAAAATGGATATTTAGTATTGATTCTAAAACAAAATGTAAGGATTTTTTTTTTAAAAAGGAAAATAAGAAAATTATTCGGACTTGGTCTCCTTGAAGAGCTTATTTAGCCTGTCCAGAGTGTGGCTACAGAGCCCCAATGCAGGACCATTGAGGCACCAGGCTTTATCATTAGCTTTCTTTCCTTTAACAGAAACAAGGTCAACGTCCACAGAACCAAAGGAAAATTTCCCCTAATTGGGACGAGCCCCTGTCCCTCAGCCTCACGCCTTCTCTTTCCATCTGGCCAGAAGAGCTAGCCAGAATGGTCTAAACATAATTAAACTTCCATTATTTTGTAATGGAGGAGAGCTAAAGCACAAAGAGCAGATGATCCAAAAATAATTTCAACTGGGCCTTGGGATGGGTAATCTGAGTCTTCTTTTCCGCTGGTAGATTTACCTTCATAATTACTTGCTCATAATAATGCCGCTGAGCTCCCGCCAAGTGGTATAGCCCAGGAGGAAGCAGCAGGCAGTCTGAATTTCATGTCCACTTTTGCTCTAGTCACTCCACGAAGATTGAGAATCCACACATTCGAGGCTTACCCCAAGCTGCCTGTCACCACTAGGGTCCCGGTGAGGACAAAGCAGCAGCCACCAACATCAGGAATGGGGAGATAAGGAGGAAGCTGCCATTAGAGGTGACAAGGCTTCAAGTCAGACTTGAATTTCTTGCATCAAAGTTAATTGTCAGTGGTACCCGCCTATAAAAAACCATGTCTGGGGCTGGCCCAGGAGGATCTTTTGCAAGGAGCCAAAAGGAGGGTAGTGATCCGTCTCCTTAGTGAGTTCCAGAGAGCCTGGGGTGAACCTCCCTGGGCCAGAGCCTCCAGCTGTTTCCAGACCTTGGGATCCCCTCTCTCCCAAACCCTGACACTGTGGGTGGCATCATGGATGGCTCTATCATATACCGATGGTTTAAGAACTTTAACTTGGTCCCGAACCTCTCTGACAAGTATGTACTCATTACTGGCTGCGACTCCGGCTTCGGGAACCTCTTGGCTCGGAAACTGGATGAGCGAGGGATGCGGGTGTTAGCTACCTGCTTCACTGAGGAGGGAGCCCAGGAACTTCGAAGGGTGTCCTCCCATCGGCTACACATCACCTTTATGGATGTCACCAAGACAGAGAGCATCGAGGCAGCAGCCCAGTGGGTACATGCCCATGTGGGAGAACAAGGTGGGGAGTCTTCCAGCTTCTCTGATTTGTCTTCTCTTTTCATGATGCCTCTTCCCTCCTCTGAAATGGGAGAGTCATTGAGTAAAGGGCAGAATCAGTATTTACATTTTGGTTCTGATTGGAAAGATTTCCAGAGCTTTGAAGGGACTAGTTTTTGTTTGTTTGTTTTTAAGGTACACACATATATTTAAACCCTTACCTCCCATCTTAGAATCAATATTCTATATTGGTTCTAAGAAAGAAAAGTGATATGGGCTAGGCAATGCAGGTGAAGTGACTTGTCCAGGGTCACATAGCTAGAAAGTATCTGAGGTCATATTTGAACCCAGGACCTCCAGACTCTCTATCTGCTGAGCTATATAGCTGTCCCCCAAGGTATATATTTTTTATAGTTATGTTCTTGGTAGCAGAAGCAGAGAGGGACCAGTAAAGAGCAAATCACCCCTCCCTGTGCTTTCAGACTGGGCTCTGGTTCATTCATGCTGGCAGGAAGTAAGAGAGGTGTTATAGTGTCTCAGAGCAGAAGGGGCCTTTGAGATCATATCCAACCACCTCATTCTTAGGAAACCGAAACCCGAAGAAAGAATGACTTGGCCAAGTCACATAGCTAGTAAGGTTCAGAGCAGGTTCTCTTTCCTTTTTTGAGCCTCTGACAGCCTTGATCAGGAAATTCTTCCTGATTCTAGTCTCACTCTTTCTAGAGTCAAAAACAGAATTCTTTTTCTAGTGGGGCCAAGAAGCAGCCAGAGAGCTAAGTTCTATGTGCTAGACAAGAGGGCCGATAGGTGGAGTTTTGCTTCTTCCTGTCCATACCAGAGAGAGAAGGAAACCCTTGTCCTAGATGTGAGTCAGAAGGAACATATACTTGACCAGGTTTAGCAGTTGTCTTAGTAGTGAGGCTAATGGCTAGATATCTGGTCCAGAATCGGGAAGAGCTGGGTCCAAATCCAAACTCAAACACTCACTAGCTGGGGGACCCTGGGCAAGCCACTTACCCTTTTTCTGCCTCACTTTCCTCAACTGTAAATTGGCGATCATAACAGCATCTACCTCCCAGGTTTATTGAGAGGATTGAATGAGATATGTATAGAGTACATGGCACATAGTAGAGCCTTTTAAAAAGTAGATTTCTTTCCTTCCTTCCTGTCCCAGGGTTACAACAAGGAGGAACAAGGGAAGGCTAGTACCACATCTGAGTTGCCCAAGAAGGAGACATCCCAGGTGGAGGCAGGGGGAAGGTGGACTGCCTGGCCAGGTCTCAAAAGCCAAGAGACTAAAGGGGAAGTTTTCCCCATGTGTCATGACCCCATCCTTGCTTCTCCAAGGTGCTAGCATCCCTCCATACCCTTGTCTCCATTGGTGGTGATCCATCAACAGGACTTAAAAGCCTAGATTTCTGCATGCTCTTCCTGCTTTGCCTTGTGACTCATGCCTGGACAAACTTCTTTTTCTCTCCTCTGCTCTCCCCCCAGTTGCATAAAGTCTCATCACCCTGCTCCCGCCCTGCCTCCTGGCATAGGTGTTAATGATTAACTCAGTCAAGTCTGAGTCCTACCTAGTACCTCCTGACTCTCAGCCAAGCTTTTTCTTTATCCATGTGCCAAGCAGATAATCTTTCTTCTTTTCTTTTCCTTTAAATCCTCACCTTCCATCTTAGAATCAATATTATATAACGGTTCCAAGGCAGAAAAGCGGTAAGGGCTAGGCAATGGGTGTTAAGTGACTTGCCCAGGGTCACAGGGCTAGGAAGTGTCTGAGGTCAGATTCGAACCCAGGACCTCCGGATTCCAAGTCTGGTATCTATCCCCTGTACTGCCTCTGTCCCAAGGGAATATTGTCAATAACAGGCTAGCAAAGGCTCCAACCCCAGGGATTTGGACAGGGTAGCTGATTAATGTCAGCCATCCTGTGTCTGTGTCCCCACAACATAAAACAAAGTAGTCCAGAGAAATGCAGTTAGCTTCACCAGTCTGGTCTTTCTAGGACTCTGCCCTTGGGAGACTCATGGGAAAGAGGTCGAGAGAGAGAGAGAGAGAGAGAGAGAGAGAGAGAGAGAGAGATAGAGATAGAGATAGAGATAGAGATAGAGATAGAGATAGAGATAGAGATAGAGATAGAGATAGAGATAGAGATAGAGATAGAGATAGAGATAGAGATAGAGATAGAGATAGAGATAGAGATAGAGATAGAGATAGAGATAGAGATAGAGATAGAGATAGAGATAGAGATAGAGATAGAGATAGAGATAGAGATAGAGATAGAGATAGAGATAGAGATAGAGATAGAGATAGAGATAGAGATAGAGATAGAGATAGAGATAGAGATAGAGATAGAGATAGAGATAGAGATAGAGATAGAGATAGAGATAGAGATAGAGATAGAGATAGAGATAGAGATAGAGATAGAGATAGAGATAGAGATAGAGATAGAGATAGAGATAGAGATAGAGATAGAGATAGAGATAGAGATAGAGATAGAGATAGAGATAGAGATAGAGATAGAGATAGAGATAGAGATAGAGATAGAGATAGAGATAGAGATAGAGATAGAGATAGAGATAGAGATAGAGATAGAGATAGAGATAGAGATAGAGATAGAGATAGAGATAGAGATAGAGATAGAGATAGAGATAGAGATAGAGATAGAGATAGAGATAGAGATAGAGATAGAGATAGAGATAGAGATAGAGATAGAGATAGAGATAGAGATAGAGATAGAGATAGAGATAGAGATAGAGATAGAGATAGAGATAGAGATAGAGATAGAGATAGAGATAGAGATAGAGATAGAGATAGAGATAGAGATAGAGATAGAGATAGAGATAGAGATAGAGATAGAGATAGAGATAGAGATAGAGATAGAGATAGAGATAGAGATAGAGATAGAGATAGAGATAGAGATAGAGATAGAGATAGAGATAGAGATAGAGATAGAGATAGAGATAGAGATAGAGATAGAGATAGAGATAGAGATAGAGATAGAGATAGAGATAGAGATAGAGATAGAGATAGAGATAGAGATAGAGATAGAGATAGAGATAGAGATAGAGATAGAGATAGAGATAGAGATAGAGATAGAGATAGAGATAGAGATAGAGATAGAGATAGAGATAGAGATAGAGATAGAGATAGAGATAGAGATAGAGATAGAGATAGAGATAGAGATAGAGATAGAGATAGAGATAGAGATAGAGATAGAGATAGAGATAGAGATAGAGATAGAGATAGAGATAGAGATAGAGATAGAGATAGAGATAGAGATAGAGATAGAGATAGAGATAGAGATAGAGATAGAGATAGAGATAGAGATAGAGATAGAGATAGAGATAGAGATAGAGATAGAGATAGAGATAGAGATAGAGATAGAGATAGAGATAGAGATAGAGATAGAGATAGAGATAGAGATAGAGATAGAGATAGAGATAGAGATAGAGATAGAGATAGAGATAGAGATAGAGATAGAGATAGAGATAGAGATAGAGATAGAGATAGAGATAGAGATAGAGATAGAGATAGAGATAGAGATAGAGATAGAGATAGAGATAGAGATAGAGATAGAGATAGAGATAGAGATAGAGATAGAGATAGAGATAGAGATAGAGATAGAGACAGAGACAGAGACAGAGACAGAGACAGAGATGGAGGGATAACAGGGGGGTGATAAGGGCCAGGGGGAAGGAATGGCAATCAACTAATTCACCTCACAAAACTAGCTTCCTTACTTCTAAAAAAAGAAGGATCATAAATCCTGTGCTACTGACTTCACAGGGTTGGGAGGAAAGCATTTTGCAAACATTAAGACATTACCTAAAATGTTTCTTTAGGAGGCAGCTCAGTTTTAGGTGACTCTGTGGATAGAATGCTGAGCCTGGAGTCAGGAAAACCTGAGTTCAAATTCAGCGTCACACTCTTCCTGGCTATGTGACCCTGGAAAGTCATTTAACCTTGTTTGCCTCAGTTTCCTCGTCTGTAAAAAGAGCTGGAGAAGCAAATGGCAAACATTGAAGAGTCAGCAACAGGCATCCTAGAGGCTAATCTTGGTTCTGCCAAGTATAACCCTGAGCAAAACACTTCCCTCTCCAGACCTCAGTTTCCTTATCTGTAAGAGGAGGTTCAATTAAGATCATCTGTAAGGTCTGTCCTATCTCTAATAGCCTATGAGTCTGACTGTCGTTAGTGGTGGGCCATTTACTACTTCAAGGATCCCTGATTTCATTAGTATGCTGGGTCATTTTCTTTGGGGTGGATATTATCTTTTTGTCCCAGAACCCTCTGTGCTGTGGCCGCCATGATTCATCCCTCTGCTGCCAGGCTGGAGATAAAGGCTCTTCACATTTATCAAGGCTGCCTAGAACCCGCTAGCCTGGGCATCCTTGGACTGGGCACAGCTTGGGTCCTACCGCTGCTTCCTCCAGGAGAACAGAAGCTCCTTTCTAGCAGCGCCTGCATGTACTAAGGACTTGAGTGAAAATAATGTTAGGTGGTGCAGCGGCTGGAGGGCCTGACTTGGGGAGTTCATGTCCAGCCACAGAC
This sequence comes from Gracilinanus agilis, assembly GCF_016433145.1. Classification (NCBI taxonomy): domain Eukaryota; kingdom Metazoa; phylum Chordata; class Mammalia; order Didelphimorphia; family Didelphidae; genus Gracilinanus; species Gracilinanus agilis. The sequence continues at coordinate 282,608,898 of NC_058134.1, forward strand.
ACTTGCTAGCTGTGGAACCCCGGGCAAGCCTCCGAACCTCTCTCAGCCTCTTTCCTCATCTGCAAAACGAGCATAATAATGGCATGTAACTCCCAGAGTTATTGTGAGGAGAAGATGATTTTTTTTAAACCCTTACTTTCTGGCTTAGTGTCAGCTCTAAGGGCTAGGTAAATGGGGCTCAACAAGGGCTAGGTAAATGAGATTAAGTGACTTGCCCAGGGTCACACAGCTAGGAAGTACATGAGGCCAGATTTAGACCCAAGTCCTCTCACTCCAGGCTTGGCTCTTTATCCACTGTACCACCTATCTGTCCCAAGATGACATTTTTTTGAACCCTTACCTTCTGTCTTATACTGTATGTTATATGTTTTTTCATATATATATTTCACACATATTTCATATATATTAATTTATATTTCACACAATATATTCCTATATTTTGCATAAATATAATTCTTATTTTCATATATATTTCATAGAATATTTTAATATATTTCAACTCAATATACTTCATATATTAATATATATTTCCATATATATATACCATATATAAGGTAGAAGAGCAGTAAGGGCTAGGCAATGGAAGTTAAGTGATTTGCCCAAGGCCACATGGCTAGGAAGGGTCTAAGGTCAGATTTAAACCCAGGACTTCCCATCTCTAGGCCTGGATCTCAATCCATTAAGCTACCTACCTGCCCTACCACGGAAGACTTTTTAAAAGTACTTTTACAAACCTCAAAGTGCTGGTTATTATTTTGAATAAATGTTTGCTGTTTGCTTGATTGACTGATGGCCCTCAAAAACCTATCTATCCGAGAAGAATTAGAAAATAATTTGAATAAAGTGGAGAAATCAGGATTTACTCTGTATCCTACTATGTCCCATTGGGTTTGATAGGAGTGGAGCCAGGTGGATGAATAAAAAGAATGAAAAAGGGTGGAAACCTTTGCCCCATTTCTTCCTACCCTGCAATGAAACTGTGACCTTTGGTTTGGCACAAAGATGAGTCCTGTTGTCTTTATGACAACAGTAATAATAATTCATACTTTTAGAGTACAGCATAAAGAACTTTCCTCATAATAACCAGTTAGATAAAATAAATTTGCATCATGAGATAAAGAATAAAAATCTTCTTTCATTTTATCAATGAGGAAACAGAGACAACAAGATTAGGTGACTTGTCCATGATCGCACAGCCAAAATGAGGTCAAGTCAAGATTCAAACTTACATCTTTCTACACTAAATTGAGTTCCTTATCTGCTATTCTGAGAAGTTTTCTTAGTCTCATTGCTTTAAATTTTTAAAAATTTATCCTTTAAAATAAAAAACAATTTCCCTGCCCCTTCCATCAAAAACAAAAATAAAATTCTTATAGAAAGTATGTGTGGTCAAGCAAAACAAATTCCCATATCAATCATGTCCAAAAAGGTGATGTCTTATTCTGTACCCTGAGTCCTTCACTCCTCTGTCAGGAGATGGGTGGAATGTTTTGTCAGCAGTCTACTAGAGTCACGATTATTCATTGCATTGTTCTAAGTTCTTAAATCTCTCAAAGTAGTTGACTTAAAAGTGTTGGTGTTGCATAAATAGTTCCTTTGGTTTCCTCCAGTTCACTCTGCATCAATTCATTCAACTCTTCCCAGGTTTCTCTAAAATTATCTCTTTCATCATTTCTTACAGAGAAATAGTATTTCGTTATATTCATGTGCCAGAAGTTGTTTTCATTCTCCAACTGATAAGTGCTCACTTATAGTGAGATGCCCCTAATATTCATCTCATATGGCAGCCAGGTGGGGCAGTAGTTGAAGTGCCAGATCTTCCCAAGTTCAAATCCGGCCTTAGACAATTATTAGCTGTGTGGCCCTGGGCAAGTCACTTAACCCTGTTTGCCTCAGTCTCCTCATCTGTCAAATGAGCTGGAAAAGGAAATGGTAAACCACTCCAGGATCTTTGCCAAGGAAATCCCAAATGGGGTCATGAAGAGTTGGCCAGGTCTGAAACTACTGAACTCATTTGAACATTTCACAGAGTTGTGGCAAAGAACAGATAAGATAATGATCAAGGAAGTCTTTTTTAACCTTAAAGCAACAGAAATGTGAGTTTTTATGGGAACAGCCTGTAAATTGCAGTGGCATAAGATTAATTTATTAAAATTCAAATTCACATGTACTTGACAGAGCACCACCTCTGGAGTTGGGATCTGGGTTTAAATTCCCAGACCTTAGTTTTCTCATTTGTAAAATGTCAAGGCTGCACTGGATGACTTTGGAGTTCACTTCCACCTTGGATTTTAATTCTAAGATACATTAAGGTGCAACATGGTGTGGTAGATAGAGTCCTGGGCTTGCAATCAGGAAGATCTGGGTTCAAATTTTCCTTATCCATTTGTGACTAAGCAAGTTATTTAATCTTTATCTACTACAGATGACTACCTAAGATTTATCTATTAAGTAATAGCATAGATTGCTAAAAATTGCCTTACACTGATGAAATCACTGATCCCTTGACATATTGCACAAACATTTGTCTTTCCTTCCTTCTTTCCTTCCCTCAGGGCTCTGGGGTCTGGTGAATAATGCTGGAGTAGGCCTGCCCAGTGGCCCCAATGAGTGGCTGACCAAGGAGGACTTTGTCAAGGTGATAAATGTGAACCTGGTGGGACTGATTGAGGTGACCCTGAACATGCTGCCAATGGTCAAGAAGGCCCGTGGCAGGGTTGTCAACATGTCCAGCTGTGGGGGCCGAGTGGCAGTCATCGGTGGTGGTTACTGCGTCTCCAAGTTTGGTGTGGAGGCCTTCTCTGACAGCATCCGGTGAGAGGACCCCATTCCTTTTACACAACCCTCTTTGCCCCCTGCTCTGTCCTTTATGAGGTGACAAAAAAAGAAAGAATGTTCCCCTCAGCTTCATCATCCCCATACTAAGTAGGAATTCAGCTCTGGTCTGGAAATTTCTGAAAGGGTCTTCTCTGGAGGAACGGTGGCACATTGTTTCTTGCTTGTGGAGGACCAAATTAGAAGAAGAAGGCTAAAACTTTAGTGAGGGACTTTTAAAATAGTAGATTTGTATTGATATTTCCTGTTTTGTTTTTTAATCACCCCAATTTCCCCTTGTATCCCTTCCTCAGCGAGGGATCTTTCAATATTCAGACAGGACCAGGGATGGGAGGGCAGAGTTGAGGAGAGTTGAACTATCTTTTCCCCTATCACTGTCCCAGTATGGGAAAGAACTTTGTCTAGGAGAAGATTCAGCCACCATATTGAAAAAATCAAGCTTCAGTCAGTTAGCAGACATTGATTAAGTGACTGCTTAGTGCCAGGCACTAATACACTGATAGAATAAAACAGTAGCTGCCTTCAAGAAGCATCCAATCTATCTAATCGATCACTGTAGTACAAATATTAAAAATCAATGACACATAAAACCCAGTGGAATTGTTTGTTGGCGATGGGAAGGAGGGAGGAAGGAGGGGAGGGAAAGAATATGAACCATGGAACCATGGAAAAATATTCTAAATTAATTAATTAAACAAATAAACTTAAGAAAATAATCATAAAAAAAGAAGCATCCAGTCTACAAGGGGAAGACAGTGCAGATGAGAACTCTGGGGAAAGGAAGTGGACAAGTCACAAGGATTCTAAGTGGAGCCACAGGGCAATAATTTTTCATGTACCTTCCAGTAGCAGTGACAATACTGATTGGTAAGTCTTCCCTGAGGAAGAGATAAAGAGTTGGAGACAAGAGGGGTACCAAGGCCTATGGGAGCTAAGCCTTGGCAGCCTGGCAGATGGCTAGAAGAAAGGAAGCGTAGATGAGGGTCTGGAGATAGCTAGATAAATGGAGGGGGCAAAGATCGCCCTACACACCCTCCAGTCTGTGTCTTGGGAGGTGAGGGTATAAGGTCTCTGAAGACCAGGAGGGAAAGAGGTGGGAAGGAACTCAAGAAAGAAACTATACTCCCATGATTCAGTTTCTTTTCCCAGTCATCCCTTTCTAAACCCTCAAACTGGAAAGAAGTTGGGTGCAGGAGACTGAGTGGGTAGCTGGGATTTAGTAGTAGGACCTCTCCATTTTAATTGGGAATAGTTGTTGAGCATTAATGGAAAGAGTCATTTGCCTGAATTTCATCTTTCCTGTGTGTTTTAGGAAGTTCTCCAGGTACCAATTCCAGCCAGTTGGGTGAGAGCACGGGTGTTAGCTCATTTAAAGTGGATGGGCTGACACTCCCTCCCACACACAATTGCCCAAAGTCTACAAAGTCATGGGGACTAGGGCCATGTTGAGCTGAGTTCTTAACTTCTCTACTAGGAGGGAGCTCTACTATTTTGGGGTGAAAGTCTGCATCATTGAGCCTGGAAACTACCGGACCTCCATTTTGGGCAAAGAGGACATAGAACGACGCATGCAAAACCTGTGGGAGCGGCTGCCCCAGGAGATGAAGGATAGTTACGGAGAGGAGTACTACTCCATTTGTAAGTGCCACCCCCCCAACGTGTCAGGGGCAGGAGATGGAGCAGGACAAGGGGAGGGGGATGGCAATGGGAGCAACACCACATATGTGAGTGAGTTCAAGGCATGAAGGGTCATTGAGGGGGTCCCTTCTGGACAGCATGAATCGCTCGGGGTACTCTTACTTCTATCCCAACATTTTAAACAAGTACAGAGGAGTGGAGTGGAATGAACTGGAGGACAGCCTTGACGAGGAAAGGAAATTACCCTGGGCAAGTCATTTAACCTCTTTTTGCCTTGATTTCTTCATTTATAAAATGGGGATAAAAATACTTACCTCCCAGGTTTTTGTGAGAATCAAATGAGATAATAATTATTAAATGATTGGCACGGAACCGGGTACATAGCATAAGTGCTATCTAAGTATTAGCTATTATTATTATTATTATTATTGGGGCTGCTAGATGACACACTGAATACAGCACAAGGCCTGGAGTTAGGAAGATTCCTTTACCTGAATTCAAATCTGAATTCAGATACTTACTGGTTGTGTGACCCCGGGCAAGTCATTTAACCTTGTTTGCCTCAGTTTCTTTATCTGTAAAATGATCTAGAGAAGGAAATGGCAAGCCACTCATCTTTTTTTTTATTAAAACCCTTACCATCTGCCTTAGGATTGATACTAAGTATTAGTTTCAAGACAGAAGAGCAGGAAAGGCTAGACAATGGGGGTTAAGTGACTCTCCCAGGATCACATCTGAAAGTATGTTTCAGTAAGCATCTGAAGCTGTTTGAACCCAAATATTCCTGCCTCCAAGTCTAGACCTCTGCCCATTCCATCCAACCTTATCCTCCCAAAATGTTCTTACAGCCTCTGCTTAAAAAATTCCAAATAAGGTAGAACCCACCATGTCCTAAGACAGCTTCATCTCCTTTTGGACAGTTCTAATGGTGAGATCTTCTCTCAGCATCAAGCTTTGTAGTTGCCTTTTTGCAGCTTCCACCAGTGGTTTTAGGTTCTGCCCTCTGGTACTGAATAGAACAAGTCAAACCTTCTTTTGATAACCTGAGAACTCTTCAAATACTAGAGGGCAGCTACAAAGTTCCCTCCCTGCACTACCCCTGCCCCAAGTCTTCTCTTCTTCTGGCCCAGCCCTTTAACATTTCCACCATCTTGTCTATCCCCTTCTGCCTGCTCTCCAGTTTATTGATATCCACCTTAGCCTGCGGTGGCCAGAAGTAAGGACAATACTCCAGATGAGGTCTGACCAGGGCACAAAACAGAGAGACTACCATCACCTCCTTTTTCTTGGAAGTTCTGCCTCTCAGTGTAGTCCAAAGTTATATTCACTGCCATGAAAACCCCTAGAACCTTTCCCAATGGTCTGGCATCTATCCGTCTCTTCCTCCATCTTATCAAGTTGATTTTTTGGCCCGAGAATATGATTTTTCATTTCTCCATATCATTTCTTTGTTGGATTTAGCCTAGAACTCTAGCCTGTCAAGTCTTTTTGGATCCTGACCCTGCCTGCTATGTGCCAGCTCTTGCCAACCCCAAGGTTAAATGACTTGCCTGGGGTCACATAGCTAGGAAGCACCTAAGGTCAGATTTGAACCCAGGTCCTTCTGACTCCAAGCCTGACTCTCTAGCCACTGAGTCACGGAGCTGCCCCCTCTAAACTATTAACAATTCTTCTTTGAGTCTGGCCATTCAACTTGTTTAGAATCCATCTAATTATACAATCATCAAATCAAATCAAAGCATTTTACCTTCCCCCACCCACAAAAATAGTGTGATGACATATTTTATAAGATGTTAAAATCTAGGAAAATCAGTTTCAGCATATCACTGATCTTCTAGTTAATAACATTGTTTAAAAAATAAAAATGAATGGGGGCAGCTGGGTAGCTCAGTGGATTGAGAGCCAGGCCTAGAGACAGGAGGTCCTAGGTTCAAATCCGGCCTCAGACACTTCCCAGCTGTGTGACCCTGGGCAAGTCACTTGACCCCTATTGCCTACCCTTACCAATCTTCCACCTATAAGTCAATACACAGAAGTTAAGGGTTTAAAATTAAAAAAAAAAAAAAGGAATTAAGATTACCTTTTACTAAATAGATGTTCATTAACCATCTTTTTCTAAATGCCATTTTATTTTTCCCAATTACATGTCTAATTCAGACTACTTGCTTTTTAAAAATATTTTCCTTTTTTCCAGTTACATATCTATTTAATACTAATTGCTTTTTTTTCAATATTAAAATGTTTCCATCTCTTTATTAATCTAACTTTAAATTTTCACAGAAAACAAAGATGAGCTCACTAGTTTAAAATTTGCAGAACTTCCCTCTACCAAAGGTTGAGACAATATTTGCTCTTCTTGCATCCTTTGGTATCATTTCTATTCTCTGTGATCTTTCAACTATCACTTTAACAGTCACAACTATGAATTCTTTTGATATTCACAGAGTTCCTCTGGGCCAAGTGACTTGAATTTATTAAGGGCAACTAGATGATCTCTCATGTTATCTCCACTTCTTAACTCTCTGTTAGCTATTTTTGTCCTATTGTTTCCAATGTAAAAGTTTCTTTGGCAAAGAAAACAGAAGAGAAAGAATTGGCCAGCTATCCATACTTTGGGCCAGCTATTATAGTCCCATCCACTTCAAGCAACAGTCCTATTCCTTTTTTTTTCTTCCTCTTCCTCTCAATAGAGCCTAACAAATTTTTTTCCTTACTGAGCTCAATCTCAGCCTATTCAGAACTTTAACACTCCTAATACTATGCTTATAGGACCATCCTGTGTTCTCTAGTATCAATAATAGAATCCAAGAATCAAAGGCTTAGAGCTGGAAAGGACCTCAGAGGTCATCTAGTCTTGTCCCCTCATTTTGCAGATGAAGAAACTAAAGCCAGAAGGGTTAGATAATGTATGAAAAAGCTTTTGCAAATTATAAAGAACCTTACAAATATTTGGCATTATTATTTCTAGACACTTTTTTTTATTCCTATTATTTTATTATTCCTACCTCACACAACTATAGTTACTTCTTCCCTACATTAATTGGTCTCTCTTCACAGCTCTCAAAGGGATTTTCCTTGAGCATAGATCTGACCATGTCTCTCCCCTCCTCCATAAACTCTAGTGGCTCCCTATTGCCTCTGGGACAAAATATAAACTGCTGTGTTTAATTTCTAAACCTTCCCCCAACCTGTCTCTCCAGTCTTATTGTACATTACTTCGCCTTCAACATTTTGCAACCCGGCCAAATTGTCCTTCTCTGTTTCTCAAATACGACACTCCTATCTCTAGACCTCTGAATCAGTCCTCCCCCAAAGCCCAGAATACACTGTCTCTTCCAGTCCACTTCATAGAATCCCTCTTCTTTCAAGCACTCTTTTCTTCATGAAGCCATTCCTTATTTCTTCATCTGCTAATGCCTTCCTTCTGAAACTGATTTGTTCTTCATTCTCTTTATTCTATATATCCATATATGTGGATCTCTCTATCTCTCCATCCATCTATCTTTCTATCACTTATCTTTATTGCCTCCCCCAGGAAAATGTCAATGTCTTGGGAAGAGGGATTGACTGTTTATATCTCCATAATTTAGCACAGTGCTTGGCACATAAGACACACAATAAATTCTCGTTGATTAGTTGATGAATTTTCCCAAGTCAAATAGGATCATTCAGAATGGTCCACAATCCAGTTCTGCCCTGGCAACTCAAAAAAGCCTTCACAACTGTCTCCTGGGAGCTCCTAACCATTGCTAGGAACTAGCTCAGCTTCTCCTACACTCTGCTAACTAAGCCTGGCAAATCCCAATTTGGAGAGCCTTCCACATGACCTTTTAGGGAAGGTTATTTACTACTTGACACGAATACATTCATAATTTTAAAAGTCTTTTTCTAAAAAAATAGATGAACTTGTTGGGTATTGCTATAGACCCCGAAGTCCAGAAATCATGATTTCTTTGCTGAAGATGTCTCCCAGTGGGGAGGCGCAGACCTGCAACAACTCTTTAACTACCATCTTAAAGAGTTATCCAGGGGCACTGGAATAACTCGCTGGCCGTGGATATACAGTTATTAATTATCCTAAGCAGGACTGGAAACTAGGACTTACTGACTCAAAAGGTCAGCTCTCTATGTGCTACGCCATGCTGCTTTTCCCTGAAGTTATGGTTTAAATATACTTTATATAGTTTAATATATGTATATACGTATGTAAATATAGTTTAAAAGGGGATCTTATGACTCCTTTTATGGAGCCCGCTCTTAAATGTCATAGAATCCTTCTCTTCCTTCACAATGAAGCTGAAGCACCTTCTTCTTCCTTATTTCCTCATCTGCTAATGCCTTAATTCTAAACTACCTTGTTTTTCATTCTCTTTATCTATTATCTATCCATCTCTCTATGCATTTGTCTATCACTTAACTTCATTGCTTCCCCCAGTAGAATGCAAACCTCTTGGGAAGAAAGATTATTTCAATCAGAGTATCTGAATGCCCAGAATTTATATTTTTATATTGAGAAACATTCTATTCTTTCTGATTTGATTTCTGTAATTTGCTTTTAAAAATCATATCTTACTTGTTTTGCTAATCTCAGGACAGCAATAAACTACTGACAGGTATACTCTGCCCAGTGTTAGCAGCCCTAGTCACTGCTTTTCTCCATTGCTAACACTAGTTAGTGATAACCAAGCCACTATGGCATACATAGTGAACAGAGAGTTAGTCAGGAGTCAGGAAGATCCAGATTCCAAGTCCTGCTTCTCACTGGGACTGTGCGACCCTGGGTAAATTATTTAAACTCTATAAGCCTCAGGCAGCCCTCAAAGACTATAAGTTGCAAAGCAGTGAGCGTGTTCTGATTGAAATAATCTTTCTTCCCAAGAGGTTTACATTCTACTGGGGGAAGCAATGAAGTTAAGTGATAGACAAATGCATAGAGAGATGGATAGATAATAGATAAAGAGAATGAAAAACAAGGTAGTTTAGAATTAAGGCATTAGCA